>NC_087358.1:2367485-2670516 GCF_030014295.1 Loxodonta africana | reverse complement strand
ATTTGTTTGTTCTTTTGGCAACCCATCATATATTCAATATTCATCACCAACATCATAATTCAAGGGTATAAATACTGCTTCAGTCTTCCTTATTCATTGTCCAGTTTTCCTATGCATATGAGGTGGTAGAAAACACCACGGCTTGGGTCAGGCACACCTTAGTCTTTAAAGTGACATCTTTGCTTTTTGGCACTTTAAAGAGATTTTTTGCAGCAGATTTACCCAATGCAACATATCCTTTATTTCTTGACTGCTGCTTCCATGGGTGTTGATTGTGAATCCAGGTAAAATGAAATCCTTGACAACTTCGATCTTTTCTCCATTTATCATGATGTTGCTTATTTGTCCAGTTGTGAGGATTTTTGTTTTCTTTATGTTGAGTTGTAATCTATACTGAAGCAAGGCTGCAGTCTTTGATCTTCATCAGGAAGTGCTTCAAGTCCTCTTCACTTTCGGCAAGCAAGGTTGTGTCATCTGCATATCACAGGTTGTTAATGAGTCTTGCTCCAATCCTGATGCCTCGTTCTTCTTCATATAGTCCAGATTCTCAGATTATTTGCTCAGCATACAGATTGTATAGGTATGGTGAAAGGATACAACCCTGACCCACACCTTTCCTGACTTTAAACCACACAGTATCCCGTTATTCTATTCAAATGACTGTAACTTGGTCTAGGTACAGCTCCCTTATGAGTACAAGTAAGTGTTCTGGAGTTCCTATTCTTTGCAATGTTATCCATAATTTGTTATGATCCACACAGTCAAATGCCTTTGCATAGTCAAGAAAACACAGGTAAACATCTTTCTGATATTCTCTACTTTCAGCCAGGATCCATCTGACATTAGCAATGATATCCTCTGTCCCATATCCTCTTCTGAATCTGGCCTGAATTTCTGGCAGTTCCCTGTTGATGTACTGCTGCAACCACTTTTGAATGATCTTCAGCAAAATTTTACTTCTGTGTGGTACTAATGATATTGTTCGATAAGTTCAGCATTCTGTTGGATCTCCTTTCTTTAGAATGATATAAATACAGATCTTTTCCAGTCAGTTGGCCAGGTAGCTGTCTTCCAAATTTCTTGGCATAGACGAGCAAGCACTTCCAGCTCTGCATCCATTTGTTGAAACATCTCAATTGATATTTGTCATTTCCCAGAGGCTTGTTTTTCAACAACGTCTTCAGTGCAGCTTGGGCTTCTTCCTTCAGTAACGTCAGTTCTTGATCACATGCTACCATGTGAAATGGATGAAGATTTACCAGTTCTTTTTAGGATGGCGACTCTGTGTATTCCTTCCATCTTCTTTTGATGCTTCTGGTGTTGTTTAATATTTCCCCCAGAGAAACCTTCAATATTGCAACTCAAGGCTTGAATTTTTTCTTTAGTTCTTTCAGCTTGAGAAATGTGTTCTTTCCTTTTGGTTTTCTGTCTCCAGGCCTTTGCACATTTCATTATAATACTTTACTTTGTTTTCTGGAGCTGCCCTTTGCAATCTTCTGTTCAACTCTTTTATGTCATCATTTCTTTCTTTTGCCTTAGGTACTTGACATTCAAGAACAAGTTTCAAAGTCTCTTCTGACATCCATTTTGGTCTTTTCTGTCTTTTTAATGACCTCTTGCTTTCTTCATGTATGATGTCCTTCATGTCATTGCACAACTCGTCTGGTCTTCAGTCGTTAGTGTTCAATGTGTCGAATCTATTCTTGAGATGGTCTCTAAATTCAGGTGGGACATACTCAAGGTCATACTTTGGCTTCTGTGGACTTGTTCTAATTCTCTTCTACTTCACCTTGCATATGGGCAATTGATCGTCTTTTCTGCAGTTGGCCCCTGGCTCCATTCTGACTGATGATAGTGAGCTTTTCCATTGTCTCTTTCCACAGATGTAGTTAATTTGGTTGCTGTGTATTCCATCTGGTGAGGTCCACAGGTATAGTCGCCATATATTTTGTTGAAAAAAGGTATTTGCAATGAAGAAGTCGTTGGTCTTGAAAAACTCTATCGTGTGATCTCCAGCATCATTTCTACCACCAAGACCATATTTTCCACCTACCAATCCTTCTTTTCCAACTTTCGAATTCTAATCACCAATAATTATCAGTGTATCTTGATTTCCCATTCCATCAATTTCAGGCTGCAGAAGTTGGTAAAAATCTTCAATTTCTTCATCGTTGGCCTTAAGGTTTGGTGTGTAATATGAATAATATTCGTATTAACTAGTCGTCCTCCTCATAGGCATATGGATATTATACTATCACTGACAGCGTTGTACTTCAGGATAGATCTTGAAATGTTCTTTTTGACAATGAATGCAACACCACTCCTCTTCAAGTTGTCATTCCCAGCATAGTAGACCATATGATTGTCTGGTTCAAAACGGCCAATATCAGTCCATTTCAGCTCACTAATGCCTAGGATATCAATGTTTATGCGTTTCATTTCACTTTTGATGATTTCCAATTTTCCTAAATTCATACTTTGTACATTCCAGGTTCCAATTATTAATGGATGTTTGCAGCAGTTTCTTCACATTTTGAGTCCTGCCGCATTGGAAATGAAGGTCCCGAAAGCTTGACTCCATCAAGTCATTAATGTTGATTCTACTTTTTGGAAGCAGCTCTTCCCCAGTCGTCTTCTGAGTGACTTCCAACCTGAAGAACTCTTCTTTCCGTGCTGTAAGAGACAATGTTCCATTGCTATTCATAAGGTTTTCACTGACCAATTTTTTCAGAAGCAGACTGCTGGGTCCTTCTTCCTAGTCTGGAAGCTCAGCTGAGACCTGCTCACCAAGGGTGACCCTGCTGGTATTTGAAATACCAGTGGCAAAGCTTCCAGTATACAGCAACATGCAAGCCACTGCAGTAGGACAACCTGACAGATGCATGGTGGTGTATATTCATACATTAATGTACAAGTGTTGTGAATATATACATATTGTATATGTATATATATGTGTGTGTATGTATGTATATTGTTTAGTCATGCAATTAGGGATTACAATAAGAGTTGAAAGTAGAATTAGTGATTACAATGAGAATAATTTGGGTACATAAAGGTAAAGAGATACCCTCAGAATCTCAGAAGGGCGAATCTTCCTCCTCAGATATAAAGATTGGTGCCATCAGCTCACTATTCATCTGAGACTTACATTTTCTGGTTTCCACTATCTTTTCATTCTGCATCCTTTACCTGAGTGTCTTAGCCGTTTCTTTGACTTCTTCTTTATTTTATTTTATCCTGAGCTGTAGGCCCATAACTCTAACTGCCTACTGGTGTTGAATATTAGTGTTCTATAGACACCTCAAATTGTTCTGTATAGTATTTTTATTCTATATAGACACCTCAAATTGAGCAGATCCAAAAGCAGACAGCTACAGTGGGTCGATGATTAGATAGCTTTGATTCTTAGCAGGTGGGCTGTGTTGTAATTGTGCCCAATTAAAAAACTGGAAGGCAGTGTTTCTCAAACTGTCAGTACCCATGGGCTAACCTCTTCATGGGCACAGGTAAAACAACAATGGTTTTTGTATAATTTTTAAAGGCTTGTCACAAGATTAAAAATAAAACACTTTAAATTCATATTAATAGTACTCATATCAGAAAGAGGGATGATATTGTTTCAGACTTTAACAGGTTATTACAAAGGAGCTTTTTGTCTCAGTTTCAACTGAGGCCCCCAGACTGTAGTGCCTGTACTTCCCCATCCCTAGGTGAGGTGTTGGACTATTCATGAAGCTGTCTATCAAATCCAAAGGGAGCTTTGGTGGTGCAACAGTTAAGTGCTCAGCCACTAACTGAAAGGTTGGCAATTCAAACCCACAAAGGGAAGTCCTGGTGATCTGCTCCCGTAAAGGATGTTGCAGGTAGCCACAAGACGGTCACTGCCAAGCACCAGGTGGAAGGCCCCACAAAGACCGTGATGTTCCGCAGCAAAGCTTCAATCCCATGTCACATCTCCTGAGATGCTGGGAGGGTGTCATGAGTCACTTGCTATATTCTGATAAAATATTGAAGTTGGGAATCATTTACTTATATTTTTAAACCAGGTAGGTCTAAAATAATAAAGGTGAATTTCAAGTTAATAAAAAAGGAAAAGGGTTCTTAAACCTCTTTCTAGGGTAACAGTGTTATTAATCATATACATGTACCAGTCTTAGAAGAAGCACAACCCTGAATGATCCTTAGAGGCCGAGATTGCAAGACGTTGGGTTGCTTACTTTGGACACGCCGGCAGGAGAGCCCAATCACTGGAAAAGGTCATCATGTTTGGTAAAGTAGAGGGTCAGTGAAAAAGAGGAAGACCCTTAACGAGATGGATTAACACATGGCCACAACAATCCACTCAAGCGTACCAAATGTCATGAAGGCACAGGACTGGGCAAGGTTTCATTCTGCTGTACATAAGGTCACCATGAGTCATAGCCAACGTGATGGCAACCAAGAACAGCAGCATACAGGCACACGTATATGATGAACATATTAGTGGTTTATTAAAAATAAAATAAGTAGTTTTCCCCTATTTAAATATTTATAAATTTGCCAAACCTTACAAAGGGGGCTTTCCCTCACAGTTATCATTTCTCCACAAACTGCTTAAACGAATCCATTTTGCATTGTCTTCTCTCCTTTTTTTTTTTTTTTTTTTTTTTTGAGGTCTTAGTTACATAAAGATCAGTATTACTGAATTTAGTGATTGGGAATATTTTGGGTACATTGCTTTTTTCTGCATCTTTCCTCTTTCGTCCCCTTTGTGGCTCTCATATTTTTGTGTATCTGTTCTATTGTGACGAGATGAATGCCTGATTGTTCTCCCATAAGAGAAATGACACGTTAATGAGTTTGCTGAATATAAAAGTGTGCCCAAAGAACTGTTCTTTCTGTGGGGTTTAGGGAGTCAGAAAGGGCTCTCCCTGTCAGGTACAGGGAAACATTCTGTTTCTGGTTTCAGGAGAGAGAGACTAGCTTTGCATTTGCAGTTCCTTGGAATCTGTAAGAAGCCATTCTGCATGGCTATAGGAAGGCCATCCGATGAGGCTGCAGTTGAAAATACACTCTTTGAAACAGGAGGAGAAAATGGAAAAAAAAAAAAATGGAATGTGTGGTTAATTGCCTCCATGAACAACTTCCCCCTTTGGCATGACACCAGAAGAACTGAAGGTTGCCTGGCTACCATCTGAACATTTTGATCAAAGATTCTATAGAAGAATTCTGATCAAAAAGGGAAAAATGCAGAACAGAATTTCAAATTCTCATGGACTCCAGACTTTCTAGAGCCTTGGAGGCTGGACAAACCCCTGAAACTATTGCCCTGAGATAATCTTTAAACTTTAAACCAAACATTTCACCTGGAGTCTTCTTAAAGCTAAACAATAAAAAAAAAAAAAAAAAACTTTAAAAAGCTAAACAATAGTTTAGTTTAACTAGCAAAAAAAGTCTGCCTTGAGCATTATACTCTTTTAAGAACTATTTGTATGAGATCAGATTGACAACAGCAACTGAAATGATTAGACAGGAAGCTTAGGGGGCAGTGGGTTTATGTTAATGGGGGAGGAACAACTTGGAAAAGGGGGGCGTGAGAATGGCTGCACAACCTGACAAATGTAATCAATGTCACTGGATTGTACACGTAGAAACTGTTGAATTGTATATTTTGCTGTGTGTATTCTCAACAACAACAAAAAATAAATAAATAAATTTTTAAAAAAGGGAAAGGAAATGCCCTCCTTGGGCAGAATTCCTGATACACCGTGACGATGGAGCAGTTACACACGTAATGGCACAAAACTTGAGGAAGAATTGACAGGCAAGTGTGTAGCTAAGAAAGCTCACCCTTATTTGAGGACAGATTTTGTTAATAAACTGAGACATAAAGGTTTATCTTCCCCTTCCAAAATAAAAAATAGCTGCAATGGCAATAAGATGCCCTTGGTAAGCTCGGCTTGCACGGAAGGGTGGCCACCACACCGCATCTTTTACGCTGGTTGATACCTACGCTTCAAGTCTTCAAGATCTTAAGCAACATACACTTAACAGCCTGACAAGTCAAAGGGAGAAATAATTTCTTTCTTCACAGCAGATGGGAATAAGGAACGTGAGCGTCGTGCACAACGAAACAGTATCCGTACGTCTGGCATTTTATCACCCTGCAGGACTATAAAATCAGAAGATTCCTCAGCTGTACCTCTCCTCGTGAAACATGCTGGCTGGGGCTCAGGGTCCCCGTGGGGACAGATACAGACCACGCTTTCAGGCAGGTGAAGTCATACATCGGCGGGCATCCCAGCGTCAGCAGGCACTGCAGCCCATGTCAACAAGTTGCAGCTGTGCTATGTATGCTACAGGACAGCAGGAGAAGGAGCCCTGGTGGTGCAATGGTTAAGGCTCAACCGTAAATGAAAAGTCAGTGATTCGAACCCACCCAGTGGCTCTGCAGAAGAAAGACCTGGCAACCTGCTCCTGTAAATACTACATCCTAGGAAATTCTATGGGGCAGTTCTACTCTGTCATATGGAGTCGCTATGAGTCAGAATTGACTTCATGGCACCGAACACACACATACACACACACACACACAGGAGGGTGGAAGAACGCCAGCAAAGAGAGAATTATTAGGGATCAGCTTATTACCAACTCTGTAACTCAGAGAGGAAGCCCTGGCGGTACAGTGGTTAAGCACTGGACTGCCAAGCAAAAGGTCAGCTGTTCCAACTCACCAGCTGCTCCTTGGGAGAAAGACGTGGCCGCCTGCTTCCGTAAAGACGACAGCCTTGGAAACACTGTGGGGCAGTTCTACTCTGTCACATGGGGTCGCTATGAATCCAAATCAACTCAGTGGCAACCAGCTGCTTTTGGATAATTCATGGGCCTCACTGAGAGCAGGTTTCACTTTCTCTACATACAGGAGGAGAGGTGTGGCTATCCACTCACAAAAATTAGCCGATAAAAACCGTATGGATCCTAACAGAATATTGTCCCATATAGTGCTGGAAGACGAGCCCCCGAGGCTGGAAGGCACTCAGAATACATGTGGCTGCAACAATGTGTTCTGTAGGGTGATCTGGGCCCACCTGATCATGGCTCACCTGTGATGTTCACACCTGAAGCTGCTGGAGCCCCAGACCCAGCCACTCTCTGTTGCATGAGCCCTTGTCCCACTCTCCTTCAAGCCTCCCCGAACAGGGTCTGCCCCAGCCCCTGAAGCCCCCAGGGAGCCCAGAAGAACACCTCTGTCCTGAGTGTTTTCCTGGACTTACCTGACATACCTGCACCTTTCGGGTATGACTGCTGCCCCTAGCTAGCTTGGTCGCCTCTCTTCTTTTCACCTCTTCCTGCGTCAAGGGAAACCTTGGTGGTGCAGTGGTTAAGAGCTCAGCTGCTAACCAAAAGTAATCAGTTCAAACGCACCAGCAGCTCCTTGGAAGCCCTATGGGACAGTTCTACTCTGTCCTATAGGGTCGCTATGAGTCAGAATTCACTCGACGGCAACAGTTTTGTTTTTATTTTTGGTTTTTACCTGCATCAAGAAGAAGTGGTTTCCCCAACCGTCCTCCAATTTGAGCTTCCCTTACGTGAAATTTTAAGATTTCTCCTCCAGGCCCGACTTCCTAGCCTGTTATCTTGCTAAAGAGGGCAAGAGTGGCTCAGTGGTAAAATTCTTCCCTCCCGTGGAGGAGACCCGGGGTTCCCTTCCCAGCCGGTGCACCTCACTTACGGCCACTGGCCATCTGTCAGTGGAGGCTGAGAGGTTGCTCTGATGCTGAACAGGTTTCAGAGGAGCTTCCAGGCTAAGCTGGACTTAGAAGAAAGGGCTGGCCATCTACTTATGAAAATCAGCCAGTGAAAACCCTGTAGATCACAAATGGACAACGGCAACAGAAAAGGTTAGATGAGAAGTTTGGGGGCAGCGAGTGTAAGTCAGTGGTGGCGGAACAACTTGGAGAAGGATGGCGAGAATGTTGGCGCAACTCGGAGAACGTAATCCCCATCACTGAGTCGTACACGCAGAAATGGTTGAAATGATACATGACTGTATATTTTCAGCAAAAAAAAAAACCCTATGGATCAAAACAGTTTGGTCCCATGGTAGACGGGGTGGCCATGAGTTGGTGTCAACTTATTGGCAACTGACAATAACAACATCTCGCTAAAAAGGAGATGAGTCATCTCCCTCTTCCCCTGGGACAATGGAAGAAGGTTTTAAGGGGAACATTTAAATACCTTGTTTTAATATTTGTTTTGCAAAAAAATCCTCTCTAAACAGGCCCGAGGTGTGTAACTTAAACCCAGGCTCCTAATCAGTGCGGCCAGGTAGTAACGCGAGTACCAGGTGGCTTCCTCACCCAGCCAACTAGTCAACAAGCTGCTGAGTTTTCACCGACCCTTGGGACCCCGAGCAGGCTCAACCCCCATCACTAAGTTGCCCAGGGTCTAGAAAAAGAAACAGACACTTGTAAAAAATAAAAAACAATAAATTTGTTATCTGTCTCATCCTTCTAAGATGTGCAGATGGCTAATTCTGTCAGGGTGGCGGGGAGTCCAGGCGCCCTTCTAGGTGTCGAGAGAAGCCAGCTCAGCTCTGCAGCTTACAAAGCAATTCCCCTGCCAGATTGCTGACTCAGTTTATTGAATTTAAATCTCTCAACGAGGCACCTCCTAAGCCTGAATCCTAGGAGGGGCAGGGATGGCAGAATATTTTATCATGCCTTGCATCTGGATTGCACAGACGTACAGACAGACACACAGCACCATTCTACCCGGGATGCTCTTCGTTGTTTACGTCAGCATAAAAGGAACGTGGGACGACATTAGGAAGTGCTCACATGGGTTCTCCACAGGCTGGGGAGTCTGGCATGTTGCTCCTTTTGGAATCTCTAGTACCCCCTGGCCTTGACCTTGTATGACATTCAACACTCTCATACTTATTGTCTGTCTCCATGAGGACATGGTCTCTGTTGCCTTATTCACTGCTTTATATCCCCATAGGAACCCTGGTGGCACAATGGCTAAGCACTCGGCTGCTAACAGAAAGGTTGGCTGTTCAAACCCGCCCAGTGGCTCCAGGGCAGAAAGACCCGGCGATCTGCTGCCCTAAAGATTACACCCTAGAAAACCCTACGGGGCAGCTCTGCTCTGTCACATGGGGTCGCCAGGGGTCAAAAGTCAACTCGTATGTACACTGACCGCTCAGCCGTAAACGTGTGTCAAATGCGTGAGGAATGAACACAACTTTTAAGGATGACAATTTGAAAACATGTACCAGAAGTTCTTAGTTTTACTTAGCAACCTATCCTGAGGAAATAATAATGAATGTTCTTTTGCAGTTAGGTACAGGGATGTTTAAGACAATGTGGTTTATACCAGAGGAAATCAGACACAAGTGAAATGTCCCACGAGAGAACCTACCTAAGTAAATTATGGTACCTTTTTACAAAGAGCTCCGAGTTGTTGCTGTCGCTGGGTGTTGTTCCTTTGTGCTGTCAAATCGATCCCGACTCATGGGACCCCATGTGACAGAGTAGAACCGCTCTGTAGGGGTTTCTAGGCTGCAATCTTTACAGAAGCAGATCACACAGAGCCTCTGGGTGGGTTCAAAGTGCCAACTTTTTAGTTAACCGCTGAGCAATTAACCTTTATGCCACTTTTAGGGCTACTAGGCAGCCATTAAAAATGACAGTTGTTTTCCTGGATGACCAGCCTGGGCCCAAAATATCTATTATCATGTGTTCTTATAAAAGAGCGGCAGAGGGAGATTTTACTATGAGACCAGGAGAAGCCAGTGATGATGACAGAAGAAGCAGGAACTGAAGTGGTGTTCTTTGACAATGAGGGAAGGGGCCACAAGCCAGGGAATGCAGGCTGAAACCTAGAAGCTGAAAAGGCAAGGAAATGCACTCACCGTCAGAGCTTCCAGAAGAAACCAGTCAACACCATGACTTCAGACCAGTAAGACTGATTGTGGACTTCTAACCTCCAGAATTGTAAGAATAAAATTGTGTTGTCAAAAAAAAAAAAAAGGCAACTGTGATAATAAGATTATCACATTTTGGTAAACTTGTGCTTGCCACATATGTACATATATGTAAATGTACACAGAGAGAGACTGGAAGGATGGGCACTAATAGGTTAACTGTGGTAATGTCCAAGTGGAAGGATTTCAGCCCACTCTGAGTATCTTATTTTTATTTGCCTTTATTCCCTCAGTGCTCTAAAATAGGCATTTTGTTGTTGTTGTTGTTAGAAGATTAAAGCAAAAATGAGAAAAATAGACGCAGATGCCCCAGAAACTGGTTAACTGACCTCAAACTTGTAAATTTGTCCCCAGACAGCCATTTGAAGCAAGACATTTTCAGTTTCCTGTGGGAAAATTATGGCCAACTGCTTGTCTGAGGTCCTTATGATAGGGTTTACACTGTCTATCCTTCTTCTAAAGAGCCCTGGTAGTGCAACAGTTAAGAGCTTGGCTGCTAACTGAAAGCTTGGGGGTTCAAATCCATTCAGCGGCTCCATGGGAGAAAAACCTGGCAATCTGCTCCATAAAGATGCAAGCTAGAAACCCTATGGGGCATTCTACTCTGTCAAATGGGGTTGCCATCAGGTTAAATCAACTGGACGGCACCTAACAATGCACCAACACAATCTCAGGAGATAAACAGCCAAAAATTAGACCCGTTGCCGTTGAGTTGATTCCAACTCATAGCGACCCTACAGAGGGAGAGAAAGAGAAGAAAGGAAAGGAGGGAGGGAGGGAAAAAAGGAAGAAAGAAGAAAAGAAAACCCTGTTGAGTACAGTTCTTGTCTGACACACGTGGGGTCACCATGAATCAGAAGCCACTTGACAGCAAGGCATTTGGTTTTTTATTTGGACCCGGCCCTGTTGCAGGTCTTAATAGCTACACCCACTGGGTTGGGCTATTGGGCAGACCTGTGGCCAGAACATGTAGCTCACTCCTCCTGAGGCATCTCAGGGTAGATGGGCACCTGCAGCCCCTACCAACTCCCTGAAGATCTGAAGCAGGTCCAGGCATTTGGTGCAGGGACTGCAGGCTACATAGAGTGTCTCCCAGAGCCACAGACATCAATTACCAGACTGTTGTTTGTGTGTGGGAGGGGTGTGGGAGGAAGGATGAAGGACGATGATAAGGATGTTTCCTTCGAAGGGGAAGCGCTTGCCTCAGGTACCACCGCAGACGAGAGAGTGTCGTGCCTGGCCCCTGAAAGTCGAGCTTAAATCTCACCTAGGCATCCACCATTGCTATAATCTCCCAGCTCTAATTTATCTACGTATTTCACCTTTCTGTAACCTCAATGAATTACAACTTAGGAATTCATTTTTTAAAGCCGTTTTGAGTCCATATCGTCTCATAGGAAAGCACTTTCACTCATCTTTTTCGAAAAGATTCATTTTTAGAAAATCAGATTAGTGATAAAACTCCTAATGAAACGATTGCTTCTGTAGGTTATAGAAACACCCTTACGAATCCCAGAATATACCTATACCTTAGGTAATATTTATCATCACCGTTGTTGTGTGCCTTGGAACTGATTCCGACTCATGGTGACCCATGTAACAGAGTAGAACTGTCCCACAGTGTCCCCAACGCTGTAATCTTTGCAAGAGCAGATTGCCAGGTCTTTCTCCCTCGAAGTCCCTGAGTGGGTTGCCACCTCCAACCTTTTGGTTAGCAGCCAAGCGCTTAACTGTGGCACCATCAGGCCCTCTTTTTACCATAGTCACCTTTCCAAAATTTCTGATGATCTGGCTTTAACCCCCAAAACAGTGCAATACAATTAAAAAGGAACCATTTATAGCTACAAATTGCCTTCATCTGAGGTTGATCAAGGCACTCCATGGATGAAAACTTATGCGGATTCACTGTAATTTCCCTGTTACTCATTCCTATAAAACTAAACGCTTTAAATTCTATAGTTGTCTTTTGTTTTTTAACTAAATAGTGAAACGGGTGTCACACAAAATTTACCTAAGAATTTATTCTTTTCATACTCAGCTTCCAATTTGATGACCCTTTCAGCCTGGATCCTTGTACCATTGTCTTGATGGAGGCTGACTTCAGGAAAACCAGTGCAAAGAAAACGTGGTGAACGCCTTAGATATGGATTACATGTCTTTTTAATAAACAACGAGTAACTCCCCTAACTTGGAGCCCTGATGGCGCAGTGCTTAAGAGATCAGCTGCCAACCAAAAAGTTGGTAGTTTGAATCCACTAGCCGCTCCTTGGAAACCCTGTGGGTCAGTTCTATCTGTCCTATAGGGTTGCTACGAGTCAGAATCAACTCAACAGCAACGGGTTTAGTTGGTTTGTTTTAGTCCTCTACAGTAAGAGATTCACCAACCTAGTAATCTGGATTGAATTGTATGCCCCCAAAATATGTGTTTCGTAAATCCTAACTCCTAACCCCCGTACAAGGATGCCTAGTGGTAATGTGTCTAAGTGTTCGGCTGCAAACTCACAGGTTGGCAGCTTGAAACTACCCAGTGGCTCAGCAGGAGACAGACCTGGTGATCTTCCCCTGTGAAAACACAGCTCTGGAAATGCTACGGGACAGTTCTACTCTGTCATACAGGCTGCGAAGCCTTGAAATCAACTCAGTGGCAATGGTGGATCGAGTCCATTTGAACAGGGTTTTCTTTGTTATGTTTGTTGTCTCAAAAGCCAATCACTTTCACGATAGGAAAAGATCAGACTAGGCACATAAGCAAGGACACACTGGGAAGAGAGACGCCACATGAGGATCTCCAGGAACAAAGGCACAGACGCTGAGGAGAGACAAGGACCTTCCCCAGTGCCAACAGAGAAAGAGAGCCTCCGCTAGAGCCAGCATCCCAAATTCAGACTGCTAGTCTCCTAAACTGTGAGAAAATAAGTTTCTGTTTGTTAAAGCCACCCACTTGCTTAGTTTCTTGTCCAAGAAACTAAGACACCTAGTATGATTATTTTTTCCTCCTACTTCTATCTAAAAATTTCCAAGAAATGAAAAAGTGATGCATCCCAGTTGCTTACAACTATTGTTGTTGTTAGGTGTTGTCGAGTCAGTTCCGACTCATAGTGGCCCCACGTACAACAGAAGACTTGATGGCAATGGGTCCTGTGCCATCCTCACAATCGTTGTTATGCTTGAGCCCATTGTTGCAGCCCTGCATCAGTCCATCTCGCTGAGGGTCTTCCTCTTTTTCCCTTACAATTATATCCATGTTATTATCCCAAAACATCATAGTATTACCCCAAAACAACTTGAAACTCAAAAAATGGAATATAATCAATGATTTTATTTCAAAGTACTCTCTTCCAAGAACCCAATTGAACCTGAACTTGGAGGAAGGGATGGTTTGTTTTGTTTTTACCTTTTCCTTTTTTCTCTTCTTGGCTATTTAACGGGACTAATTGCCAACTAGATCATTCACATCTGAAAGCACTTCATTAAGAGTATAAAATAATAATGGCTCATTAGTCCAGGGAAAATGCAGGGAAGAAACATCAAATCCTATAACGCCATGACGAATGTAGGTAGTTGAGCTTGAACGTGTTTATCAGATTCCTGAATACAGGCTGACACTCTCAGAGGCTTATTTTAAGATGGAGAAATTTTTGCTTATCCTAATTCCTCTTAGAAAAAGAGCTGTGTTTGTTAAATAAAACGGGATGAACTGGGAATGGGCTGCAGTACAACCTCGCCCTGTAAAGTTCCCTACCCCATTTTTAATAAAATCAACTAGAATTGTAGGAGGAAAAAAAAGAAAACACCATTGAAACCTGTCCAGGTTTAGCTCTTCATAACTCAGAGAAGCACATTCTTTCAATGTCGTATTTTCAGGGTCAAAAAAAATCCCAACTCTCAGAAAAAAAGGTTTTTGCTATCACCCAATGATGAATTCTGAAGAAAAGCTTAAGTATAAATGGGTGTTGATTTAACCAGGATCAGCCTGCCCACATAGCCACTGTCTCTGAGTTGCTGCTAGAACTGAACAAAGCTGGAGGAAAATGGCCCAAGTCCCCAGAAAGCAGTAATCCTCACTCTGTCCAGATTGCCCTGGTGTGAAAACACTCCGTCCTTCCTCCAAGGCCAGTCGTTGGCTCTGCTCTGACACAGACAAGCTACGGCTGAGGGGCACCTTCTCATTTCTAGCCTCTTTTTACCTCTATCCGAAGCATCTCTCTACAGTAAAAAAAAAAAAAAACGGCCAAAGTTCTGCCTTACGCCGCTCAGAATCTGTCTCCTTTGGTCTCAGCATTTGGGGCTGGAGATACTATTTGTGGAATGAGGCTGAGGAAATGAGCCAAAATGGATTTCGGGCTTGCCAGAGCTTACGATCTTAATGCAAATTTGACAATTAGCAGCGCCTCAGCCGTGAAAGCTGAAAGCAAATTCGCAGATCAGATGGTGAGAGAAGCTGGTCGGGGGGAAAAGCTCTTCCGTGTTACTGCTGCTACCCTGTCAGCTCCTGACCTCGGGAACACACCTGGGTCCGCTCAGACAGGCCCAGAAAAAAAATCTCCTTTTTAATGCAAAGTAGAAATACAAAGTGGTTAAAAAAAGCTGGAACAAGATAATTCACATATGGAATAAGAAACAGACTGTCATAAGCTTGGAAACCTGCTCAGGATAAAGATAACCTACAAAGACTAAAGGAGCCCTGGTGGCCCAACGCTGCTACCTGAAAGGTTGGCAGTTCGAACCCACGCAGCAGCTGTGTGGGAGAAAGACCTGGCAATCTGCTCCCGTAAAGATCACAGCGTAGGAAACCCTATGGGGCAGCTCTACTCTGTCACAGGGAGTTGCGATGAGTCGGAGTCAACTCGAAGGCACCCAGCAACAACAACAGAGACTAAACAACTCTAGCATGCCCTTGAGAACTCAAAATTGATGTCGTTGTGTGCTATCGAGGTGATTCTGACTCATAGCAACCCCATGTGGCAGAGTAGAACTGCCCTCATAGGCTATGGTCTTCATGGAAGCAGATCGCCAGGTCTTTCTCCTGTGGAGCCACTGGTGGATTCGAACCACGAACCTTTCACTCAGCAGCCTGGTTGTGCCACCAGGGCTCCTCCAGAATACAGAGCAGTTGCTCTTTGTAGTCAGGCATTTTGTTGTTTGTTGAGATGTTTGAAGCTGGCAGAAAACAGGCACCTTAAACACAAGGGGGCAGTTACCCCCCACCCACACCAGAACATTGCCATCTTTTGTTCTTGTTTCCCTACGTTGGTATTTTTTAGAGAGAAGGAGAAATCGTTGCTGTGGGTGCGCGTGTGAACGAGTTCACCAGTCCCATCACAAAGCCTGTAGTGACGTGCGAATCTGAAGGAAAGACTTCAAGCTCTAAGGACTTCACATACAAAATGGAGCCCTGGTGGCGACGTGGTTGAGAGCTCGGCTGCTAACCAAAAGGTCAGCTGTTCAAGTCCACCAGCCACTCCTTGGAAACCCTATGGGGCAGTTCCAGTCTGTCAGAATCGAGTTGACGGCAGTGGGTTTGGTTTTGGTTGCATACAAAAGCAGAATTACTTGTCCTTTGTAGGTTTTTCCACAAAATCTTCCTTCCTATTTCTTTTGTGAATCTCTGTGTACGATGGAAACTTTGTGACCATCTCCAGCACCGATAACCACCATCCATCCCAACCTGTTAATCCGTATTCATCACAGCCTGCCTGAGAGTAAAGCCCCTGCTTCCTTCAAACGCTCCTCGTCACAACTCTTCCTTTTAATGCTTCCATCAAAACACACCATTCCCCTATCAAAAAAATTTTTTTTCCTCTGTGAAACATCCGTTCAGCACATGTTTTAGTTTGGATTTCCCCCGAAGCAGACCTGGGAAAAACAGAGCGTATGGAGTGTGTTTGGAAGTGAGTCCAGGGAGCAGGGTCTGGTGAAGTGACATTAACTAGCCGTCTAACTAACCGACTAACCAGCCGCTGTTGAGTCAGTTCCAGCTCTTGGTGACCCCATGTGCGTCAGAGTAGGGCTGCTGTTGAGTCACTTCCAGCTCTTGGTGACCCCTGTGTGTCAGAGTAGGGCCGCTGTTGAGTCAGTTCCAGCTCTTGGTGATCCCATGTATGTCAGAGTAGGGCCGCTGTTGAGTTAGTTCCAGCTCTTGGTGACCCCATGTGTGTCAGAGTAGGGCCGCTGTTGAGTCAATTCCAGCTCTTGGTGACCCCATGTGCGTCAGAGTAGGGCCGCTGTTGAGTCAGTTCCAGCTCTTGGTGGCCCCATGTGTATCAGAGTAGGGCCACTGTTGAGTCAATTCCAGCTCTTGGTGACCCCATGTGCGTCAGAGTAGGGCTGCTGTTGAGTCACTTCCAGCTCTTGGTGACGCCATGTGCGTCAGAGTAGGGCCGCTGTTGAGTCAATTCCAGCTCTTGGTGACCCCATGTGTGTCAGAGTAGGGCCGCTGTTGAGTCAGTTCCAGCTCTTGGTGACCCCTGTGTGTCAGAGTAGGGCCGCTGTTGAGTCAATTCCAGCTCTTGGTAGCCCCATGTGCGTCAGAGTAGGGCCGCTGTTGAGTCAGTTCCAGCTCTTGGTGACCCCATGTGTGTCAGAGTAGGGCTGCTGTTGAGTCAGTTCCAGCTCTTGGTGGCCCCCTGTATGTCAGAGTAGGGCCGCTGTTGAGTCAATTCCAGCTCTTGGTGACCCCATGTGCGTCAGAGTAGGGCCGCTGTTGAGTCAGTTCCAGCTCTTGGTGGCCCCATGTGTGTCAGAGGAGGGCCGCTGTTGAGTCAGTTCCAGCTCTTGGTGGCCCCATGTGTGTCAGAGTAGGACTATGCTCCAGGGGGCTTTTAATGGCTGGTTTTTCCAAAGTAGATCAGCAGGCCTTTCTTCTGAGGCACCTCTGAGTGGACTCGAACCTCCAACTTTTCAGGTAACAGCCTAACACATCAACTGTTATACACCACCAGGTACTCCAGAGAGAGACTATTGTTATTGTTAGTTGCTGAGCCGATTCCAATTCATAGCGACCCCATGTGTTACAGGGTAGAACTGCCCCACAGAATTTTCTTGGCTGTAATCTTAGCAGAAGCAGATCGCCAGGACTTTTCTACATTTTACCTCTGGATGGGTTCAAACCACCAACCATCAGATTAACAATCGAGTGCAAACCATTTGTGCCACCTGGGGACATTTGAGGAAACCCTGGTGGCGTAGTGGTTAAGTGCTATGGCTGCTAACCATAGGGTCGGCAGTTCAAATCCACCAGGTGCTCTTTGGAAACCCTATGGGGCAGATCTACTGTGTCCTCTAGGGTCACTATGAGTCGGAATCGACTCGACTGCAACAGGTTTAGGGACATTTGAAGTGAGACTTACTGTTATTAGTTGCCATCAAGTCAATTCTGACTCATGGTGACTCCATGTGTGCAGAGCAGAAGTGCTCTGTGGGGTTTTCAAGAACATGACCTTTTGGAAGCAGATCACCTGGGGATGGGCTTGAACCTACCAACCTTTCCTCGAGTAGTTGAGTGCTTAACTGTTTGTGTCTCCCACAGACTCCGAAGGGTGGAAAGCAAGCAAAAGGAGGGCTAATGAGCTGTTGCTGCTGTGAACATCTCAGGTTCTGGGAACCTTCTGTAACTCTACATTTCACATCCCAGAACTATCCCACCAAGGGACAAGGAAGTCATGGTATTTATCTGTCAACTCCTACCCCTCATTGTTTGAACGTTACTTCTGGAACCCTTCCTGACTCCTTGGAGCCCCAGCCTGCACCGTGGGCAGGAGTACAGCCACTGAAAACCCTATGGAGCACAGCTGTACTCTAACATGTGGATCACTGTGAGTGCAAATCAATACAGCAACAAAATGGTTAACATGTTAGGGTCCTAACCAAAAGGCTGGAGATTGGAGTCCACCCAGAGGAACCTAAAGAAAGGCCTGGTGGTCTATTTCAGAAAAACCAGCCATTGCACACCCTGTGGAGCACAGTTCTCCTGTGACACCCACAGGGTCACTGTCAGTCGGAATTGATTCAATGGCAACTGGTTAGTCAGTCCGTGTGCCTTCCCCAGATTCAAACGCTCAGCCACGTACACAGTAGGCTCTTAACTGAACGCATATTCAAATATAATCTCCCCTTCTATAAAAAAAAAAAAAAAAATTTATACTCTAACCTAATTACAACTTTGTCTCCCTTTTTTCAGATGTAACCTTTAACCCAATCATTCATTTACACATCTTTTCATCTGCGAAAAAAGCTTCCCGTCTTCGTTCTTCGAACACGCGTTTAGAACCCAGTTACCTCAGTGCTCGGCTCTCTATATGCTGTCAAGGCAACTTGCTTCCAGTGACCAAGAGCTCCAGCTCACAGCCCCAGCTTTTGACTCTCAGACCAAGAGACTAGAATATCTTTCTCAGCGATGAAGCTGTATCAAGGGGTTGTGTCAGAAGTGTAAAAAGTCGTGTAATTATTTCAGATTCCCGTGATTACTGTCTGGAGCCCTTGTGGTGTAGTGGTTAAGAGCTCAGCTGCTAACCAAAACATCAGCAGTTCAAACCCACCACCTGCTCCTTGGAAACCCTATGAGGCAGTTCAACTCTGTCCTATAGGGTCACTATGAGTTGGAATCAACTCCACGGCAATGGGTATGATTACTACCTACATCTTCTATTTACATAAGTAAAAGTGAAATGTGTTCCTTTATCTTTTAGCCTCTGACTCAGTAAGCAAACGTGAAGACAGCGAAGGTTATTGTAGCAAACCCTGTTGGTTTTGTATTTAAACCCCAATTGCTGCTTTGTGAAAGAGCTTTTAGTGAAGTTCACGCAGAACTAGACAAAAAAAAAGGTATGTGCAAAAGGTGTCTTTACCACCCAGAAATCCATTTTATTTTCCATGTCGTTGTTGCTCTTAGCTGCTGTTGAGTCGACTCCAACTCACGGCGACCCCATGTACAACAGAACAGAACTCTTCCGGGCCCTGTGCCATCTTCTCAGTCACCGGTGTGCTCAAGTCCGTTGTCGCGGCCACTGTGTTTTTTGAGTGCCTTCCGACCTCTCGTCTTCCGGCACCATATCAGCTAATGATCCATTGTAGTCCACGGGGTTTTCATGGGGCAATTTTTAGAAGCAGATGGCCAGGCCTTTCTTCCTACTTAGTTTAGAAGCTCTGCTGAAACCCGCCCACCATGGGTGACCTGGCATCACAGCAACACGCCAGCTACCACAGGCTAACACTGGCAGGCGGGTGGTGGATTTCCGTATTAGATATTACTTATTGACTTTACTTTTTTCCAGCCACATTGTCCTCTTATTATAACCCAGGATGGTTTATCAACCTTAGTTTTGGAGACTGTATAACTTCCTCAGTTTTCAAAAGATCTACCCATGTGACAGCGACTTTTTCAACGTAACCATTCTATCTAAGACTGCTGATGCTGCAAGCATGGGTGTTAGGAATTTGCAGACATCGTTTCTCAAACTCTAGCATATCCCTGGCGGTGCAGCAGTTAAACCATCAGCTGCCGATCAAAAGGTTGGCAGTTCCCATCCACAGCAGAAGGACCTGACAGTCTGTTTCAGGAAAGCCTTGGATACCCTATGGAGCAGTACTGCTCTGTCCTGTAGGGTCACTATTTGTCGGAATCAACTCCACAGCAGTGGGTTTGGTTTTGGAGCATAGCCAACATACAATGTATGAGACTTTCTTGAAAGTCGGAGCCATCACCTTCAGGCTATTGAGGCAGTGTGCCATAGTGTCTCGTGTCTGGCTCATATTTGCAATGTGCCTGCTTTTGAATTGCTGATGATGAAAAAGACATTATCCTTAGGTAGGCCTCAGAGACGCTCCTTTAATCTATGTAGTAAAACTCAATCTCATGTGAAGGTTTTATGAGAACCACAAACCAAAGCCAAACCCATTGCCACTGAGTTGATTGTGACTCATAGTGACTGCACGTGACAGCGTAGAATCACTGCGCAGGGTTTCCAAGGCTGTAAACTTTTATGGAAGCCGATCGCCAGCTCTTTCTCCCGTGGAGCGGCTGGTGGGTTCAAGCCGCCACACTTTTAGAAACCAGTGGAGCACTTAACCACTCCACTACCTGGGCTCCTTATGGAAACCACATGCAGTGCAAAGTGGTACACAGAATTACCAAACCAAAAAACCAAACCCATTGCCGTCGAGTCTATTCCGATTCATAGTGACCTTAAAGGACAGAGTTGAACTGTCCCTTAGGGTTTCCTAGGCTGTAATCTTTACAGCAGCGGATCACCAGGTCTTTCTCCCACAGAGCAGCTGGTGGGTTTGAACCACCAACCTTTTGGCTAACAGCCAAGCTCTTGACCACTGTGCCAGCAGGGCTCCTTACAAATAGCCCAGGAAAAATCAGAGGAACCCCTCGTGCAGAGAAGATACACCCAGGCTTTTTAAAATGGCAAGGGTGACTCTAAAAGCTTGCTGGGGAAAGAGGAACAAAGCAGAATCATGCAGCAAATATCAACCACCGTATACGTTCTGGTTATTTTAATGGTCCCTGCTGTCCCCCCAAAAGAAAAGCAAGAAACGGGTGATTTTCGTCCCAACAGAAAATAATCGTCCTAGAATACGAATGGCTGAAGGGTGTTTATTTCTTCTTTCACCAATCGTCACAGGGCTCCCAGAGGTCAGACGAATATAATCAGCCTCCTTTCATCCTAAACACGATTCGGAGCCAAGGCTGAGATATGATCCTATTAAAATCAGGTTAAAAAAAAAAGAATTTTATTGCGCCTGTGATCTCATTTATTAATTGCTGACTGCCTTTTAAAACCTTCAGTGGAAGACAGAGAGACCTTCAAACCCTTTCTCGGAGAATCACAGCTTTCCTTGGAGGGTTCCAGATGGGCTGTATTTAAGTGTTAAAAGTCGAAGTACTTGAACCACCTAGAGCTGAAAAGTATTTTACCCAGTTTTATTCCACAATTACCACTGAGTAGTTCTTCAATCCTGGCCAAACTGAGCATCAGTTTAAATTAGATTTACCCCTGGGACCCTTGACAATCACAATAAACACAGGATACTAGGGAGCTTAGGAAATGGGTCTATTAAATGACAATTAAAGCTGTCAGCCTTCCAGGGCTCATTTTCCGTTAATTTGGTCCCTGGTAGACAGTCTTGTCTGGCTGTGATAAACAGAGGCTTACTCAGAGCACGAGCTGAGATCCACACTTGCTGTCCGAAGGCCCTGTGACAGCGTATGCCTCACGTTCACCTGAAGGTACGGTAAAACCTACGAGAGCCAGAACCTGTGTCAGGTGGAAACCTGTCAGAGAAGGAAAACACAGTATTTTCCACAAAAACAAGCAATAGAAAAGTGGTAAGACTTCACCCTGTCAAAGGTGGAAAACTTGTGACACCCAGAGAAACAAGGCAGTCCTGTTGGGTTCCAGCTGTCACAGGTTTCACCACGGTGGCTTTAACCGATCCTCTGAATAAAAAAAAAAAAATTTTTTTTTTTTATTCGTGACCTCAAAATCACCTGGGGTGGGGGGTGAAGGGGAGTCACTGCTTAGGGGGCACTGAGCTTCTGCTAAGGGATGGGAGAATCTAGAAACGGATAGTTTTGTGGGTTGAAAAACATGATGAACATATTAATGGCACTGAATTGTACAGGTAAAAAAGTTTGAGATGGCAAATGGTTTGTTTTATAGAAATAGAAATCAAATATAAATGAAATAATAAAAATACAGATACCAATATAAATAATAAAAATACCATATATTTATGCAAATAACACTTGTGCTCTAAGTTTTTTTGCCAACCATGCCCTCCCCCGTGAGGTATAGTCCTAAGCAAAATGTAAAAATAACTAGCATAGTGCACTTATGGAAATTTTTATGTATTTAACCACAATATTTTTAAAAGCCACTTTCTATGTAACTGCTGAAGAGCCCAAGTGCCCTAAAGTGCACCTTCTGGAGAAGCCAGCAGTGCAGCCCTGGTGTCTCTGCCTTGTCCTTTTTCCTGAGAAGTCTCATGAAGTCCCCATGGGACCAAGTACCAACGCTCTGGCCCAGTGCTTTACAGTTAGAATGTGCTGACAACTGGCAGTTGAAAATCTTAGATTGCTAGAACTGCTTGATACAGTATGTCCACTTCCAGGGATTTATCCTGAAGAAACAACCTGATATTTGCACCAAAATCTATGAACAAGAGTGTTTGCTGCAGCACTGTGGTGGTTAGTTGCCGTTGAGTCAGCTCCAGCTTGTGGTGACCCCATGAGCGGTACAACAAAACCTCACTCGGTCCTGCACCATCTTCATGATGGTTCGTGTGCTCCAGTCCATCCCTGTGGCCACTGTGTATTTTGAGTGCCTTCCAGCAGCTTCTCAGGAGAAAGACCTGGCAATCTGCTCCTGTCAAGTCTATAGTCTAAGAAACCCTATACGGCAATTCTACTGTGTCACAGCGTTGCATCTTTTCACCATACTCATTCAATCTCTATGCGGAACAAATAATCCAAGAAACTGGACTTTATAAAAAGAACAGGGTATCAGGATTGGAGGAGACACATTAACAACCTGAGATATGCAGATGACGCAAACCTGCTTGCTGAAACTGAAGAGGACTTGAAGCACTTACTGATGAAGATCAAAGACCACAGCCTTCAGTATGGATTACACCTCAGCATGAAACAAAAATCCTCACAACTGAAGCAACATCATGATAAACGGAGAAAAGATCGAGGTGGTCAAGGATTTCATTTCGCTTGGGTCCACAATCAACAGCCATGGAAGCAGCAGTCAAGAAATCAAAAGACACACTGCATTGGGCAAATTTGCTGCAAAGGACCTCTTTAAAGTGTTGAAAAGCAAAGACGTCACTTTGAGAATTGTTTATCTGACCCAAGGCATGGTGTTTTCAATCACTTTATATGCACTGGAAAGCTGGACTATGAATAAGGAAGATCAAGAAAGAATCGATGCCTTTGAATTATGGTTTTGGCAAAGAATATTGAATATATCGTGACTGCCAGAAGAACGAACAAATCCGTCTTGGAAAAAGTACAGCCAGAGTGCTCATTAAAAGTAAGAATGGCAAGACTTCACCTCACATACTTTGGACATGTTTTCAGGAGGTATCAGTCCTTGGAGAAGGACATCATGCTTGGTAAAGTAGAGGGTCAATGCAAAATAGGAAGGCCCTCAATGAGGTGGATTGACACAGTGGCTGCGACAATGGCCCAAGCACAACAATGATTGTGAGGATGGAGCAGGACCGGACAGTGTTTCGTCCTGTTGCACAAGGGATCGCGATGAGTCAAAACCGACTCAACAACACCTAACGGCAACAGCAACTCAGTCACATGGCGTCACTAGGAGTCAGGAGTGACTCGATAGCACCCAGCAACAACTTTGTAGCATTTCATATTTTAAAATTGGATCCTCTTGAATATT
This sequence comes from Loxodonta africana, assembly GCF_030014295.1. NCBI lineage: Eukaryota > Metazoa > Chordata > Mammalia > Proboscidea > Elephantidae > Loxodonta > Loxodonta africana. The sequence goes on along the minus strand of NC_087358.1, from coordinate 2,647,137 downwards.
ACACTTTCAATCATAAAAGGGATTATAATGGGAATTTCAGGCTCCACATAAACTCAGTAGTTAAGACTTATATGGTATAAAATCCCTTGTTTGAATATATTTTAAATCTGTGTGTGTTAGTTTATTGGTTATGTTTCATTATGCAAACATATTCATGCTTATTACAGAAAAATGTGGGAAATGAGAAAAAGTGTACAGAAGACAAAATGCATCCATGTTCCCAGTGTGTGGAAACAGCGTTTAAAACGTTCGACTGTGCTTCCTTCCCATTGGAGTAATATTAGCTTACTTTTCTGTTTGTTTTGTGGCATTATGTTACAGTGGGAATGCAGTTTTGCATTCTTTTTTCACTTTCCATGTTTATTTTAAAATGTCACAATAGCTGCTTTGTTGTTGTTTGGTGCCATCACGTTGGTTCCGACTTACGGAGACCCCAGGTACAGCGCAGAACTTCCCCATAGGGTTTACTAGGCTGTGATGTCTACAGAAGCAGATCATCAGGTCTTTCTCTCATTTCACTTAGCAGCCGAGCACTGAACCCTTGTGCCACCAGGGCTCTTTGTCACAATAATGCTACCCAAAAAATCCTGCAATGGGGCCACACTCTACCATAGTTCACCCGTTTTCTCATTTATCACTTTACTTGCTAACCAGTTAAAACCAGTTTCCATTAAGTCCATTCTGACTCACAGCAAGTAGAACTGTGCTCCATAGGGTCTTCAGCGACTGCCTTCTGAAGTAGATCGCTAGGCCTTTCTTCTGAGACGCTTCTCGGTGGGCTCGAACCTCCAACCTTGCAGTTACCAGCAGAGTATATTAACTGTTTTCACCACCCAGGGACTCCTGCTAAGAAGACTTTAAAAGCTTGCCTACTCTTTCCAGGTTTCTTAATGCTCTCAAATCTTGAGATTAAATTGGAAGCCTTCACCACATCTAGATGGTAAGTTTTCCTAGGTAAATGCACTCAAAGCCAGTTCTGCAATGGAGAAAGGCCTGGGTGTGTGCTGTAGGGACCCAGGCTGTGAAGGTCCCCAGCAGAAATGTGGGGGCAGGGGCAGGGTCTGCAATAGCCGTAAGAGCCTTCCCACAAGTCCCCTTCGGTGGCTGTTTAGGGGACTGGGCTGCTGTGCTCCCAAGACCTACCGTCTGCTCACCAGCTGCCTTGGGCATCTTTGGAAGCCCTGCGGTAATGCCCATGAGATCACAGAAACTGTCTTCTCACAGAGCCCCAGGAGAGCTCATTCCTACCATCAGAAAGAGACCATGGCTCTACTCCCTCACTTCTCTCTTCACTCAAGAACACAACTGTGGGTTGAATCGTGTCCCTCCAAAGTATGTGCTGAGGTGCTAACCCCAGTACCTATAAATATGACCCTGTTTGCAAGCAGAATTTTTGTTTGTTTTTTGTTTCTTTCTCTCTCTATTGATTAGGTAATATCAGAAAAAAAGGAGAGCCTGAGTGGTGCAAACGATTAAGTGCTCAGCTACTAACTGAAACGCTGACAGTTTGAATCCACCCAGTGGTGCCTCAGAAGAAAGGTCTGATGACCTGCTTCCAGAAATCAGCCACTGAAAGCCCTAGGAGCACAGTTCTACCCTGACACACATGGGGTCGCCCTGCATTGGAGCTGACGCGACAGCAACAGGTTTGGTTTGGGTACCAGGCTAGCTGGGCCCTGGCTGTCATCTCTCTTCTGAGTGGTCTCTTATAAGATCAGAATAGACACAGAGACACACACGGGGAGAAGCCACATGAAGATGAAGCAGATGGATCTGCAAGCCCAGGAGCTCCGAGGATCGCTGGAAGCTGTTAGAAGCCAAAGGAGACAAGGAAGGACCCTCCCCTTAGAAAGGAGCCCTGGCGCCCTCAGCTGCCAGCTGAAAGGCTGTGGTCTGAGCCCGCCCAGTGACTCCACGGGAGAAAAGAACTACAATCTGTTCCCACAAACATTTCAGCCTAAGAAATCCTTGAGGCAGTTCAACTCTGTCACACAGGGGCACTAGGAGTTGAAACCAACTCGATGGCACCTAACAACAACAGCAAACTAAGACAAGCATCACGTGAGCTTAGCCACATCCAAGCCAAGGGTAGGCGATGGCTCTTCTATTGTTTACAGTTCGGTGAGGACATTCAAACTTCCACCAGGGCTATTTCTTTCCAGTTTTGTGACTGACCACGTGGCAAAAGCTAGCATGCACCTTGTATAATCTTGCATGCTCACTAATAATCATTTTTACAGCAGCTTCAGATTGAACGGAAAGTGCACAGCAAGTGTTTCTTAAGGAAACAAGGGGGGGGGGGCTAATATTTTCAGAGTCAGATCAATTAGTTGCACTTTTAAATGATGTCCAAGGAGGACACTATAAAAGGGACAGGGGCTAGGGGGATTTATGCAGACTTCAGTTGATTTGAGTATTTTGTTTGTAAATAGCTTGTCATTTTACTAATGGAGCTGAATAAGATCTAAGCTGTCTATAAGCGTAGCCTCTTGTCTTAGCGATCTAGTGCTGCTAAAACAGAAATACCACAAATGGGTGGCCTAAACAAACAGGAATTTATTTTCTCACAGTTTAAGAAGCTGGGAGTCTGAATTCAGGGCACTGGCTCTAGGGGAAGGCTTTCTCCTTCTGTCAGCTCTGGGGAAATTCCTTGTCTCTTTTCAGCTTCCACTCCTGGGTGATCTTCATGTGGTGCGGCATCTCCTTTCCGTAGGTCTGCTTGCTTGCTTGCTTGCTTGCTTGCTTAATCTACTCTTTTATATCTCAGGTGAGATTGACTTAAGACACACTCTACACTAATAACTGCCTCATTAACATAACAAATAAAATCCAGTCCCAAATGGCATTATAACCATAGGTATAAAACCGAAAACAAAACCAACTGATGTCAAGTGATTCTGCCTCACAGCAACCACGCAGGGAAGAATGGAACTGCCCCACAGGGTTTCCAAGGCAGTGATCTCTATGGAAACAGGCTGCCATATGTTTCTCCCGCAGAGTGGCTAGTGGCTTTGAACCACTAACCTTTCAGTTAGCAGTCAAGCACTGAACCATTGCACCACCAGAAGTTAGGTGTTACAACACACATTTTGGGGGGACAAAAATTCAGTCCATATCACCTCTCTGCAAGTGTTGGTTTGTGTTAAATTCACAGGTTATAAAGAGTCTTTTGCTCCTTTTGAGCAAGCAAGGCTTCCCTGCCTATTAAGTACGTCTGGGAATATCAGATTTCCAATAGCTAACAAGGTGATTATCTACCCAGAGACCTGGAAAGAGCTGAGTTCACAATATCTGATGACTGGAGTGTTTATTGTCAGTTACATGGGACACTACGTGCACACCATAGTGAAAGCACCAGTAAGTAGGCTTCTTTACCCACCCTTTAGCGGCAACCTGAGTGTTCTGTACGTTTCTGTAAAGACCTCAAATTCCATAAAATATAATTCACTATTATGCTTTTCAAAATACATATGAATAAGACCTCATAATATGAACTGAGAAATAGGCCTACCTTTGGGAAGCTCTCTACCTTTAACCAAAAGTCATTTAGAAAATTTCTGAACTTAGACATAAAATCATAGAACTATGTGAAGGACATTTCCGTTGGCTTTGACCTGACAGACATGCTGCAATAAAAGATGACATAACATAGTTAATTTTCTAAACTAGCCTTGAGACATAAATCTAAACAAATCCACCTAATCTCTAACCTTGAAGAAAAAGCAGAACAGACTGGTATTTACGTCACACTGGCCCTTGTCTTGTGGACCCCAAGTGCAGTGACCTGAGTTCCCTTATATGGCCTTTTGCCTTGGTTCTGTGAAAAAGAGAAAAAAAACAAAAACAACTAGGGAGCTTTTTCCCCAGGGCTCTGAAGAGTTGTATCCCCAGAGCTCTGAAGATTTGCTACAGTTGCCCTAGTCCTTTGGAGAAGCTTGTTACTTTTGCCCAAGGAAAAAGCCAGTCCCTGCCAGCAGAAAATGTCAGTTATTATGCAAATAGACAGAGCTACTTATGGGGCGGCGGGGGGGTGTCAGTTTAGTCAGTGAGATTAGTCAGTCTGCTATGCAAATAAAAATAGTGTGTGTAAAATCCATCCAATAGGATTGAGCTACTTGTCTATATAAGCAGCCATCCCACAGAGGTTGAGGGAGACTTCACTAGCATCAGGAGGAAAAGCTTGGAATGGAGCACATCTTTGGCACCCAGGGTCCCTGCACTGAGAACCTCCTAGACCTAGGAGACAGAGAGAGCTGTAACACTGCAATCACCATGAGACAGCAAGAAGCAGCAGAGAAAGAGTAGCAGCAGAACCAGGAGACTGGCCCAAGATGGCCTAGCCCACAGAGCGAGGTGGCTACAGTGGGTGTGCCAATCCACAGAGCAAGAGAGCTGAGCACCTTTGGGCAGATTTACTGGCTGAGTGGGACGCCTCTGGTCACTTGTGAACAGAACTAATAGAGTTGTCACACTTGCCTGAGCATGGCAGGGGCCGAGTGGAGCCTGTTCTCAGGGGGCAGAGAGGGGCTTGTCCTCAGGGGGCTGAGAGGAAACTGCCCTCGAGGCTGAGAGGAGCCTGTCCTGAGGGGCCAGAGGAACCTGTCCTGGGGGTCCAAGAGGAGCCAGTCCTCAGGGCTGAGAGGAGCCTCTCCTCAGGGGGCTGAGAGGAGCCTGTCCTGAGGGGCCAGAGAAGCCTGTCCTCAGAGGGCCGAGAGGAGCCTGTCCTCAGGGGACTGAGAGGAGCCCATCCTGAGGGGGCCGAGAGGATTCTGTCCCAAGACAGAGACAGAGAGAGAGAGCTGTCCTACACTGAAGAAGGGAGGGATGTGTTCTTCACTTTGGAGAGCCTTTCAGACCTTCCTGTGTGTGCTTCCCAACATTGATCTTGTTCCTGTTACTTCCAACTTAGTTCTGATTCCGTGTTACTTCCCTAAAAAACCATGTAACTGTGAGTAGGGTCTGTGAGCTCTGTGTGACCACTGCAACGAATTATGGAACCCAGCAGAGAAGTAGAGAGTGCCTCGGGGAGGACAGCTTGTGTCGGAACTGGTAAAAAGTTGGAGAGTGGAGGTATGCCTGACCTCCGCCTCATAGGAGTCAGCTTCGAGCTGCTCTGCTGACTCTCATTCTCCCCGAAGTTAGAGAAGGTTTGACACTATCGCTACCACATTACACAAGGTGACAAGTTCACACATAAAACCTAAATTTCTGCTCACTCATGGAGAGAAGGCAAAGATGGAACTGAGATTCTGTCCACTACCGACCTTGGACCCTAGCTATACAGACCTCTACCGAGTTCAAGCTGTAGTTAAGCCTTCCTCCTGAGACCTCTCTTTAACGGTAAACACTTGAAGTCTAAAGAGTTGGACTCTAACCACTGAACTAACACTGTAAATTGTGACTGTTAATTCTGATTCTCCTGTCCCAAGTGAATGTTGTGAGGCCTTGCTTGCCTTCCCATGACTGCCTCGCAGTAAAACAAACAAGTATATACGTGGCAAACCTGAGTATCTCGCTGTTAATTTTCTAGGATATTGAACCCTAAACAACACAGGAACAGATCTGCTTCCCAAAGGGCAGGCTGTGCTCACTGAGGGAAGGGAAGTGGGAGTCACCGGGAGTCAAAGCTTTCTTTATTCTGAGGCCTTGGTGGCGGCTGCTGTGTGACCCATTCAGCTGGCCAGCACTACTCTTGCTGATCTCCAATACAGGTCTACTCAGTCTTCTCATACAAACAGATGAAGGGGCTAACCAAATCAGAATCAAAAGACTGAGAGAGAACCAAAAAACAATTTATCTTAATTAGTAAAGCACATCTGCTTTGGGGATTGTGCTCTTTTACAGAATTATCTATGTGAGATCAAACTGACAAGGGCAACTCAAAAGGTTAGGTGGGAAGCTCAGGGGCACTGAGGTTAAGATAACAGTGGTGGAATAAGTGGGATAAGATGGCAAGAATAGTAACACAACTTGAAGAATGTAATCAATGTCACTGAATTGTACATGCAGAAGTTGTTAAAACGGTGTATCTTTGGTAGTGTATACTTTCACCAAAGTAAAAAAAAATAAAACGACAACAAAAGGCAGGAAGAGCTGAAATGTTTGAGATTATTATTATTATCCCAGTGAATACTGGTCTGTAGCTCAGTAAAAGGGATGGCCTGTTTCTTTTTCCGTTTTCTTATGTAGTCAGAAGGAAATGGTATACAGCCATTTTTAGATCTTTTACACATAAACTATGAGTTTTTCTCCATGAAGAGCTCCCACTTGGAAACGTGGCTCACAACCACCTGATGAAGCTATAAATTTAGAGCGTTCTCATTATCCATCACGCTGTAGGATGAATTTACCCCTTCAGTTGTTGAAAAAAAATAGTATGATGATTGAATATGCATAAAGAGAAGCCCAAAATCCTTTTTAAAAATTCTAGGAAACAGGAGATTGAAGGAATTATTTGACTGATGATGAAAAGACCGATCATATACCGGTTAACTTTGGCACCGTTTAATAAATGTGACAGGGCTTACGGGTCATGAGACCACTTCTTTTTGTTGTTGTTGGGTGCCATGGAGTTGATTTTGACTCATGACAGCCCCATATGACAGAGTAGAACTGCCTCATAGGGTTTACTTGGCTGTAATCTTTACTGGAGCAGATCATCAGGTCTTTTTCCCACAGAGCTACAGGGTGGGTTTGAACTGCCAGCTTTTTGGTTAGCAGCCAAGCACATAACCATTGTGCCACGAGGGTGCCTTCAGTTGACCTTTCTAATGGCATAAAGTATGTCCTGGGCTGCCTTTTCCAGAATCGTTGAGGACTAAGTAGAATAGAGAAGTAGATCTCTGGGTGGCGACCGTGGTTTGCCATTGGCTACTAACCTTACAGTTAGCGGTTTAAGCCCACCCAGCAGTGCTGTGGAAGAAAGGCCTGGACGATCTGCTCCATGAAGATCACAACCATGAAAGTCCTACGGCGCAGTTCGTCTCCGTAAGACACAGGGTCACCTTAAGCTGGAATCGACTAGATGGCAATGGGTTTTTTAGAGAAGGGTAAGTCTGTAATTGTGATTTAAAGACTTGGAAGAGAGTCACCATCTAGCTTCTTCCCTCCACACGGTTCCCAGCAGCCAGGCGTGCCGTGGGCTTGTCAGTGTGAGGAAGATATCCATTCAATTACCCTCACGTGCGGTGCATTTGATTTTTCTTTTCTTTGTAGAAACCAATAGCTTTTAGCCGTCGTCAGTCTGAACTACAGAGCAGCATAAGCCACAAAACAAAGACAAGATAGATGGATTGAAATCCCATTCATTAAACATTGCTTCCTGATTTTCCCTCAGTCTTTTGTAGCATTGAACCTTGAATTTCATATTGTGGTTTCAGGGTAGGAGAGTCTTAGGTTAGCCTAGCCAACCTACATCCCCAGCATCCATCCTGAGTATATATCACTCTGTTACCTCTAGCACAGGACGTCTTGAGGTCAGGACTGTATTTTATTCACTTATTAACATCTGAAACTCAAAACCAAACCCATTGCCATCGAGTCAATTCTGACTCACAGAGGCCCCCTGTGACAGAGTAGAACTGCCACGTGGGGTTTCCAAGGCTGTCATCTTCACAGGAGCAGGTCACCAGGTCTTTCTCCTCCAGAGCCTCTGGGTGGGTTCAAACTGCCGACCTTTCAGTTAGCAGCTGAGCACTTAACCATCGTGCCATCATGGCTCCTTTTTAATATTTAGTACCTGGTCTACACTAGGCTGCAGTTAGTTAAGCGGTCAGCTGCTAATTAAAAGGTTGGTGGTTCAAACCCACCCCGTGGCTCTGTGGGAAAAAGACCTGGCGGCCTGCTCCCGGAAAGATTACAGCCTGGAAAACCCTCTGTGGCACAAGGAATACTCTGTCACAATCAACTCGACAACATCCAACAACAAGCAGTCGTGACAACTAAGCACAATGTGCGCTCCTAGATACTACGGGATAAAGGAAAAACTGTGAATAAAATGTATAGCTTAGTTAATAGTATGTTCATTTAATTTCATGTTAATTTCCTGGTTTTGATCATTGTACTAAGGTTACGTAAGAGGTTAACACCAGGGGAAGCTGGTGAAAGGTGTACAGGAATTCTTTGTACAATTTTGTACCTTTTCTGGAAGTCCAAAATTATTTCAAACGAACTGTTAATTTTTTTTCCCAGTTGAAAAAATCTAAATATCTAGATATTGGATTTCACTGCATATCTGTGAACCTTTGATGCTTTTCTAAGAAAAAATAAATAAAGATTGCACAGTTGCTTTCATTTACTTTAGATGAGTGGGTAACTTGAACATTTGGAAATTTTTTATTTTTATTATTGTTAAAATATACACAGAACACACACCAATTCAGCAATTTCTGTATGTACAGTTGAGTGACATGGATTACATTCTTCAAGTTGTGCAGCCATTCCCACCCTCCTTTTCTGAGTTTTTCCTCCTCTATTAACTTAAACTCACTGCCCCCTAAGCTTCCTGTCTGACCTTTCAAGTTACTATTGTCAGTCTGATTCCATACAGATAGTTCTTTCAAAGGGCACCATGCTCAAGGCAGACATTCTTTACCGATTAAGCTAAGCTATTGTTTTTTTGTGTGTGTGTGTTTTTTTTTATTGTTTGGTTTTAAGAAGACTGCAGGGGATACTTTTGGTTTAAGGTTTAAAGATAATCTCGGGGCAACAGTTTCGGGGGTCCATTCAGCCTCAATGGCTCCAGAAAGTCTGAATTCCAAGAGAATTTTAAATTCTGTTCCTCATTTTTACCTCTCTTGATCAGGATTCTTCTATAGAATCTTTTACCAAAATGTTCAGTAATGGTAGCCAGGTACCATCCAGCTTTTCTGGTCGCATCACATTTTAATGGAAAAGAGAGAAGGAAAAGAGAAATGATGTAAGATATCCTAAGTTGGTATGTCTGCACCGACAAGGAGGTTTCTATAGAACCAGGGCTTCGTCTCTGAGCCACATTGAGGAGCCCATAGCTGTTCTGATCACAGGGTGTCTGTTTTACCAGAATCAAAGGCAGGCTTCTCTCTGGTTGGTTGGGTCAGACTGCTAATGAGGCAAAGGTCGTAAGCTGGATCATCTCTCAATGCCTGTGACTGTCCCCTATCTCTTGGTGTTTCACTGATCACAAGAGAGCCAGATGTGAAACCTTTAATGCAGCCATGTGAGCCCAGTCCTACTGCAGAGAGGTAATTAAACCACACACCTTCCCTAAGGCCATTCTTGAACATAATGGACACCCTTGAATAGAATTACTATCACCTAAATACACTTCTAAAAATAACTGCACCAAGAGAAGGATCTCTTGTTAGATTTCCTTTCCCTTCTTGAATCTGGAATTTGGAGACTTGGGAGGGTGAAGCTGGAAAACACACCCTGGCCTGATGCAACCACTGATGCCCGGGAATTCTAGAGAGCGGTATTGCCTCTTTAGCAGAAGGGCATGATAGCTTTGAAGGCTGTGCTCTCTGATTTAATACCACTTAGGGTAGTTTTTTTTTTTTTAGGGTAGATACAGAACCCTGATGGTGTAGTGGTTAAGTGCTACAGCTGCTAACCAAGAGGCCGGCAGTTCAAATCTGCCAGGCGCTCCTTGGGAACTCTATGGTGCAGTTCTACTTTTTCCTATAGGGTCGGTATGAGTCAGAATCGACTCGATGGCAGTGGGTTTGGTCTGGTTTTTTTGGAGGTAGATACAAGGAGCCCTGGTGGTGCAGTGGTTAAAAACTTGGCTGCTAACCAAAAGGTCAGCAGTTTGAATCCACCAGCTGTTCCTTGGAAACCCTATGGAGTGGTTCTACTCTGCCCTACAGGGTCGCTATGAGTGGGAATCAACTTGATGGCAAGAGATTTGGTTTTGTTTGGTTTAGGTAGCTACTAATGGGTGCAGTGGTGGCTCGGTGGCAGCGTTCTCACCTTCCATTCAGAAGACCTGGGTTCAATTCCTGGCCAGTGCCCCTCACGTGCAGCCACCGCCCGTCTGTCAGTGGAGGTTGTGATGCTGAGCAGGGTTCGGTGGAGCTTCCAGACTTAGATGGGCTAGGAAGAAAGGCCTGGGGATCTACTTCCAAAAATCAGCCACGGAAAACCCTGTGGATCACAATGATCAGCTCTGTAACCAATCTCAGGGATGGCACTGGTCCAGGCAGCGTTCTGTTCCATCGTGCGTGGGGTCGCCATGAGTCGGGGGTGACACCAAGGCAACTAACAACAATATAAAAAGCTATTATTCCCTTGAGAGGCTTCAAATGTGAGCATTTGTAAATATCAGACCCCAGGTGACAGGGGTGCCAGGTGACAGAGTGGAAACGCCGGTGGTGCATTCGTTAAGTGCTATGGCTGCTAGCCAAAAGGTCAGCAGTTCAAATCCACCAGGCCCTCCTTGGAAACTCTGTGGGGTAGTCCTACTCTGTCCTATAGGGCGGCTATGAGTCGGAATCAACTCTACTTGACAACAGGTTTGGTTCTGGTTTTTAGGTAACAGGGAAGTGCCCCTGAGCGGCAATGCCGTCCCCACCCTCCCTGTTCCCTACCGAGCTCTGGATTCTCCTGCTCTCCCACACTTGCTGAATAAGGCCAGGTTTGAAAACAGACGCAAACAGACCAAAACGACAAAAAAAAATTTTTTAATTCCTCTTTGCTTCTCCTGATATCCACATACTCACTAGCTCTCAGGAAACTGAGTTGTTTCTCTCAGGTGAAGGCTTGTCTGAAGCACCTTGAGATAATAGGAAAAAAAAAACCTAGAAACATCTTGTCCATCTAAAATTTGTGAAACCATGTATCTTGGTGCTTGGTGTCTAGTGCTGCTGTAACGGAAATATGGCGAGTGGGTGGCTTTCACAAACAAATTTGTGTTCTCACAGTTTGGGGGGCTAGAAGTTCGAAGGCAAGGCACTGGCTTTAGGGGACGGCCGTACTTTAGGGGAAGACTCTTACTTTTTGGGGGGAAGGTCCTTGTTTCTTTTCAGGTTTTACTCCTTGGCCCTTGGCATTCTTCACGTGGCATGTATCTTCCCTCCATTTTTGCTTGCTCGCTTGTTTAATCTGCTCTTTTTGGTGGTCTGGGGGGGGTTCCTTTAGTCAAAGATTAATTTCAGACACACCCTACGCTAATACTGACTCATTAACATACCGAGAAAACCTGTACCCAGATGAGATTATAACCACAGGCATAACCCGTCGCTGTGGAGTCCGTTCCGACTCACAGGAGCCCCACAGGACAGGGCAGAACTGCTCCACAGAGTGTCCAAGGCTGTGATCGTCACGGAAGCAGGCTCCCACATCTTTCTCCTGAGGAGCCCCCGATGCTTTTGAAATGCCGACCTTTTGGTTAGCAGCCGAACACTTAACCATTGTGCCACCACGGTTCCTATACCATGGTATATGGGTTAGAATTTACAACATTTATTTGGGGGTACACAATTCAATCCATAACACCATAGTTCACCTCTGCTGGGTAAAAGGGAAAGCCAAGTGCAATTACAGAAATCAATGGTAGAAAAACCAACAACTGTGGAATAGAAGGGAAATAAATCCCCTTAAGACACCAGAGTTAAGAGTTATAAACAGTCTTAAACCCAGACTTAGAAGACAAAGATGCCAGCCCATATTACACTAAAACAATTGTGTCATTTTCAGATGAAGCTGTTCACACTCGACTGCTCCATCTTGGTCAACATTTCCCTGAGGGCAGACTTGAACAGACATCTCTGAATTCCTCCTTAAAGACTTTTACAGTCCGAAGAACAGATCAATTTTACGTTTCTATCGTCCAGTTCTTTTAACAGTTATACCAAACAGGAGGAGCAAATAGTCTAAATTATATCTCTCTCTGGAAATAGTTATGAAGAAGTTTATCTCTTCATATGCATTCAGTGAGGAAAGCCGAGAGAATAAATTGCGTATGACAAATTGATGCGTGAAATAAGGTGCAATATAATACTTCCAAGAAATAGCGTGAAGTATGACTTGAAAGCACTTCCTCATGCAAAGTATCTGTTTATCTCCCTCACTTTGGTCATGTCATAGGAGGGACCAATCCCTGGAGAAGACAGTTGATACATTAGCAAGCCCATAAACTGAATCCGTTGCCATCAAGTTGATTCCAACTCATAGCAACTCTATAGGTCAGAGTAGAACTGCCTTACGTGATTTCCAAGGCTGTAATCTTTATGGAAGCAGAATGCCACATCTTTCTCCCCCAGAATTGCCGGCGGGTTTGAACTGCCAAGCTTTTGGTTATCAGCCAAGCTGATAACCACAGCTCCTTTGGTAAAGCAGAGGATCACTGAAAAAGAGGCAGACCCTCAACAAGATGAATTAACATGGAGCCTGCAACAATGGGTTCGAACCACTGACGTTTTGGTTAGCAGCCAAGCACTTAACCACTGCACCACCAGGGCTCCTTAAACAACAAACCTGTTGCCATCGAGTCAATTCTGACTCATAGCAACCCCACGGAACAGAGAACCGCCTCATAGGGTTTCCAAAGAGCAGCTGGTAGATTCAAACTGCCCAATCCCATTGGTTAGCAGCGGAACTCTTAACCACTGCCCCACCGAGGCACCAAAACCACACCCTCAGGAGTGAGATTCTAACCCATGTCTTCAGGAGAGACAGCGACCTGAACGCAGAGCCTTAGACAGCTCAGCCACCCACTACATTAACAGGGAACTGCCAGAAATTCAGGCCAGATTCAGAAGAGGACGTGGAACCAGGGATATCATTGCTGATGTCAGATGGGTCCTGGCTGAAAGCAGAGAATACTAGAAGGATATTTACCTGTGTCTTTTTGACTATGCAAAGGCATTCAACTGTGTGGATCATAACAAATTATGGATAACATTGCAAAGAATGGGAACTCCAGAACACTTAATTGTCCTCATGAGGAACCTTTACATAGATCAAGAGGCAGTTGTTCGGACAGAACAAGGGGATACTGATTGGTTTAAAGTCAGGAAAGGTATGCGTCAGGGTTGTATTCTTTCACCATACCTGTTCAATCTGTATGCTGAGCAAATAATACAAGAAGCTGGACTACGTGAAGAAGAATGGGTTTTCAGGATTGGAGGAAGACTCAATAACAACCTGCATTATGCAGATGACACAACCTTGCTTGCTGAAAGTGAAGAGGACTTGAAGCACTTACTAAAGAAGATCAAAGACCACAGTCTTCAGTATGGATTGCACCTCCACATAAAGAAAACAAAAATCCTCACAACTGGACCAATGAGCAACATCATGACAAATGGAGAAAAGATTGAAGTTGTCAAGGATTTCATTTTACTTGGATCCACAATCAACAGCCATGGAAGCAGCAGTCAAGAAATCAAAAGACACACTGCATTGGGTAAATCTGCTGCAAAAGACCTCTTTCAAGTGTTGAAGAGCAAAGACATCACCTTGAAGACTAAGGTGCACGTGACCCAAGCCATGGTATTTTCAATCGTGTCATATGCATGTGAAAGCTGGACAATAAGTAAGGAAGACAGAAGAAGAATTGACACCTTTGAATTGTGGTGTTGGCGAATATTGAATATACTGTGGACTGCCAAAAGAATGAACGAATCTGTCTTAGAAGAAACACAACCAGAATGCTCCTTAGAAGCAAGGATGGCGAGACTGCGTCTTACCTGCTTTGGACATGTCGTCAGGAGGGACCAGTCCCTGGAGAAGGACATCATGCTTGGCAGAGTACAGGGTCAGCAGAAAAGGGGGAGACCCTCAACAAGGTGGATTGACACAGTGGCTGCAACAATGAGCTCAAGCATAACAACGATTGCAAGGATGGTGCAGGACCGGGCAGTGTTTCATTCTGTTGTGAATAGGGTCTCTATGAGCCGGAACCGACTCAATGGCACCTAACAACAACAGCAGCAACAATGGACTCGAACACAGCAACGATTGTGAGGGCAGAGCAAGACCAGGCAGTGTTTCTCTCTGTTGTTCGTATGAGTCGGGACTGACTTGACAACATCTAACAACAGTGTCTCCGCTAGTGAGCACCCGGTCTCCCCATTCTGCAGGTTGAGCCTTGGGGAATATGTGCAGGATCCTGGCTTTTGTTTGAAAGGCAGAGAGAAAAACAACGAGGAACCCCATTCAGGGACAGAAGAGACCACTCTGAAGAAGTCACCCGCTGCCTTTCTTGTCCGTCCTTGTATCTGGAAACCACAAAGACTATCTTCTCACAGCTTATTCAGCATATTTGCAGACATTAAGTCATTTAAGGTAATTCCCACTTTATAGATGAGAAAGTTAAAGCTCAAAGAGATCAAGGCGGCTAGGTGTGGCCAGGGAACCTTGTTAAAGGTTGAATTGTGTCCTCGAAGATCTGTGTTGGAATCCTAACCTCTGTACCTGTAGATGTAATTCTGTTTAGAACAGGGTTTGTGTTCTGTAAGTGAGGTTATATCAGTGAGGAGTGTGTCCCAAACCTAACCACTTGTGAGTTATAAAATGAACATTTTTAGGCAGGGGAAAACAATGAAAATCGCATACAGGGGGAGACAGGTTATCTGAAGATGAAGTAGGCGTGCGCAGTTACAAGCCCAGGAACCGCAAGGGTTGCTGGCTACTAGGAGATGATGGGGAAAAGGAAGGACCTCCCCCTAAAGCTGCGCCCTGAATTCAGACTTCCAGCATCCCAAACTGTGAGAAAATAAATTTCTATTCTGTTCTTTAAAACCACTTGTGGTATTTCGGTTACGATATCTCTAGGTAACAAAGGCAAAAAAGAAAAAAAACATTGCCATCAAGTCGATTCCAACTCATAGTGATCCTATAGGACAGAGCAGAACTGCAGCATAGGGTTTCCAAGGAGCGCCCTGTGGAGTCTAATTGCCCGCCTTTTGGTTAGCAGCCTGAGCTCTTAACCACTGCGCCACCAGGACTCCAATCAAAACAAACCCCTATTAGTTATATTAAAATACCACCTCAAACTGAATGCAAAATGTTCTTTGCTTTCTGAATTAGCATATTAATAATATAATAGCCCTGTTCAAGAAGCTAGACTATATGAAGAAGAACAGGGCATCAGGATTGGAGGAAGACTCATTAACAACCTGCGTTATGCAGATGACACAACCTTACTTGCTGAAAGTGAAGAGGACTTGAAGCACTTACCAAAGAAGATCAAAGACCACAGTCTTCAGTATGGATTTCACCTCCACATAAAAAAAAAAAAAAAATTTAAAGGAAACAAAAATCCTCACAACTGGACCAATGAGCAACATCATGACAAATGGAGAAAAGATTGAAGTTGTCAAGGATTTCATTTTACTTGGATCCACAATCAACACCCATGGAAGCAGCAGTCAAGAAATCAAAAGACACACTGCATTGGGTAAATCTGCTGCAAAGGACCTCTTCAAAGTTTTGAAAGGCAAAGGTGTCACCTTGAAGACTAAGGTGCGCCTGACCCAAGCCATGGTACTTTCGATGGCATCAAATGCATGTGAAAGCTGGGCAATGAATAAGGAAGACAGAAGAAGAATTGAAACCTTTGAGTTGTGGTGTTGGCAAAGAACATTGAATATACCATGGACTGCCAAAAGAACGAAGAAATCTGTCTTAGAAGAAGTGCAGCCAGAATGCTCCTTAGAGGCAAGGATGGCAAGACTGTGTCTTACATACTTTGGACATGTTGTCAGGAGGGATCAGTCCCTGGAGAAGAACAGCATGCTTGGCAGAGCACAGGGTCAGCGGAAAAGAGGAGGACCCTCAACGAGGTGGATTGACACAGTGGCTGCAAGAATGGGCTCAAGCATAACAAGGATTGTAAGGATGGCGCAGGACCGGGCAGTGTTTCGTTCTGTTGTGCATAGGGTCGCTATGGGTCAGAACCGACTCGATGGCACCTAACAACAACGACAACAGAGATAGGAGGAGAACCGGTCGCACAATGGTTAAGCATTCAGCTGCTAACTGGAAGATTGGTGGTTCAAACCCATTAGCTGCCCCTCAAGAGAAAGACGGGGCGGTCTGCTTCTATAAAGATCCCAAAGAACCAAACCAAACCCACTGACTTCGAGTCAATTCCAACTCATAGCGACCCTATAAGACAGAGTAGAACTGCCCCAAAGAGTTTCCAAGGAGAGCCTGGTGGATTTAACTGCACACCTGTTGGTTAGCAGCCGTAGCACTTAACCACTACGCTACCAGAGTTTCCGTGTAAAGATCACAGGCTTGGAAATTCTCTGGGACAGTTCTACTCTGTCCTATATGGTCAGTAGGAATTGGAATCTACTCGACGGCAACAGATTTGATTAGGGAACCCACAAACTCCTGGTTTTTACACTGTGTTTTTAACCACAGGAACCACCTGGCTCACATACTGACACGCATATACACATTACATACAAGCAAGTTGTCATGGATTGAATTATGTCCCCCCAAAAATGTGTGTATCCATTGGGCTGGGCTATGGTTCCTGGTATTGTGTGATTTTCCTGTGTGGTATAAATCCTGCCTCTATGATGTCAATGAGGGAGGATGGGCAGCAGTTGTGTTAGTGAGGCAGGACTCAACCTACAGGATTGGATTGTGTCTTGAGGCAATCTCTTGATATACAAAAGATAGAAGTGAGCAGAGAGACAGGGGGGACCTCATACCACCCAAGAAAGCAGCACCAGGAGCAGAGCGCATCCTTTGAACACAGGGTCCCTGCACCTGAGAAGCTCCTCGACCAGGAGAAGACTGAAGAGAAGGCCGCCAGAGAAAGCCTTCCCCTGGAGCTCACACTCTGAATTTGGACTTTTAGCCTACTTTACTGTGAAGAAATAAGTTTCTCTTTGTTAAAGCCACCCACTCATGGTATTTCTGTTATAGCAGCACTAGGTGACTAACATACAAGTGCCTACAAGCATTGAGAAAACTGGTTAAGCATCAGGACTACAGCATCACACTTGTATTCTGAGTGGGAAAAACTCAGCAATACTCGGGAGGCCACCACAGTACAAACAGTACCGGGCAACTGTATGCAAAGACTTCTCAGGGGCACCGTCTCTGCTCTCCTGGCTGATGGTTTTAAAGCTGCAGATCCCAGACCATTCAGGTGAAGCCATCAGCTGCTAACGCCAAGTCAGGCTGTTTGAATCCACCCAATGGCTCCGTAGGAGAAAGACCTGGTAATCTGCTTTGGTAAAGATTATAGCCTAGGACACACTATTGGATAGTTCTATTCTGCCATATGGGGTTGATATGAGTCAGAATCTATGTGACAGCACAAAAGAACACTACGTAAGTGGAGCCCTGGTAATGCAACAGTTAAACCCTTGGCTGGTAACCAAGAAGCTGGCAGTACAAACCCACCAATGCCTCTGCAGGAAAAAAACCTAGAGATCTGCTTCCATGAAGAGTACAGCCTAAGAAACCCCACTGGCAGTTCTACTCTGTCACACGGGGTTACCATGGATTAGAATTGAGCGATGGCACCTAACAACAACAGCAGGTGTTTCTAATGCCTGCCTCCTAAGAAGGATCCCCAGCCCATTAGAATGAGCCACACAGGGAGAGACTCTGCCCTTTGCCATGCACACATCCTGCTTGCCGTGCACAGCAGACCCGTCTCACCCACCCCCATTCCCACCCTCATGATCATGAGAAGGCCAAGAGGGATACGGAGATGCTGACCAAGACCACCAGCCTCACCCAGCTACTGAACTGACTCTACATCCACTCCCCTCCAAAATTCTTGTTATGAGAAAAATGAATTGAGCTTTTCCACAGCTTAAACCAGAAAGAACGGCTAACTCACCCAGCTCATCCTATTGAGCCAGGACATAAGATAACTGGGGGGCCGGGTTTTAATAGCTCTGTTCACCTGGGACCCAGGTTGGCGGCGCTTCGGGGAAGGGGCTCTGAGCAGGAAAAAACAACCCCTGAACTCCAACTGCCTTAGTTACCCAGTAACAACAGAAATCCTGGTGGCATAGTGGTTAAGAGCTAAGGCTGCTAACCAAAAGGTCAGCAGTTCGAGTCCACCAGGAGCTCCTTGGAAACTCTATGCTGCAGTTCTAGTCTGACCTATAGGATTGCTATGAGTCAAAACTGACTCCAAGGCAGCGGATTTGGTTTTGGGTTTTTTTTTGGCTATAACAACAGAAACATCACAAGGGGGTTGGGGCTTTAACAAACAGAAATCTATTTTCTCACAGGTCAGGAGGCTAGAAGTCTGAATTCAGGGTGCCAGCTCTAAGGAAAGGCTGTCTCTGTCTGCTCTGGGGGAAGGTCCTTGTCCCTTTCGGCTTCTCTTCCATGGTTCCTTGGAGATACTCATGTGACATCTATCTTTATCCATTTGTGCTTTCTTCAGTGTCTAAATGGCTCCTTTTATATCTCAAAAGTGACTGACTTAAGACACACCGTACACCTGTATGCCTTCATTAACAGAACAAAGAAAACCCATTCCCAGATGGGATCACATCCATATATTTGGGGGATCACAACTCAACCCACAACGTCAACCTAACAGGAAAAGCCATGGCTCTGAGACATGGCCCCAAGAAGAATCAGGAAAGAAAATGCAGTCACATCTGATCAGTTCTGTTTTACCTCCTGCGTACCCCACTCCATAAACTAATGCAAATGAGCTTCTCACTCAAGTCTTCCTTTGAACAACCCATGGCAACTCTAGATCAATCCGGTGAAATGAACAAGAGATTTTAAAAAACATCGCCATGATGTTCAAAAGTGCCTGTTAAAGGAAAAAAAAAGAAAAAAGTTTAAATGAAAAAAAAAAACTATGGGTTTTCACAGTTTAATGACACTCCCTTCCCTAAAGTTCCCCACATGTTGGGGGGAAGCAGCAGATGGGGAGGGGACAGGAGAGGTGAAAGGAGTAGCTGGAGGAGCCTTTGGTCTGAAAGTTAAGTTTTCTCCACTGTCAGTAGGCAAGGAGGAGGCAATGGGTGGGAGGGAGCTGAGTTCTCAGCAAGGGGATGGGAAGAAGCAGAAAGAAAAGATGGAAAACTGGGAGCTCTTCACCCAGACCTGCATCATGAACTTGGAGAAATTAAATGGGAACTGGAACTACAAAGCCCAAGGCTGTAAATTCCCCTGGCAGCTGGCAAGACTCAAAAGGGATATTTTCACATCTTAAATACTGTGCCGGGACTATTCAAATCTCGGTATTTTCATTTACAAGGTGAAAGGATGGGGATGAGTGGGCTCTAAGAAAGAAGCCCTGCTGGTGCAATGGTTAAAGCACTCGGCTGCTAGGCTACAAGTTGGTGGTTCCGACCCACCAGCCACTCTGGAGGAGAAAAGGCCTGGCGATCTGCTGCTGTAAAGACTACAGCCTAGAAGACCCCATGGGGCAGTTCTATTTCATCCTGTAGGGTCACCATGAGTTGGAATCGACTCCACAACACCCCAACAACAACAAGATTCTCTTAGCTCTGATATGTAGGTCTATGATTTGGCTTCCGAGGGAGATTCTGGCCAAAGCTTTCCAAGTTAAATTCATGTCTCTCCCCGCAGCCTGAAAAAGAAAGCACATGAGTTTGGAAAAGAAATTCTCACTTTATCCCCCAACAGAGCAGCTAATATATTTGCTTCTGGCACAATTATCCAGCCCCGCAAATCAACAGGTTCATCAATCTATAACTTTTTCTAAGCGCGCATCATGTACCAGGCCCTAGGGTTGCGTTTGGGATACAAAGAGGTAAGATACAGCGTCTACCACCAAGGTGCTCCCACTTTCGTGCAAGCCAGCCATTCTTGCCAAATCTGTTCCAAGTACTGCTGAATCGATGAATGAATAACTATGGTAACCCTGTGGGCAGACCCTCCCCTCTTGCCCACACCCTCTGAGGTTGGTAACATTAGGGAGAGTGTTCTTACTCTTTCTCCAGCTGGGTAGCTGTGTCCTGGCACTCAATAGCCCCTAGTGAGGGTGTACCCCAATGTTTGATGACCCTCAGATCAGGGCACTTCTGTTGTTGTTGCTGTTGGGTGCCCTCGAGTCAATTCTGAATCCTAGCAACCTCATGTGAGTGAGTAGAACTGTCCCATAGGGTTCTCTTGGCTATAATCTTTAGCCAAGTTCTTTCATAGGTCTTTTTCCCGAAGAGTGGGTTCAAACCACCAACCTTTCGGTTAGTAGCTGAGAAACAGTTTTAATTCTCCTGGAATCCAGATTTCTGGGGTACACAGAGTTGGGGTGACCCACCCAGGCCATTGACCTGAAGCGGTTGCTTGAACCTTGAGCCTTTAGCTGAGTGATTCTCTAAACCCACCTTTAAGTCAAACAATAGCCTAGTAAGTAGCTTAGTTCAGGCTGCTCTGCCTTAGGCATTGGGCCGTTTGGAGGGCAGTCAGCTTCAAGAAACAGACACTTTAGGGTCAGACCGGAAGCTGTGTTTTAGGGTAAACTATTATTATGAAAACACTGTTCTGGCCCTTTTCCATGGCAGTGTCAATATATGGGGTATAAGAATTTTTGGAAGTTCTTTTAATCTTTGGAACATCGTTGACTCTCTAGTCAAAATGTTACCTCTATTTGCAAATTGCATATTAAATAAACTTCAATCAATTTTTATTATTGGTTTAATATGACTTTCTTTTTAACATGTCCAAGTGCTTAACCACTGCACCACCAGGGCTCCTTAGAGTACCTCTACCTATTCCAAAAGCTTTCTTACCCAAATACCTCTGAGCAATAATGAAAGTTTATGCTGCTCTTTGCTGATGAGTTCAGGTGACTTCTCCGAAGCCAGGCAGAGGTGGGGTTGACGCTGGCGTGGATTCGGTGACTGCGTCACCAGCTCCTCACTCTCCTGAGCTCTCAAAAGGAACAGGTCTCACTTTCCTAGTCCTTTCGGAGGTGCCCTCATGGATGATTCGTTAACTTCTCCATTTCTTCCTGCTGTCCTCTACCTTTAGGAAGCCCTGGTAGCAAAATGTTGCCATTTCAGACACACCTAGCAGCCCTGGCTCCTCCGGAGAAAGACCTGGTGATCTGCTCCCATAAAGATTCCAGCCTGGGAAACACTACGGCCAGTTCTACTCTGTCACATGGGGTCACTGTGAGTCAGAATTCACTCAGCAGCACAAAACAACAACGTCCTTCCACTTAAATGTCTTCCCTGGCTAGTGAGCTAGCGTCACAATGCTGTCCCCTTTCCCAGGATGTCCCACAACCGAAACCAAACCAGTTGCCATGGAGTCATTTCCAACCCACAGCAACCACATGTTTCACTAGTGGAACTGCCCTCTGTAGGGTTGTCAATGGCTGTGATATTTCAGCCAGAGCTTCTGGCAAGTAAGTCCCAGGACTTTAGTGACTTTCTACTTATTCCAAATATCACACCTTAGACACCCACCAAGAGCGAATGCTTCCTCCCAGAAACAATCTCTGCCAGCATGCAAAGTGAGGAAAGATGAGTGAGAATACCAGTGTTTGCTAGTTTCACTGGAGGAAAGCGTGGCCTGAGATTCAGGTAGGTGACGAGGAGAAACAGTAGCTTTTCTCTCTGGGCTGTATCTTCTTCTGAAGTATCAGAACATAACAGCAAACCTCTGAGGGAGCAGGAGAACAGTGGGATGCAGACCCCAAGTTCTCATAAAAAGGCCAGACTTAATGGTCTGATTGAGACTGGAAGGACCCCGGTGATCATGGCCCCCAGGCCTTCTGTTGGCCCAGCACAGGAACCACTCCCGAAGCCAGCTCGTCAGACACGGATTGGATTGGTTGGAAAGGGATGCTGGTGAGGAGTGAGCTACTTGGTTCGGGTGGACGCTTGAGACGGTGTCGGCATCTCTGACCTGGAGGGGAGATCCAAGGGTAGAGGGGCTTAGAAGCTGGCAAAATGGTCAAGAAAAGAGAGAGTGGAGGGAGGGAGCGGGCTGTCTCATGGCGGGGAAGTAATTGGGAGTATGTAGCAAGTTGTGTAAGGGTTTTTGTGTGAGACGCTGACTTGATTTGTAAATTTTCACTTAAAGCACAATAAAAATTACTTAAAAAATAAAAATAACAGCAACAATACCCCCCCCCAAAAAAAAGAAATACGACAGGGTTAATTTCTCACATTAAGAACGCTGTCCTAAGTAACATTACCTGAAGGGTTAATGTTAAAGTTCGTTCCATCACACTGTGAAAATAGAGGAATGAACAAGCAGATATGCACCAACAGCCAGAGACAGAGTGTCTTAGACAGAGTGTCTTAGTCATCAAGTGCTATCATAACAGAAATACCACAAGTGGATGGCTTAACAAATGGAAATTTATTTCCTCACAGTAAAAAGGCTACAAGTCCAAATTCAAGGCATCGGCTCCAAGGGAAGGCTTTCTCTCTCTGTCGGCTCTGGAAGAAGATCCTTGTCCTCAACCTTCTCCTGGTCAAGGAGCTTCTCAGGTGCAGGGACCCTGGGTCCAAAGGACGCTCTGCTCCTGCCACTGCTATCTTGGTGGTATGAGGTACCCAACTCTGCTTGCTTCCAGTTTCTTTTATCCTTGAGAGATAAAAGGTGGTGCAGGCCATACCTCAGGGAAACTCCCTTTACCTTGGATCGGGGAGGTGACCTCAATAAGGGTGATGTTACAATCCCACCCTAATCCTCTCAACAAAAAATTAAAATTACAGAATGGAGGACAACCACACATACTGGGAATCATGGCCTAACCAAGTTGACATATGTTTTGGGGAGACATATTTCAACCCAAGACACAGAGTGACTGTTTGGTGAGATGGAAGAAGACTTCATAGTCAGTGTAAAGTTGTTATTGTTGGGTGCCGTATAGTTGATTCCAACTCATAGCGATCCCATGTGACACAGTAGAACTGCCCCATAGAGTTTTCTAGGCTGTAATCTTTAGGGGGGAACTTCTTAGTTCCCACGTAGTCACTGCGCCAATTTGAACAGCCAGCCTTTGGTTAGCAGCCGGCCGTTTAACTTTTACACTACCAGGGCTCCTTATAGTTAATGTGATAGTTGGCTCGATTTTTGGAAGTTTGCCAGGCACAGAAGTTGTATGAGGGTGGAGAGCTTAGGTCCATATTCCAGGCAAAGGAAAACTCTGAGCTAGGCAAAGAGCCATGAATTGCCAGTCTTGTTGAAGAAATTAGAATGGGTGAATGTGTACAGATGCAGGTTGATCAGTGGTTACCAGGGGTGAGCAGGAGGGTGGTGGAAAGGGGAACTCATTGCTTAGGGGACTCTGAATTTCTGTTAAAGGGAAAAAGAAAAAAATAGTTAAGTATATTTATTCAAAGCCAAATCCATTGCCATTGTGTTAGAGTGACCCTATAAGACAGAGTACAGTTGCTCCCTGGGGTTTCCAAGAAGCTGCTTGTCTTAGTCATCTAGTGCTGCTATAACAGAAATACCACAAGTGGATGGCTTTAACAAAGAGAAATTTATTTCCTCACAGTAAAGTAGACTAAAAGTCCAAATTCAGGGTGTCAGCTCCAGGGGAAGACATTCTCTCTCTGTTGGTCTTCTCATCAATGTTCCCCCAGGCTAGGAGCTTCTCTGCGCAGGGACCCCTATTCCAAAGGACATGCTGTGCTCCAGGCACTGCTTTCTTGGTGGTATGAGGTCCCCCTGTCTCTCTGCTTGCTTCTGTCTTTTATATCTCTAGAGATTGCCTCAAGACACAATCCAATCCTGTATTGAGTCCCGCCTCATTAACACATCTGCCACCCATCCTCCCTCGTTAACATCATAGAGACAGGATTTACAACATATAGGAAAATTACACAATACAGGGACTCAGGGCCCAGCCCAATTGACACACACGTTTTTGGGGGGACATAATTCGATCCCTGACACTGCTAGTTCTTAACTACTGTACCACCAAGACTCCGGTTCAATGCCAAGGTGCTTAAAAAAAAGGGTTTTTTTGTTTGTTTGTTTTTGTGTCTCCATTGAGCATTGTGCTTTATCAAAGATTTGTCTATTTGTGGTCAAATTGACAACAGCAACTCAAAAGTTTAGATAAGAAGTCTGGGAGATAGCGACTATATATTGATGGTGATTGAATAATTTGCAAAGGGATAGAAAGAATGATGATACAGCTTGAAGGATATAAACAATGTCACTGAATTGTACATGCAGAATTTGTAGAAATGGTAAATCCTTTGCTGTGAATATTTTCACAAAAAAATTAAATTAAAAAAATATTTTGGGAATCTTAGATTCATAGCCTCCTTTCAGTTGCTACTCTATGACCAGACACCTGAAGTTCCACTGAACCTTTGAGAAAACAGCAGAGAGAGGCTGAGATGCTCTTCAGCTAACTTCATAAACATCCTCCTGGTGTTAAGTGGAGCTGTCTAGGGGACAGCAGATGCAGACACAGGAAGGCAAGAACAAAGCCATGTGCAACTTTTTTGTGCATTTTATGTCCCAAACACAAAAGATAAAATCCAACTCCATCTGGCATTCCATGGCTTCTTAAAGTCAGTGATTCAATCTGACCCTTATTTTCCCCAAACCACATTTAAGTTTATGTATCTGAAACAGGCTGCTCAGCCATATCTTGAACAGCACCTGAGCCGATTTTTTTTCCTTCTTTCTCTCCTTTCCCTCCCCTAACCCATCCCTACCTCCAAGTAAGATCCTGATGTTAGTTCCCCAAATGGTTAAGTGTTAACCAATGTTTCCTCTAAGACTGTGGAAAACAAGTGATATTGATCTAAGCATGTCAAATAAGACAAGGATGGAGCCAGCTACCCCCTGAGCTGATGGGATAATGGCAGGAAGAGATCAACATGTTTGAGATACGACCACCAAAACCAAACAGAAGAAAGAGAGCACACATTCCACAAGTCCCTAAAATTTATGGCCCCTTTTCCGTTAAAAACCCGAACCCATTGGTAGTCTGGTGAGACAAACGACTTTAGGAGATCATTCCCCTCTGTCTCCATATACCAGTATATCTAATAAAGCTCTTGCTACCCACCTCACCCCGTCTCAAGAATTGGCTATTTGCAGCAGGCAGCTCTAACTCACGAAATTGTGGTAACATATCTATATAGTTGTTGTTGTGTGCCATCGAGTCTACTCCAACTCATAGTGACCCTATAGGACAGAGTAGAACTGCCCCATAGGGTTTCCAAGGCTGTAAATTTTTTTTTAAATAATTTTTATTGAAGGCTGTAAATCTTTGTGGGAGCAGATTGCCACCTCTTTCTCCCATAGAGTGGCTGGCGGGGTTGAATAACCAACCTTTCAGTTAGCAGCCAAGTGCTTAACCATTGTGCCACCATATTAAGGTCATACTCTAAGAGAAGCATCCAATTCTGCAGGGGGTCTAGGAACTAAGTCATATTTCCTGAGGCCTAGGAGTCTACAGTAAGCAGAATGGAGTCTACAGTAAGACAGACTATTATTAGTTTTTTGTGAAAGGTAAGATCTAAGTAAGGAGAGATGACATTTCAGGAGAGCAATCAGTGAAGGCTTCCTGGAGAAGCTGCTAAGTGAGGCTGTGAAGGCTTGGGTAGGAGTTTGGTAGGCAAAATTGTGGGAAGAGGACAATTCAAGCAGAGGGATTAACACAACTTGTGAAAATATGTACAGTGTTGTCCAATAAAACCATATGAGAAGACCTTCTGAAATGTTCTATATCTATGTTGTCATTGCCGTTAGGTGCCATCAGTCCATTTTTGACTCACTGTGGCCCCACTGACAGAGTAGAACTGTCCCCATGGGGTTTTCTAGGCTGTGATCTTTATGGGAGCAGGTCATCAGGCCTTTCTTCCGAGGAGCCTCTGGGTAGGTCCCAACTGCTGACCTTTCAGTTAGCAGCCGAGCACTTAACTACTGTGCCACCAGGGCTCCTTCCTCATCTCCCTGATTCTTCCTTAAAAATGAATACTTTGTGGAAAAAAAAAAAGCTTGGAAATGGATAGCGGTGATGGTTGTACAACATGGTAAACGTAATTAATGTCACTGAATTACACACGCAAAAATGGCTGAAAGGGCAAATGTTTTGTTATCATATGTCTCAAGCAATATTTTTTTTTTTTTTTAATTTTAAACAAATCCTTTGGAGACTAGACTGTATAATCCCTCCGACATTAAACTTTTCAACATGATTTCCTCCAGTTTCATCTCACCTAAGGAGCCCTCGTGGCTCAACGGTTATGCACTTGGCTGTTCAAAATTACTCAGCAGATTTGTGAGAAAGACCTGGTGATCTGCTTCTGTAGAGATTGTTGTGTTGTTATTGTTAGGTGCTGTCGAGTCGGTTCTGACTCATAGCAACCCTATGCACAACACAACAAAACACCACCCCATTCTGTGCTGTCCTCACAACCGTTGCTATGTTTGAGCCCGTTGCAGCCACTGTGTCAATCTGTCTCATTGAGGGTCTTCTGTAAAGATTACAGCCTGAAAAATCCTATAGGGCAGTTCTACTTTGTCACATGGGGTTGCTATGAGTTGAAATCAACTCAAAGACACCTAACAACGAACACCTAAAATCAAGATCCTCCAAAAACAAACCAAAAAAATTGGGTATTTAATCAATTGCTATCAAAGAGACATACCTGAAGACAAGTAATTAAGGTATAAAAACAAAACCCCTGATAACAAAAGCAGAATCATGAATCAAGGTCAATTGTCTTTGGTTGCCTTTTTTCTTTCTCTCTATATTTCCCATAATGCCACAGATAGAAACGGAGTCATATGCAGGATTTGGTTTGAGTCTGTCACTAGACATTTTTAGAGTGATTGCAGTTATCACTGGGAGCAATGAGTGCTAATGTGGAGTGGAATGTGGCCTCAGGTGCTCTAGCCTCCTTGCTCACTGCCTGAAGGAACGGCATTGATTAACCCGAGTTGATTCCCAAAGCCAAGGCAGAATTATCTCACCATCCTGGAGATCTGGGAACAACTAGGCCCACGGGAGCATATTCAGAATTCCGAAGGAGACTCTGAAAACAGGTATCAGGATAAGGTCAATGACCCAGGACCGTCCTCCCTGGGGCTTTTGCCAGCGTGGCAGGGGATCGATACAGCATTCAGATAGATTTATTTCCAACAGACATATAGCTCCCATCTGGGAAAGTCACTTAATGCACTACTGAGATTTCAGACCTCTCCACGTCATCCTGCACCTCAGACTGAGTTTCTTGGAAGCAGGACAGGCCATAAGGGAAGGCTCTGGAACCCTCAGATGCCCTCTCTTTGCCCTGCTCTCACCTCTGCTCCAGTCACTGCTCTCGCCTCCCTGAAGTCCCATCAGATGAAAGTGTGTATCTATCCCCTGAAGAAATGAGGTCAGCACTTTCAGGAAGCAGCATGCCTGGTTAGACCAAGACAAGTAGGCATTGGGTTCTTTCTCCTTCTGAGCAGACTCCATTGCAGAGGTTCTTGGCAAGCAGAACAGCCTAGCTCAGGCTAATGGAAGCAGAAAGGAGATTTAATCAAAGCATACTAGCTCACAGGATCCCTGGAAGCTCAGAAAACCAGGCCTGGAGGACATGCACATAGATGCCAGTCCCCTTTCTTGCGTAGGAAGGAGCCCTCATGGAAATAGGAGCAAAGGAATGGGAAGAACAAGCCTTCTTAGTCTCAACCTAGTAGGTAACCTGGGCCTTGTCAAAGAGAGAAATTGATAACAGGTATCTTGCTTTGATTTTGGGGTTTTCTTACCCAGAAAACCAAATACAGTTTGAAGAAATCCCTGACCAAATTTAATCTCTACCAAAATTAATCCACCAACAACTTTCCTTTCAACCAAAGTTGGAAATCCTTACTTTCCTATTAGAAGTCAGGCTTACTAAATTTAAATTACAAAAATTATGGTTGTGTCCTGATATCCCGCGATCTCAGTCAGTGGGGGAGGGCAGGTTTCAATCAGCCATGTTAAGATTAGCCAGTGGTTGATCTTCTATTTTCTTCTTCCCTCTTCTCTTTATTGAATCTACCATGGGCTGCTAGAAGAACAAACAAATCTGTCTTGGAAGGAGTACAGTCAGAATGCTCCTTAGAAGGTAGGATGGCAAGACTTCACCTCATGTACTTTGGACATGTTATCAGGAGGGACCAGTCCCAGGAGAAAGACATCATGCTAGTTAAAGTAGAGGGTCAGGGAAAAAGAGGAAGACCCTCAACAAGATGGATTGACAGAGTGGCTGTAACAATGGGCCCAAACATAGCAATAACTGTGAGGATGGCGCAGGACCAGGCAGTCTTTCCTTGTGTTGTACATGGGGACACTATGAGTCAGGACAGACTCAACAGCACCTAATAACAATTTCTCTTTTTAAGCCTCATTGTGCCTAGCTTCTTGGAGTCATTTGCTTTTTCTGGAATCAAAACAGCCTCCTTATATGCACACGGAAACCCTGGTGGTGTAGCGGTTAAGTGCCATCAGCAGCTTGAATCCACCAGGTGCTCTTTGGAAACTCTCTGAGGCAGTTCTACTCTGTCCTATAGGGTTGCTGTGAGTCAGAATCAGCTTGACAGCAACGGGTTTGGTTTGGTGGTTTTTTTTTTTAAATATGTTTATAGAATAACAGCTCAGAATAAACCTTATGTTCAAATTCCACTGAATTTGATTATTTTTACCAGCCCTGACTCATTGTGGCTGCATTCACTGTGGTGACCCCCAGCCAAGGTGGCTCAGACACCCATCCAAACCTACAACCATCAAACGGATTCCAGCTCATAGCAATCCCAGAGGGTTTCTAAGGCTATAAATCTCTGTGGAAGCAGACTGCCACATCTTTCTCCAGCACAGCCACTGGTGGTTTCAAACTACCAACACACATAAAAAACTCTCTGCCTTCAAGTCGATTCCAATACATAAGGACCCTGTAGGACAGCTGACAAACAGCAGCCCAGTGACAACATACACATACATACCCAAGGTGAGGAACGGGAAGGCCTTTCCTTGGGGACGTTCCTAAAACCAAACCCGTTACCGCCGACTTGATTCCAACTCACAGTGACCCTGTAGTGGAGATCCTAGACAGACTGTGCTGGGCTAGCTGAAAGAGGTCAACTCGAGGTCAGGAACAAGAAACCTCCCTGGAAGATAATTCTTTGATAATTGAATGCCGAGATGTCCTTTGATATACGCATGTCCTTCATGGCTGTTTTTGCAGCTGATTGACCCTGAAACGCTGCACTTGCTCTGACTCTGCCTCCTAAGTCACCAACACGAAGGGACTTTATAGTGGCCTTCAGGATACTACCTGCCCGGACACTGTCTGTTTAAATTCTTAAGAATTGACCACCTGGAGGATCGACAAAAGCTGTGGTGCTATACCCAAAGGTCACTCGATGGACTTGTTACCTATAAACCCCCTTTTGCTATCCCCTCTTGGGAGCGTCGTTCCAACGTTTTTGGATTGCTACTGCCTGATGGGAATCGTATCTACTCACAACAAATGCATTCTGTCACACCGATTTCTGTGGTTTCTCTGCAAGTTCAGGTTTTTGACAGGAGCAACTAGTGCGAAGTCCGTAAACAAAGCCAACATGAATTAATGACAGGAGTGGACCTGAAGTTGTCAAAGACAAAGCCGAGTCCCAGACAAAATCAACCAAGATATCCATTCAAAAGCTTGTGGCAAAGGAACCCATTTGTCTTCAGGCTCATTTCAGCGGGGGCTCAAAGGTGTGAGGAGGGAGAGGCGGTTTGATAGAATAAAAAGGAAAAATACTGAGTTTCTGTTTGGCAAATGTTCTGTGAAGGTGGGATTCTTGGAGGCACAGGACACCTAACAGGACAGTACAGTGAAACCTGTGATGGCCAGAACTCTGAGGGACCGCTGTGCTTTTCCAGGTCTCTCAAGTTTTCTGCCCTTGACAGGGTGCAGTCTTACCACTTTTCTGTCACTTGTTTTAGTGGAAAATATTTGAATTTTTTTCTGACAGGTTTCCGTCTTACATGGGTTCTGGCTTTCTCAGGTTTTACTTTCTTGGTTGCAAGGGGGCAAGGAAGCAGTTTCCAAAGAGGAAGACATTTCAGAAGAGAAAGGCTTGTTTAGCCTTAGAGGCAACGGGTTTTCTGTGGCCAGCCTTTTCGTGGAACAAGCGGGGTTTGAGGCAGTGCTTTTCAGGGCAATGGACCTTATGAGGAGCTGACTACTATGGCAGGCAGTTTCTCAATGTTTTGGAGAGGAACTGGATCAGGAACCAAGGCAGTAGCTATATGTCATAGACCAAAACTAGAGAAAGCAGGTGGAGAGTGGCTGATGGTTTTCCTGCAGGTTTGTGCCATCTCTGCTGGATTTTATAGCCAAAGCAGCAGCAGCTCTGCTCTGGGGAGAGTCTTGATCCTTCAAGCCTTGCCTGCTGTTTCAGGTTTCTCCAATTGGGATTATGGACTCCTGGTCTTTTCCTTGCTTTCCCTCTGTGCAGTCAGATTCTAAGAACTGTGCTGGAGTTGAGGGTCAAGGTTGGTGTCTTAGTCATCTAGTGCTGCTATAACAGAAATATCACAAGTGGATGGCTTTAAGAAAGAGAAGTTTATTCCCTCACAGTCCAGTAGGCTAGAAATCTGAATTCAGAGTGCCAGCTCCAAGGGAAGGCTTTCTCTCCTCGGCTCTGGAGGAAGGTCCTTGTGATGCATCAGTCTTCTCTCTTGGTCTGGGAGCATCTCAGGGCAGGAACCTCAGGTCCAAAGGATGCTCTCTGCTCCCGGCACTGCTTTCTCGGTGGTATGAGGTCCCCATGCCTCTCTGCTTGCTTCTGTCTTTAATATCTCAAAAATGATTGGTTTAAAACACTACCTGATCTTGTAGATCTCTTCAATATAACTGCCACTAATCCATCTCATTGCATCATAGTGATAGGATTTACAACACAGAGGGAACCACACCAGAAGATAAAATGATAGACAACCATACAGTCACACAAGGGAATCGTGACTGAGCCAAGTTGGCAGATATTTTGGGGGGACACAATTCAATCCATGACAGTTGGGCTAGATAGAAAGCAAAGAGAAAGAAAAACTAAGAGCTGTAGAAAGTAGCTGGGGAGAGGGGTCTGTTTTCTACGTAACTGTCGTAGTTTCCCAGCGCTGCATGATACCAAGAGATGGGTGCGTTTAAAGAACACAGATTTATCACCTCGCAATTCTGGAGACTACAAGTCCAAACCAGGCATGCTGATTCCTTCTGAGGGCTCTGAGAAAGACTGCTCCGTGCCTCTCTCCCAGCTTCTGACGGCTTCCAGCAATTCCTGGCATTCCTTGGCTTGTAGCTGGGTCTCACATGGTGCCTTCCCTCCGTGACGCTGTGTCTGTCAGCCCAGCCGCTTTTATAGGACACCATTCAGAAGGAATAAGGATGGTCGCTGTGAGTCAGAATCGACTGGACAGCAGCAGATTTTTTTTTTTTTTATACTCCAGGATTCTGGTGGCACAAACTGTTAAGAACTTGGCTGCTAACCTAAAGGCTGGCAGTTCAAACCCACTCAGCGACTCCGCAGGAGAAAGACCTGAGGATCTGCTTCCATAAAGATTACAGCCTAGATAACCCTGTGGGGCAGTTCTCCTCTGTCACAGGGGGTACTGTGAGCTAGAATCGAGTCCATGGCACCCGAAGGACCAACTACTCCACTGTGCCAAAATGTAATCCTAACTGACAACATCTGCAAAGGAAGACCCCGTTTCCAGACGAGGTCAACCCCATTTCCAAGCAAGGTCAACCCCATTTCCAGACAAGGTCACATTCACAGGTACAGGGGTTAGGACTTTAACACACCTTTCTGGGGGACACCATGCAATCCCCAAGTTTCATGGAAATTCACACGTAGAGGTATCAAGTATATTTATACATACTCGTCTCCATTTAGCTTTCAGTAAAATCAGGTGGTGGTCATTATCCTTTAACATCACTAGCATTTCCCCACATTCCTTATGAAATTACCCTCTCAACATTCTCTTGCAAAATTTATCTTGAGTATTTGTACCCAGTCTTTTGATTAGGTGTCCCCTACAATTAAAAAAAAGAAAATAAATAAAGTTGTTCAGTCTGTCCACTTATTTTAATTAAAATTATAACTTCTGGAGGAAAGAAGTATCTTAATAAAAATACTCACCACACTGAGACTTTTAAATAAGTACGAAATATCACTGAGCATGAAACGCCCACATTGTTTTGAGAATGCAAAATCCCGTACGCATCCAGCAGGATTTAATAAACAGTTTAAATGGCATGTGTGTATTTCCTCTGATATTTTCTAAAAATGTAGAAGAGAATATTAATTTTTTTTCCAAATACGCTTTCTTTTGGTTACCAGCAGAAGCTATTTGAACAAAGCAGCGTTTTGTCTCTTTTTTATTAAATTCCTGTCTGCACCCAAATTGTTCTCCCCCTTTAGACTTTTGGTGTCTCTGTTATTGTTGCCTTTTCCTTGTTGTCTTTGCAGGTCCGTAACGTGATGGTTGCTTTGGCAATAGGAACGTGGGTTCAAGTCTTTTACAATGATAGCAATCTATTCCCCGTTCCTTACTGTAATTTATTCAGACATGTTCCCCTTCCTGTTTTTCACCTTTATGAATTTAAAGTTACTCCTTCCTTTGTTGTCCTGATTTCCTTCCTTTGTCGTCCTGATTTCCATTTTCTAAATACTTTTGGAGCTTTTTGGAGCTGCCAGGATTTCTCACCCACTCTATTCAAATGGAAAATCGAGTCAATGGTTTTATGCACAGCTGACGAAGAGTCGTTTGCGTTCGCCTTTCAGCCAGAATTCTGGCCGCCGCCTCTTCCACCTGCACAGAAGCAGTTCACAGTCTGACTGTCAGCATCACTGGTCCTGGAGATCCCAGGGGGACTGTAGCTTGGAGTCCCTCGGTGACACAGGTGGTCACGCTCTCGCTGCCAACCGAAAGGTTGGCAGTACTGAACCCACCCAGAGGCAGCTTGGAAGAAAGGCCTGGTGATCTACCTATGAAATATCAACCGTTGAAAACCCCGTGGAGCACAGTTCTACCCTGACCCGTTGAGTAGCTGTGAGTCAGAATCAACTCCACGGCAACCAGCTTGCTTCTTTATGGTGTGGAGTGCAGGGCAATCAGAGCTGGCAGGCCTGGGGAGCCTCCTGATGAAGGCACTCCACGGGGCCCCAGTCAGCTCCAGTCCTTAGGGAGGCAGAGAGCTGCAGGGAGCAGCTGACCTCTGCTTTGGCGGCTGAGTGAGTAGAAGTAAGACTACTGCAGGGACTTGTCTCCCCTTCTTCAGGGCTGGCTGTTGAGAGAGGTTGCATCAATCTCTTTAGGATAGCGGTACCCAAAACCAAAACCCACTGCCATCAACTGAGTCAGTTCAGACCTGTAGAGACCCTATAGGACAGAGTAGATTAAGAACATGCCTACTAACCAAAAGGTCGGCAGTTGGAATCCACCAGCCACCCCTTGGCAATTCTATGGGGCAGCCCTGCTCTGTTCTAGAGGGTGACTGTGGGTCAGAATCACCTCAATGGCAATGGGTTTTTATGGGGTTTCCAAGGCTATAAATCTTTATGGAAGCAGACTGCCACATCTTTCTCCCTCAGAGTGGCTGGTAGGTTTGAACCACCGACCTTTTGGTTAGCAGCTGAGTGCTTCAGCTTTAACCACTGTGCAATCAGGGCTCCTAGTGGAGAGGGACAATGGCTGCTAATTCGTAGTGCAGGCTTAGAGTGGGAATTGCTCAGAATCAGCTGTGCTAGTGGCCCATGGGGTCTTGTGATCCTAGACTGATGAAACTACAGAACTCTAATGAAGATAGCAGTCAGTGGAGGTTGTTAAAAGCTAAATGCACAGACAGGCACCAGAAATCGGGCTAATAAAATACGCTTAGTGTGAGTAGATAGGATTCGAATCAGGCAACGTGAACCGAAAGTATCAGGAAGGCACTCCAAAGAGGGGACAGTGAAAGCAGGTTATGTAGGTGGGGTCCCAGCAGGGGAGTCCCCTGGGGGTCGTCATAAATTCCTCCCATGCTGGTTTCTCAGGAGACACAGTCAGAGTGTGAACAGGATTTCAGGGTCAGCCAGTTATAAAAGCAGGGTCATTTAAGACATACCAACGAAAACCAATCATTGCTGTCGAGTCAATTCCAGCTCATGGTGACTTACCATGTATACTAAAACACAGCTTCCAGTCAGACCCTGGAGCTCCTGCTTCTCAAAACTGGCTGCAAGCAGATAATTCTCCAAAGGAGCCCAACGTCTAAGGAAAAACAGTCTCTGCCAAGCTGCTTTGACTAAAAGTGTCTCCAGGAGAACCAGTTCCTTAAAGCCTCAAAGTCTGAAAGGACACCTAATGGTAGATGGCCTGGGTGGGTCACGCCAACTCCATGGACCCAGAAATCTGGATTCCAGAAGAATTAAAATGGTTTTATGGTTCAGTGGTAAAATTCTCACCTTCCATGCAGGAGGCCCAGGTTCAATTCCCAGGCAATATACCTCAGACATAGCCACCACCTGTCTGTCAGCAGAGACTTGCTGTTGCTGTGTTGCTAAACAGATCTCAGCAGAACTTCCAGACCGAGACAGACTAGGAAGAAAGGCTTGGTTATCTACTTCCAAAAATCACCAATGAAAACCCTGTGGATCACAACAGTCTGATCCCATTGTACATGGAGTCTCCATGAGTTAGGGGCTGACTAATGAAAGCCAATAACAACAATGACAATGAGGAAGAAATTGGGACAATTTTACCCAGGAATTCTTTCTTAATCTTAAGGATATTAAAAAAAAAAAAAGGATAGGCCCCTTAAAATTCCAAAGACAGACTGGAGGGGGTTCATGGACTCTTCAAATCGTACGCAAATTTAGAGTATATAAGAATGTACATTTCTCTGAAGAGGGGGTCCCTGTCTATTTCACGTTCTCAAAGAGGTCTACGACAAGGAGCACATATGTCACAGTTTGCTTAGGGCAGTCACATTTATGCCTATTGTCCTGGATAAATATTAATAGTGTCCTATTTACCACTCAAAAGTATCCCAAGTTAGCTGATAAATTCCAAAAAGATAAGACCCAATGATTTGGTTCAATCCTGTACTTTCACACAAGAATTATTGTACTACCGTTTTATAAAGAGGCTGTCAAGCCAAAGAAATTAGTAGGAGCCAGGTTTATCTGAATGGGTAAGGTGTAGTTAGATTATACACAGATTTGAAAACCAAGCAAAATTCTTCAGACTTAGTTATCAACATTAGCATTGTTGCAAAGTTAAAAGGCATTTATAAACATAAGCAACGAATTGGTTGTGGCAGTATTCTGGGACTGCATCAGTGTGAAACTAGTCCACTTAGTTATCACAGCTCAGGAATTTTATTCTTTCAAGTTGCCTTTTTGCTATGAGCCAACGCTATAGTCAGCAATACAGGTTAAATTCAAGTTAACTTGCTGTTGGAGAGGGACAGAGAGAGAAGAGAAGAATCAAGGATAAGTCCTACTTTTGGGGCTTTAGCAACTTAGTGGGTGGTGGTGCCATACCCTGAGAAGGGTAAGATGGGGGGGAGTTAGTTTGAGCATGGGGGTGGTGGAGGTGTGGGGTGGGGGCGAGGAGATAGCTATCGAAGGCTCAATGTTGGAAATATTAAATTTGAGAGGAATATTGAGACATTCAAGTAAAGTTATCAAGTGGGCGTTGACTTAATCTATGCCTATAAATTTGCCATTTGTTGGCATTGACAGAATCGGTTAACTCTCCTGGAATACAGATTTCTGGCTTTCATGGAGTTGGGGTGACCACCCAGGACACTTGCCCTCGGGTGTCCTTTTGAGCCTTGAGCATTGAAAAAACTGGTTCCTAAAAGTCATTTTTAAGTCAAACAACGATCTAGACAAACTAGAAGACTGTCTTGGGCATTGTGCTCTTTTGAAAAATTTGTTCAGGTTCCAGAAACAAACTTCAAAGGTCAGGCTGGGAGCTATGTTTAGGGTAAATCAGTAATTATTTTAATTATTGTTCAAGATGATGCTATATGAAAATCTTTCTTGACCACGAATTTGTTTATCAGTTCTTTTCCAACCCGTTTTTCCATGGCAATGCCAATACGATTTGGTATAAGAATTCTGGCAGTTCTTCTCATCTTTGGAACATTTTTGACACTCTAGTACAAATGTTACCCCTATTTGCAAATCGTATATTCAATAAACTTCAATTAATTTCTGTTATTTATTCAAAAATAAATAAATTCCAACACACCATTTTATCTGCAATTTTGAAAGACATTTGTAACATTTCAATAAAATGCATGAGAAATTAGAGGTTGAATTGGACTGGTGTGAGGAGCTCCAACTTTTGTCATTTTTCAACAATTCTACTGAAGAATTGAAGGGAAAATTCAAAGAAAAAAATTTTTAATTTCTGCTCTTGCTAACACCTGGGTACTTCACTGTTCCATATAGGTTCCCTCAACCTTCCACATTCTTCTCAATCGCCTCATTAAATGCTCCTCAGTTAAACCTCTGAGCCAGGCTAATTGTGCCCCTTTGACTGCCGGTAAACCAGTTGCTGTCAAGTCAACTCGGTAAGTTTCTCAACGAACGACCTTTCTGAAGTCGATCACCTTTCTTCCGAGGTGTCTCTGGGTGGACTCGAACCTCCAACCTTTTGGTGAGCAGCCCAGCAGTTTAACTGTTTTGTACCACTCAGGATGTCTTCTGTATTCTGAATCCCCTTCCTCCTCTTCTCTGTTAAAGATTCTATTCATCCTTCAAGATTCATTTTAAGTACCACCCCCTCTAGAGAACTCTTCCTGGCTTTCCAGTGAGTAAAATGCTTCATTTCAACTTTTGTATAGCTCCACTCACATAAAGTCATCGCACTTAGTATCATAACCATTGGTGACTTATCTGTCTTGATCTCTGCCACATAAATGTCTCAGGGACATTCAGTTTACTATTCCTGGCACCTCAGACCTAGTAGTACTTTAAAATGTGTTGAATAAATGTATACATTCTGACTAAGGAGCCCTGGTAGAGCAATGGCTAAGTGCTCAGCTGTTAACTGAAAAGTTGGCAGTTCAAACTCACCCAGAAGCTCTGCAGGAAAAAGACTGGTGATCTCCGCCCATAAAGAGTACAGCCTAGGGAGCCCTATGGGGCAGTTCTACACTGTCCCATAGGGTAGTTATGAGTCAGAATCCATTCGACTACAATGAGTTCGGGTTTTTTTTTTTTTTTTTTTTTTGGTTGGTATTCCTTTATATGTAGGTAGCACATGTTGTTTATCCAGCGAAAATATTATGTTCAGTGAACTCAATCACAAAAGAGCAAATAGTGTGTGATCTCATTTATATGAAATACCTAGAAGGCAAAGGTATAGAGATCAAAGTTCAGTAGTGGTTACCAGGGGCGGGAGGGGAATATCCTTAGAGAGAAAATAGATTGGTGGCTGCTGGGGACTGGAGGGAGGCGAACAAGAAGAGACAGTTAAAGGGCACGGGTTTTTTTTGGAGGGGAGGGTTAAGGGAAATGCTCTAAACTTGATGGTGATGGTTGCACAACTCTGAATATACTAAAAACCACTGAGCTGTGTATTTTTAGAGAGTGACTCCTATAGTATGTGAATTATATGCCAATAAAGGTTTTATTGCGGCAAAAGACCTCTTTAAAGTGTTAAAAAGCAAAGATGTCAGTTTAAGGACTAAGGTGCGCCTGACCTAAGCCATGGTGTTTTCAATCATCTCATATGCATGTGAAAGCTGGACAATGGATAAGGAAAGCCAAAAAAGAATTTATGCCTTTGAATTGTGGTGTTGGCAAAGAATATTAAATATACCATCGACTGCCAATAGAATGAACAGTCTGTCTTGGAAGACATATGACCAGAGTGCTCCTTGGAAGCGGAGATAGAAAGGTTTTGTCTCACATACTTTGGACATGTTATCAAGAGGGACCAGTCCCTGGAGAAGGACATCATGCTTGGTAAAGTAGAGGGTTAGGGAAAAAGAGGAAAACCCTCACTGAGATGGATTGACAGAGTGGCTGCAACAATGGCCGCAAACACAGCAACTATTATGAGGATGGTACAGGACCAGGCAGTGTTTTGTCCAGTTGTACATAGGGTGGTTATGAGTTGGAACTGACTGGATGGCACCTAACAACAACAAAGCTTTTATAAGAAATAAAATAAGTTAGTACATAGATCTCAATAATGTCAACTTCTATCATCAATTTTAAGGATCTCTGGTAGAGTAATGGTTAAGCACTTGGCTGCTAACTGAAAGGTTGACAGTTCGAATCCACCCAGTGGCTCCACAGGAGAAAGATCTGGGGATCTGCTCTCATAAAGATTACAGCCAAGAAAATCCCATGGGGCAGTTCTATTCAGTCACATGGGGTCTCTATGAGTCAAAAATTGACCCAACAGCACTTACCAACAACAACAAACCTATTATTTAAAAAATTTGAATAAATTAGCACATAGATCTCAATAATGTCAAACTGTCATCAGCTGTAGGTTTTATGCTCAAGGAAGTTGTGGTGCAGAGAGGTGGAATGAGGTGTCCAGGGTCATATAACCAGCACTGGCAGAGTAGGAACAGAGCAGGGTCCTCAGACACGCATGCCATCAGCCTATGACAGAGTGGCAATAGCTGTGAACCAATGGTGCTTGACTGTTACATAGCACACTAAAAAACCTCATTGCCATTGAGTCCATTCCTACTCATAGCGACCCTACAGGACAGAGTAGAACTGCTGCACAGAGCCTCCAAGGAGTGGCTGGTAGAGTCAAACCGCTGACATTTTCCTTAGCAGCCAGGCTCTTAACCACTGTTCCACCATGGCCCCATACAGAACAGTACCCAGACTGAAAAACTGCATTAGAAATTCAAACCTGGAACGGTCTAACCTGTTATCGTTTGATGTCTAGTCGATTCCAACTGAAAAATCTCTGACCTTCCATTACCTATAAGAAACACTTCTATTATTTAGAAAAGGCCATGCAGTTGCGTGTTTTTGCTGTCTCCCTGGATATTTGGTGTCAAGTAAACCAAAGGAAAGGGCAGTGGTAGGATTATCGCATTCTATGCAAGAGACCCAGGTTCGACTCCAGCCAATACACCTCTGTCAGTGGAGGTTTGCATATTGCTATGATGCTGAACAGGTTTCAGTGGAATTTCCAGCCTAAGATAGGCTAGGAAGAAAGACCTGGTGACCTAAGTCCAAAAATCAGCCAAGGAAAACCCTGTGGATCACAACAGTCCAACCCACAGCCAGTCATGGAGATGCCTGGGATGGAGCAGCGTGTAGCTCCAACGTGCTTGGGGTCGCCATGAACTGGAGAACAACTAGACAGCAGCTAACAACACCACCACCAAGACCAAAAGAAAATTATGAGGCTGTAATTCACGTAATCTGCTTAGGAGATGTGTCTGCGTTGTTAGGTAGCTGGGTCCCAGATCTAGGAGGTTAGTTTTTTTATATACTTTTTAATATTTATTACATATTTATTAATATTTTTCTTTTGCTGAATACGTTTGGAAATTGGTCCTTCACCATCTTTCTAAATATCCCTGGTGTGTTTGAAGTTTTTTCTTCAAAAACAAAATGCAACTAGAAATTAGCAACACAGTGGGAGCTGGAAAGCCTGTAAACACAAATCATGAAGATTCATGAAATCATCACTTCATTCATCTTTACAGAACGTGACTGCCACTAGTATTTCTAAGATTATTATTCATAGCAAGTTTGGTGGTTTCTTCTTCTTTCTTCTCTGAGATTCAATTCTAAGTAATCTTTTTCTTTCTACATTGCATGGATTAAGTCTTCTACTCTGGTGTGACGAATTTCTTAAAAAACCTCATGACTGGGTGATTGTGAAGTCTTTTTCTCAGTTATTATAAATAACAATGCCTCGTTTCCAGCTGAATATTAAGAATTTGCACTCTGCTTGCTGTCTAAAATATCTTTTAAATATCCACAATTGAATTAAAGCAGTGTGTTCAATCATGAACCATGAAATTAGTTGGTATTACCAAAGTCCTGTAAAAAAAAAAAAAGCCAAGATAAATAAACAAATAAAAAGATTGCAATTCATAATCACTGGAGTCTTCACTAAAACGGGGCCTTTGTTCTTTCTACAAGACTTGATTGTACCACTAACTATATCGAAGGCTAAAACAAACACAGACAAAAAGAAATGCACCCATGGTGACAGCTGAACACACAATTTGTTAATTTACGAAAACCAACAAAACTCTCCAAGTCTAAGCCAGGTATGATAGATTTTAAGGGACAGAGAATGTCACAAATTTAAGTCACTTTACTTCAAATTTTTTTAATTTATTTTATTTTTTGTAGTTGTTTTTGAGCATATACACATCAAAACATATACCAATTCAACAATCTCTACAGGAACAATCAAATGACACTGATCCCATTCTTTGGGTTGTGCGACCATTCTCACCCTGCTTTTCCAAATTGTTCCTCCCCCATTAACATGAACTCACTGCCCCCTAAGTTTCCTATCTAACCTTTCGAGTTGCTGTTGTCAATTGGATCCCATAGAGATAGTTCTTTAAAAGAGTGCAATGCTCAAGGCAGATATTCTTTACCAGTTAAGCTAAACTGTTGTTTGGTTTAAAGAAGACTTCAGTGGATATTTTTGGTTTAAGCTTCAATGTCTAAAAATTATGTCAGAGCAATAATTTTGGGGGTTCATCCAGCCTCAACAGTTCCAGAAACTCTGGTTTCCATGAGAATTTGGAATCCTGTTCTTCAATTTTTTTTTTTTTTTAAGTGAATTTAACACATAAATGCCTGTTTACATTTTGGGTGAATTTCTTGTCCATTTAGTCAATGTACTAATCATTTTACCCAAACAATTGGATATTAAATGGTGCTTGAACTACTTGCTCCAAAGGTCTGAACTGACCTGCAAGTTAGCCAGTTCCTGCAGCATCAGGTCATTAGCAATAACATGCCCACCATGTGAGCAAAGCAGTCACCGTGACTTGGCCCCTCAGTCCCCCAGTGGTGCAAATGACTAAGTGTTCAACTGTTAACACAAAGGTGGGCAGTTTGAGTCCACTCAGAGGCATGTCGAAAAAAGTCCTGACACTCTACTGCCAAAAGGTCCCAGCCATTAGAAACCTGTGGAGCATAGTTCTACTCTGACACACATGGGGTTACCATGAGTGGGAACTGAGTCCACAGCAACCAGTATGCACTCTACAGTCCTTGGGTCAGTGTTAGAATCGCCAGGGAGCATGTTGGAAATGGAGAATATCAGACCCTCTGCCAGACCTACCGAACCAAAATCTACATTTTAACAAGGCCCCGTGTAAATCAAATGCATATTAAAGTTTGAGAAGTGCTGATTCAGTTCATTGGCCTAAATGTCTTCCCTAATGACCTGGGAAAATAATACAGGGAGTCCCTGATTTACAGCGAGGGTCCGTTACATGACTCCATCTTAAGTCAGTTCAAATGTAAGTCGAACACCTCATTTTGTTGTTGTTGTTTTCATTGGTATTGCCTTTTATTATCAGCATCCTTATAATATATATAATTATCAGCATCTTTATTTGTCTTTGAAGGTTGGAAACATTACATTTAAACTTATAGATATAATACATACATGCATGCATAAAAAGATACATAAATCATAGAAATTTACTCCAAAGATGAAGAGTTGGATGACATTGGCATTTTGTCAGTTGTGGTAATAACTTGTGGAAGGCTCTGGACCATCTGGATTATCCCTGGGAATGGAGATGGCACTTCCTGTCAGAAAATTAGTCAGAGTTGTCTGCATGGTCCTTTTCTTTTTTCCTCATGTGTTTCGCGGTCACATCCCACTGCTTCCCAAATCTGTCTACTGACTTTAGCAAAGTGATCAGCAGTTGGGTCCATGTTTTCAGGTGATCAAAGCCCTCGATTTAGTTTAGAACAAACTGCAGCTAATCATTTCACTGTAAATATTTTAACAACTTCTCTCCTTCCTCTTCCTTATTATTTCTTTCTTCTTCAGCATTTCTTTCCTCTTTAAAATCCATTAAGTCTTGATCTGTCAATTTCCCTTCTTCGTGATCTATGACTTGCTCCATGTCGATGATACCAAACTCCAAATTCAGACTTCTTGCCATATAGATGATTTTTTTCCACTGATCTCTTCCATCATATTATCCTGATTGAATGCTTGGAGCATGTTCACAATAACTCAGCAATTTTTCCATACCCGCTGCATGCATTTTCCCATAACTTCATCCCAGGAGGATGCAATGATCATGATACACTGACAGTTATGTTGTTTGTCCTAACTCCAATACATCGTAAGTGGGGGACTACCTGTACCTAGGAAGATTGAGCAAGAGTTTTGGAAGAGAAAAGTTTATGGCACCCATCACGTCCACTTTTAGGCTTTACCTCATCTAACCTTCATAAACATTCTGCAGGGGAGGTTCCCACCCATTTTCACAGTGGCAAAACTAAGTAACTTGTCAAAGATCACACAGCTAATAAATGTTGGAGCCAAGATTCAAAACACCATAAGTCTGGCTTCAACGCTTCCCATCTCTTTTCCATTAAAGCGCACTGGCCCTTGGCTTTCTCATTTTTTACACCACTTGGAACCATAAAATGTCTTCCCTTTGGGGCTTAGATGGAACTATATCACCAGAAGCCATTTATTAAGCTCACCTGGCTTGCCTGTATGTTTTCTCATCTTGTGTCTGTGAGTTTCCAGTGTTACTGTCATGTCCAAAAGAGCAGGTGGAGCTGCTCATCACACGCCTATGGTCTGTTGGCGGCATATGCTTTTCCCTTGACCTCAGAATTTATCCTTTGAATAATTTACAGATGCAAAATCTCCAAAGTTTATTACAGATAAAATAGTTTCAAAATCTTGTTGTAAAACATGGTAGTTAAAAATGACAGAATTCTGTAAATGGGGTCTCACTAGCCTTAGCAGTAAAAATTTGCATTTTTAAAATTATTTAGTTTTTGTTGTTGTTGAGAGTATACACAGCAGAACATACCAATCCAACAATTTCTACATGTACAATTCAGTGACATTGATCATTCTTTAAATTGTGCAGTCTTTCCCACCTTCCTTTTCCAAATTGTTCCTCCCCCGTTAACATAAACTCACTGTCCCCTAAGCTTCTTATCTAATCTCTCCCGTTACTGTTGTCGATTTGACTCCATGCTGATAGTTCTTAAAAGAGCACAATGCTCAAGGCAGATGCTCTTTACTAATTATGTTAACCTATTGTTTGGTTTAAAGAAAACTTCAGGAGATAGTTTTTAGTTTAAGGTTTATATATATTTTTGAAATCTTAAAGAAAACTTCAGGAGATAGTTTTTAGTTTAAGGTTTATATATATTTTTGAAATCTTAGACCAACAGGATACTTTATGGGAAAAAAGTGTGATGACTAGTATTAGTTAAATTCCGTGGTCCTTTCTTGGAATGTGACAATGCACATTAATTTATTTGAGGCACTGAAAAGTCTGAAGTCATGTTTACCTTAGTTTAACCCAATGTCACCCAAATTTATTTGTCCACAGGAGTTTTTTTTTTCTTTTCCTAATAATTTTTAACATCCTGTAAGACTAATACACCACAAAACGAAAACTGGAAAACACTACCTTAAATAATTACATAAAACGAAGATGGTGAATAGCATCTCACATGCCAAATCTAACCCATCCTTGAAGTAGGGTGTTAAGAAGATTTGGGAGTCTGAACACAGGAACATGGTCAGTTAGCAAAGTCTGCTCTAGACAGAGGATGGAGAAAAGATGGTAGGAATTTACTTGCTAACATTGATCTCTACTGCAATAGTATGCCATAGATGACAATGGGGCATTTCCTTTTGGTCAAAGCTGTACCAAAACCCATTGCCACTGAGTTGATTCCAACTCATAACCCCCCATGTCACAGAACAGAACTACCCCATAGGGTTTTCTAGGCTGTAATCTTTATGGAAGCAGATTGGTTGGTCTTTCTCCTGCAGAGCCAGTGTGTGGATTCGAACCACTGACCTTTTGGTTAGCAGCCTAGTGCTTAACCAATGCACCACCAGGGTTCCTTTTCAAAACTATAGCAAGGGGAGATACTGAACCCCCCCAAAATGTGAGAAAATGTCTGGATTATTCTTCTAAATTGTTTTCTTGTGCTATTTTATTCCTTTGCTTATTGTTCTAGCACTCAAGTGCATATGGCTAAGCAGACATTGTCCCTGGGCAACCTTTCATAGCTCCGGTTATTGTCATTGGGTGCCGCTAAGTCCGTTCCAACTCATAGTCAGCTGCCCCATAGGGTTTTCTTGGCTGTAATCTTTACAGAAGCAGATCGATAGGTCTTTCTCCTGTGGAGACTCTGGGTGGGTTCCAACTGCCGACCTTGTGGTTAGCAGCCAAGCACTTAACAGCTGTGCTACGAGGGCTCCTTTATGCCTTTGGTAGTGAGACCACGTTTTGGCTCAACCTATTTAAAAGTTCCTCTCTTTAGCTATATTCATTAGTACAATAAATGCATGCATATCAAAAATCTGTTTTGATATGATTTATTCTGGATTATATGGTGGCCAAACACTTCATTCCCAAGACCTTAAACCCAGATTGATTCGTTCATGAGACAGGGGTGGTTTTTCCTCAACAGTGATCAATGCTTGTGGGTTATAAGGGATGAGTGTACGTAATAATATCAATAGCAATCAATATTTAGATAACAAGTTGCTATTTACGAAGCAGTTTCACAGGCATTACCAATTAACAGTTTTAGATTT
Organism: Loxodonta africana; assembly: GCF_030014295.1. Taxonomy (NCBI): domain Eukaryota; kingdom Metazoa; phylum Chordata; class Mammalia; order Proboscidea; family Elephantidae; genus Loxodonta; species Loxodonta africana. Next base: position 2,602,463 of record NC_087358.1, on the reverse strand, counting down.
AACTCCAGATATTTATAAACTTTTGAAAATACAAGTAAGTCTACCAGGAAGTGCTTTCCTCTCAATTTTCCCACGTTGTAGAAATTGGAATGAATCTGATATGGTAAAAAAAAAAAGAGCCACTTTAGCTGAATGCTCATTTGTGCACAAAATTGTCTTCTTAATAAACAGACTTTGCTGCAGAGCATTGAAGTGTCTCCGTTGCCTTATTTATTCAAAGCAATGCAGAATTCCATTTTCGGCCTTATTCATATCAGACTCAGAAACTCAGATAGAGACTTATTCAATCAAAAGTGCTCCCTGTGTCCACTAGAAACATTTGCTTCATGATGTTAGATCAAGACTCACTCCAAGTGGAAGGTTAGTGATTCCACAAATATCTAGGATACAGATACCTAGCTAGCTCAGTTCCACATTTATGCTTTTATTTCCAAGAGCTATTGAGAACCATCATGTTTTTTGAATCACTTACATCTCACTTCATGGCCAAAGCTACACCTTAAATACACACTCTGATGATAATAGAGATCACCACGTTATTGGTCTATGTGTCATATGAAATGGCAAATACTAATGTTCTAAGTGCTGAGGAATTTTAGCTCTACCCATAACCACAAAAAGGCTCGTCTTAAGACAGCACGAGTGCTGACTTGAAATAAGCGAGCAAAATTGCAGCCCAAAGTCACCGCCATCATAAATTACGTTTCGACAGTATCATGACGGAATTTTTGTGGAAAGTCCAAGGGTTACTCTTGCTGGCCAACACGTGTCTGTCAGTTTGTCATGCTTTGGTGGCTTGCGTGTTTCTGTGATGCTGGAAGCTATGCCACCGGTATTTCAAATACCAGCAGGGTCACCCATGATGGTAGGTTTCAGCAGAGGTTGCAGACTGAGACAGACTAGGAAGAAAACCTGGTGATCTACTGAAAATCAGCCAATGAAAACCCTCTGGATCACAAAAGAATATAATTCAATATAGTGCTGGAAGATGAGCCCCCCAGATTGGAAGGCACTCAAAAGACACAGTGGCTGCAGCAATATACCGGAGCATACCAACCATCAAGAATATGGCACAGGACCGGGCAATGTTTAGTTCTGTTGTACATGCAGTTGCCATGAGTTGGAGCCAACTTGGTGGCAACTAACAATTCTTGCTGATGCTGTCTTCAAAAACGTTCCTGTCCCAGATGCTATTGGTACCCACCCAAGTGGGCTTCCCTGGGGCTGTCCAGCCGTCTCCACCTATTTGGTGTTGGCTGCTAATGGCCCACACCTGTCTCCTCCTCCAGAGCCTGGGGAAGTGAGCTCACCTAGAGATGCCTGAGAGGTGACATCCTCCCAGCAGGGGTTTCCCATAGCCAACACCTAGCCCTCTTCTGGCAGAACAACTTCTGTGCTACAATTCATGCTTTAGAGTTCCCTTAGGAATTGTCGTTGTTAGTGCTGTGGGTTCCAGCTCATGGCAACCCCACACGTGCAGAGTGGAATTATGTTCCCTAGGGTTTTCAAGGCTATGAGCTTTCAGAAGCAGATCACCAGGCCTTCTGAGGAGCCTCTGGGTGGGTTTGAATCGCCAACCTTTGGACTAGTACTACTTAACTCTTTGCGCCACGCAGGGACCCCTTGCTGTAGAATTAGGCCGAGTCTATTCTGCTCTTGCCTAGTTTTTTCTTCTGCTCTGTCCTGTTTCGCTCACTTTCTTACAGGTCATCCCTGAGGGCACACCATCAATAAATGGTTTACATAATAATCGCCATTTCAAGCTTGGCTTCTAATGATGCCTACTAAGACACTACCTCAAACACGTAAAAGTTCTTTGCCGATGGCAATTAAAAATGGCACTAAGAACAAAATTCTAACTCAAAAAGAAAGACTAGACTTGCTGGCCTGACAGAGACTGGAGAAACCCTGAGAATATGGCCCCGGGACACCCTTTCAGCTCAGTAATGAGGTCATTCCTGAGGTTCACCCTTCAGCCAAAGATTGAACAGGCCCACAGAACGAAACAAGACTAAAGGAGTGCACCAGCCCAGGGGCAGGGACTGGAAGGCAGAAGGGAACAGGGAAGCCGGTAATAGAGAAGCCAGTGTTACGGAGGGAGAGTGTTGATATGTCCTGGGGTTGTTAACCAATGTCATACAACAATGTGTGTACTAACTGCTTGATGAAAAACTAGTCTGTTCTGTAAACATTGATCTAAAGTTCAATGGAAAGAAAAAAATGGCACTAAAATGTAACACGGCACAAATAAATCAGTGGAACAGAATAGTGAAACCAGAAATAGAGCCACAATTTTACAAATCGATTGAATTTCAACAATGGCATAAGACAATTCCATAGGAAAAGGAAAATCTCTTCAAAAAAAGTGCTGGAACAACTGAAAATCCATATGGGGGAAGAAATGAGCCTTGACCCCTATCTCACACCATATAAAAAAATTAAATCAAGCTGGATAGCAGGCTTATAAGGAGCCCTGGTGGTACAGTGGTTAAGTGTTTGGCTGCTAACTGAAAGGTTGGCTGTTCAAACCTCCCCAGCAGCTACATGGGAGAAAGGCTTGGTGCTCAGCTCCCATAAAGTCACAGCCTAGAAAACCCTATGGGGCAGCTCTACTTTAACACATGGGGTGGCAATGAGTTGAAATTGACTAGACAGCCCCTAACAACAACAACGGTAGATCTACATATAAAAGTTAAACCTATAAAACTCTTGGAAGAAATGTATGGAAATTATATATTTAAAAACCTATAAAATAATAATCAGTGGAGGCAGGGAAGGAAGGAGGCATAGATGAAATCAGAAGGACAGAATGTTGATAGCTATTGAGCTGAGTACTAGGTAAACGGTGGTTCATTACACTATTGTGTTTATACACACACATGTATTAACCCATATTGGTATACTGATTTTCAGCAAAGGTGCCAAAGGAAATGACTTATCTTTAAAAAAAAAATGGTAATAGAACTGGATATTCATATTAAAAAAATGAACCTCAACTCTTACGCCATTCATAAAATTTAACTTCAAATGGATCATAAACCTAAACATAAATCCTAAAATGATAAAACATCTAGAAGAAAATCCTTGCATCTTTGGGGTAGGCAAAGACTTCTCAGGATACGAAAAACATGAACCGTAATAAAATTTGATAAATTGGATTTCATTAAAATTAAAAATTTCTGTTCTTCAAACAACACTTCTAAAAAAATAAAAAGGAGGCCACAGACCAAGAGAAAACATTCTTAATATTTCCAGCATGTATATAACACATGTATGCGGAACATGTAACAAACTTCATGATACGAAGCTGAATAACCGAATACCCTAACAGGCAAAAGATTTTAACCAGTGTTTCTTCTCAAAAGGAGACATGAGTGGCCAATGAGAACATGATAAGATATTCAACGGTGTGGTCGGCAGGGAAATGCAAATTAAGCCAAATGAGGTATCAATACACCCACTGTTGTTGTTAGGTGTCCCCAAGAGGATTTTGATTCAGAGGGAACCCATGTGACAGAGTAGAACTAGCCCACATGGTTTTCTTGGCTGTAATTTTATGGAAGCAGATCTCCAAGTCTTTCTCCCGTGGAGCCACCGGGTGGGTTTGAATTGCCAAAGTTTCAGTTAAAAACAAACAAACAAAAAAAACAAACCCATTGCCGTTGAGTCGATTCCGACTCACAGCGACCCTGTTGGACAGAGTAGAACTGCCCCATAGAGTTTTCAAGGAGCACCTGGTGGATTTCAACTGCCGACCCCTTGGTTAGCAGCCGTAGCACTTAACCATTACGCCACCAGGGTTTCCCAGCTACCAGCTGATAATAGACTTAACCACTGCACCACCAGGGTTCCTTATACCCACACTAGAATGGATAAAATAAAAAACATACAATTGCTGAGGAGGACACGGTATAACTGCAACTCTCATACATTCCTGATAAGAACAGAAAATAGTACAATCGTTTTGGAAAAAAAAAATCTTTACTGGTCCCTTATAAACTTAAACATACACTTACCATACAACCAAAAATCCCACACTTTAGGCATTTACCCTAGAAAAAATGAAAAAATTAATGTCCTAAAAAATACACAAAACTTGTACATAAATGGTCATAGTAACTTTGCTCATAATAGCCGAAACTGAAGGCAGCGCGAACGTCCAGCGACAGATGAATTGGTAAGTAAACTGGCGTATATCCATAGAGTGGGGACAGGGGAGTCATAGGTGGAAGCACGAATGAGGGTGCTGATAGTCGTTGAAGCTAGAGGACAGGTACACAGGGGTTCATTATACTATTCTCCTCGCTTTGTGTATGTTTTATATTTCACATAATAATAAATATTTTTAAAGTAACATGGCAATCGTCTTTACAAATTATTAAAACAATACCATTCATTAATCTTGTAATTACTCTTCAGAAAGACTTACCCTAGAAAATGGTCAACAAGAAAAAGAAGGTGTACGCATGAAAACATTCATTTAGTCTGAACTGGATCAAGCCCCAGACTAGAAATAGCCAAATACATAAAAACAAAGAAATTATATTCACTCGTTTGACTGCTAATCAAAAGGTCAGCACTTCAAATCCACTAGGTGCTCCTTGGAAACCCTGTGGGGCAGTTCTACTCTGCCCTATAGGGTCGCGATGAGTCAGAATCGGCTCAATGGCAACGAGTTTGGTTTGGTTTTATAGGCTGTTGTGCAGCCATTGTAGTTCAGTAACATGAATAATGGCTAACATTTCTTGTGTCCTTTCCGGGTGCTGGGTGCTGTTGTAAGGAACCCTGTGGTACAGCGGGTGAACGCTCGCTCGGCTGCTAACAGAAAGGTTGGTGGCTGGAGCCCGCTCAGTGGCAACGAGGCAGAAAGACCGGACGATCTGCTCCCGCAAAGATCACAGCCCAGAAAACCTTCGGGGGCAGCTCTACCGGTCACGTGGGGCTGCTGTGAGTTAGAATTAACTTCGCAACGACAACATTTAATTTGTATTTTGAGCTGCGTTAATTTTACTAAATTTGTTAGTGTTTTAAGTCAAATCACCTACGTGTAAGGGAAGTTCAGTGGTGGCTGCCAGTGCCTATAGCTGTTGTTGCCGTGGTTTTTCTCCAGTCACCCTGGCAACGTCGTCTCAGCTTCCTCCTACTGTCCGTGTGATAGAAAACATACCTGCTGGCCCCTCCTGTCCGGACCCGAAAGCCTGGTCTGCTTACTCTGTCGCAGCAGTCCTCGACCTGGCTGTCATCACCATCACCAGGGAAGCTCTCAAAAGATATCAATGCCTGGGTCTCACCCCAAACCAATCAAACGGAATCCCTGAGGAAAGGTCCACTGATTTAGCGAAAAAACAATGAATCTTGCCTTTTTTTTTTTTTCCAATTTTTACTTATGTCTTTGTTGAGGTTTTTCAGTTCAGGAAGTTTATATCCATAGTTACTATTATTTGGGATGTGAAGATAATGAAGTTTACTGATGAAGACGCTTCAGAAAGTGATTAAGTATAACATAGCGTATTCCTCGGTTCTCTGTCTTCTCTGCTGGCATACAGGGAAGAGTGTACGTTTTAGATCCCTTACGACACCCAAGGAACAGCAGGGGGCCAGGCACAAGTGAAAAGGGAAGTTAGTTATTCTCTGCAGCCAGGATTTTCATCCTTCCTCCATTGACAGAAAAGACACCAGGCACAGAGAGAACGGAGAATGCGCACAAACTGAAATAAACATCGCAGTTCATCGAGAAACCCAGAAGACAAGAGGCCCTGGGTGTTTAGAAGTCGTGCTGCGAGGGGAGTGACAACTCTCCTGGTCCTCCTCCTCTTCTACCTGTTGCTGGGTGCCTTCCAGGAGGTTTTCAATGCGGCAAGTCCGTGTGACAGAGCAGAGCTCTCCCACAGGGTTCTCTGAGCTGTGGTCTCTATGGGGGTGGATGGCAAGATCTTTCTTCCGTGGAGCCGGAGTGATTCGAGTGACTGACCTTTCAGTTAGCAGCCAAGCACTTAATTTCTGCACCACCAGGGAGTCTCACTAGTTCTCAGCCGCAGTTTATATGTACTGTTGTTGTTGTTGTTGGGTGCTGTACAGCTGGTTCTGACCCACAGTGACCGTAGAGGACAGAGTAGGATGGCGCCATACATTTCCTTACGGGAGCAGATCATCAGTTCTTTTCTCTTGGGGAGTCACAGGGGGGTTCAAACCGCTGACCTTTATTTACTTATTTATTTTAATATTTGGAAATGGATTACGAACTGCTGACCTTTCGGTTATCAGCCAAGTGCTTTAACCACTGCTCCACCGGGACTGCTTCACCAAGGACTGAAATTGCTCAGAGGGATGACTAACCTAACTACTTCAGCGTTCCTTTCTCTTCCTCCCATGGTTTGTCCTCCTCGCGGCCCGAGTGGTCGTTGTACGGCTCCTGGGCTGCGCGCACTGTTGCGGGGGAATTTTCTGGAGCGATCTTGTGGAAGGAGGGATGAGAGCTATTTAACTTGCTCGATACAGTACTTAGCACAGTGACACACGCGTCCGGACGCCTGATAAGCCACGGAGTAAAACTAGCCTAATTCTGCTCCGATTCCTGGCTTCATCAGCCTTTGGGCAGACAGTGATAATTAGTTGGAGTAGTTGGAGAATAACACTTAATCATAGAAAACCAATGCAGAAAAACGACCGAAAACGGACGGCCTTTGCCTAAGGTACCCTTCTGTCTGAGAAAAAAAGAGCAAAGTTAAGCATCGTCGGAGTCCTCCGAACGTTGGGCTTTTTTCCTTTTTAACATAATCACTACAGGCAGACATTAGGCTCAATTCCTTAGATGGGTCAAGCTTTCCTCTGACTTTCTCAGATAATTAATGTGAGATTTTTATAGAAAGCTTCACAGTTTATCTTATCGTTATTCTAGAATATAATGAAAGGCACAGCAGTAACTCTCAATTAATTGCTTAATTCTTTCAGGTTTGGACACAATCACTCTTTCTCATATAAATAGAGGTGGATGCTATTTTTGATATGCTCACTCGTACAATGTTCAACACAGTAATTAAAAGCAAAGGGGATAAAGCAATCTTTATCTAAAAGAAAGAAACTGCTTCCATGTTTGAGTTCAAATTAAACACCTTTCTGGGAGTTAAAAGCATGAATAAACAACAGGCTGGTTGTACAGTGTGGGTGGTGAAATTGTTACCAGCTTTGCTCTCCCATCCTGTTATTGTGTGCCTCGAGTGGATTTCGACTCTATGTGACCCCACGTGACACAGTAGAACTGCCCCATAGGGTTTTCTAGGTAATAATCTTTATGGAGCAGATCACCAGGTCTTTGTCCCGTGGAGCCGCTGGGTGGGTTTGAACTGCCAACCTTTCAGTTACCACCCAAGTGTTTAACTGTTACACCACCAGGGCTCCTTAACATCCCTCGAAGGTTTGTGAAACTCAAAGTGTCGCTTTAATGGAAAATTAGTTTAGTAGCAAAACTTATACTAAAGGTTATGAATCTTTTGGTACAATTGAACTGCATAGCAAAGCCAAAACACAAATGTAAAGAACGTGAGCTGGAACATATTTGAATAGTTTCTTGTTATTTTCGCGCTGTCATTTCAGAACAACGGGAACTTTCCAGGCCACAGCGCACTGTCCCACGCAGCATGGGCGCCGGGCACGGGGGCAGCTTCTGCCTGCACATCCGGCTGCAGCATGCCTGCTAACGGAAAATGATGGCTTGGATGGCCTAAAGCATTCTCGTGTTTCCCCTCACTTTTGGGAAGGATTGAAGCAGAATTCATGACTATTTTGAAAGCAGTGGTGTCCAGTAGTGGAATTCTCACCTTCCACACAGAAGACCCAGGTTTGATCCCAGCCAATGCGCCTCATGCACTGCCACACCCCACTGTCAGTGGAGGGTTGTGTGTTGCTGTGACAATGAGCAGGTTTCAGTGGAGCTTCCAGACTAAGACTAGGAAGAAAGGCCTGGCAATTGACTTTGAAAATCAGCCAAGGAAAACCCTATGGATCACAGTGGTCCATTCCACAGCAGACCAAGGAAATGGCGCAGGACTGGGCAGCAGCTTGTTCCGTTGTGCATGGGGTTGCCATGGGTCAAGGGCTGACTTGACAGCAGCCAACAATGACAACAACAACAGTGTGGTGCAATGGTTAACACGCTCAGCTGCCAACCGTGAGGCTGGAGGTTCAGGTTCACTCAGAGACTCCTGGCAATCTACATCCAAGAAACCAGCCATTGATAACCGTTTGGAGCACAGTTCTACTCTGACACACATGGGGTCCCCGTGAGTTGGAACCAACTTGAATACAGCTGGTTATTAAATGACTGCTTTAGTCTAAACCAAAACCAAAAACCAAATCCATTGCCATTGAGTTGATTTGAACTCATAGTGACTCATAGCAACCCTATAGGACAGGGTAGAACTGCTCCATAGGGTTTCCGAAGCGTGGCTGATGGATTTGAACTGCCGACCTTTTGGTTAGCAGCCATAGCTCTTAACCACTATGCCACCAGGGTTTCAGGGTTATGCAAAATTATGACTTTGGTCCTGCCTCCCTGTCACCTTTTTATATGATCTTTAATAAAGTGATATACTGCAAAGACCAAGCCACACAAGAAAAATAGAGGGTGTTTGTTGTGTGCCTGTTACTCAGCACCTCTGGGGTGAGAAAAACAGGATAAGAATACACATCTACAGGTCACAGAAAATAGGAAACATTCCAGGGAGCCTCTGCCTTTGACGGAAAACTTGCAACCATGTCAGCCATGAACATCCTGTCAGGGGCACAGGCTGAAAACCAGCTCTGACCTCTCAAAGGCCAAGCTCAGCATTGCCTCTTCCGCCACAGCCGACTTCCCTTACCCCATGGGTAGCGTTCTCCTAGTTCTGTCCTCTTTTTGTTTGACTTCACACATCTCTCTGCCTTTGAGATGTGAAGTACACTGGACTACCTGAAGCTGACTTGAGAAGGGATGGATCTGAAGCTCTGTCTACTGTGCTTGCAGCTTAGAAGCGTACACACCTGGCTGCTTGGGCATTGCTATGGGGTGTCGTATTCGAAGTCTTGATTGAATGAGTGGACCATGTCTTAACTGGACTTAATATTTGCATAAGTAGTGGGATTGGTTTCGCAGAACTTGTATAGTACCTGACACAGTCCACTCCGACTCATGGTGACCTTAGGTACAACAAAATGAAACATTGCCTGGTCCTATGCCGTCTTTCTGTTCACTGGTAGGTTTGAGGTCCAGAGAGTTTTCATTGGCTAATTTTCAGAAGTAAATCTCCAGGCCTTTCTTCCTGGTCTGTCTTAGTCTGGAAGATCCACTGAAACCTGTCCACCATGGGTATGCCTGCTGGTATTTGACATACCAGTGGCATAGCTTCCAGCATCACAGCAACACACAAGCCACCACAGCAGGACAAACTGACAGCAGGTGATAGACACTTTGTAGCTGCCCAAAAGCCATTTGTTGAGAAGGAAAGGATTAATAAACAGAAGAATCCATTTGGGCCCACATGCTAAATGGGGCAAAGCACTCACCACTCCTACACTCCTGCCGTCCAGCTTCTACATGTCTGTTTCTGTCCACTTCTTTTTTCCCCTCCTCGTGTCATCACTGTGGACACCCAAGGCCTCTTCTTTCTCAGGCCAGTGGTTTCTCCCCCTGCTTCTCCATGACCTGTGGTTCCAGCCCCTGACCCCGCCCCAGCCCACCTCACATGATGCCTCCAAAGACATCTCATGGCAAGTGTGGCTTATCCCATTCAAAACCAATCTAAATAACCAGGCTAAATCGTAAATCACAATTCCTGTTAGTGCCATTTTGATTCCTAAGAATTCATTTCCTCTCATATTAACCCATTTTAAACTATTTCAAATTCAATTTATAGATAATTTGATATTTAAGTACTGGAAAAAATGACGATGGTTGAACAACTTGAAGAATGTGATGTCAGTGGGCTGTATATAGGACAGATGTACATGAGCAATGCGATATCAGTGGGATGTATATAGGACGGATTTTGTACATGATGAATGCGATGTCACTGGGCTGTATATAGGACGGATGTACATGATGAATGCGATGTCAGTGGGCTGTACATAGGATGGATGTTGTACATGATGAATGCGATGTCAGTGGGCTGTACATAGGACGGATGTTGTACATGAGGAATGCGATGTCAGTGGGCTGTATATAGGACGGATGTACATGATGAATGTGATGTCAGTGGGCTGTACATAGGACGGATGTCGTACATGATGAATGCGATGTCAGTGGGCTGTACATAGGACGGATGTACATGAGGAATGCGATGTCAGTGGGCTGTACATAGGACGGATGTACATGATGAATGCGATGTCAGTGGGCTGTACATAGGACGGATGTTGTGCAATAGGAACACATTGTCAGTGGGCTGTATACAGGATGGATGTTGTACATGAGGAATGCGATGTCAGTGGGCTGTACATAGGACGGATGTACATGATGAATGCGATGTCAGTGGGCTGTACATAGGACGGATGTCGTACATGATGAATGCGATGTCAGTGGGCTGTACATAGGACGGATGTACATGAGGAATGTGATGTCAGTGGGCTGTACATAGGACGGATGTACATGAGGAATGTGATGTCAGTGGGCTGTACATAGGACGGATGTACATGATGAATGCGATGTTAGTGGGCTGTACATAGGACGGATATTGTGCAATAGGAACACATTGTCAGTGGGCTGTATACAGGATGGATGTTGTACATGAGGAATGCGATGTCAGTGGGCTGTACATAGGACGGATGTACATGATGAATGCGATGTCAGTGGGCTGTACATAGGACGGATGTCGTACATGAGGAGCGCGTTGTCAGTGGGCTGTATACAGGATGGATGTTGTACATGAGGAATGCGATGTCAGTGGGCTGTATATAGGAGGGATGTCGTACACGAGGAATGCGTTGTCAGTGGGCTGTACATAGGACGGATGTACATGATGAATGCGATGTCAGTGGGCTGTACATAGGACGGATGTTGTGCAATAGGAACACATTGTCAGTGGGCTGTATACAGGATGGATGTTGTACATGAGGAATGCGATGTCAGTGGACTGTATTTAGGATGGATGTTGTACATGAGGAATGCGATGTCAGTGGGCTGTATATAGGACGGATGTACATGATGAATGCGATGTCAGTGGGCTGTACATAGGACGGATGTACATGATGAATGCGATGTCAGTGGGCTGTACATAGGACGGATGTCGTACATGAGGAATGTGATGTCAGTGGGCTGTACATAGGACGGATGTCGTACATGATGAATGCGATGTCAGTGGGCTGTACATAGGACGGATGTCGTACATGAGGAATGTGATGTCAGTGGGCTGTATATAGGACGGATGTCGTACATGATGAATGCGATGTCAGTGGGCTGTACATAGGACGGATGTCGTACATGAGGAATGTGATGTCAGTGGGCTGTACATAGGACGGATGTCGTACATGATGAATGCGATGTCAGTGGGCTGTACATAGGACGGATGTCGTACATGAGGAATGTGATGTCAGTGGGCTGTATATAGGCCGGATGTTGTACATGAGGAATGTGATGTCAGTGGGCTGTATATAGGCCGGATGTTGTACATGAGGAATGTGATCTCAGTGGGCTGTACATAGGACGGATGTTGTACATGATGAATGCGATGTCAGTGGGCTGTATATAGGACGGATGTCGTACATGATGAATGCGATGTCAGTGGGCTGTATATAGGCCGGATGTCGTACATGAGGAATGCGATGTCAGTGGGCTGTATATAGGATGGATGTTGTAAATGAGGAATGCGATGTCAGTGGGCTGTATATAGGATGGATGTTGTACATGAGGAATGCGATGTCAGTGGGCTGTACATAGGACGGATGTCGTACATGATGAATGCGATGTCAGTGGGCTGTACATAGGACGGATGTCGTAGATGAGGAATGTGATGTCAGTGGGCTGTATATAGGACGGATGTTGTACATGATGAATGCGATGTCAGTGGGCTGTATATAGGCCGGATGTTGTACATGAGGAATGCGGTGTCAGTGGGCTGTACATAGGACGGATGTCGTACATGAGGAATGCGATGTCAGTGGGCTGTACGTAGGAAGGATGTTGTACATGAGGAATGCGATGTCAGTGGGCTGTACATAGGACGGATGTTGTGCAATAGGAATGCATTGTCAGTGGGCTGTATATAGGATGGATGTTGTACATGAGGAATGCGATGTCAGTGGGCTGTATATAGGAGGGATGTTGTACACGAGGAATGCGTTGTCAGTGGGCTGTACATAGGACGGATGTTGTACATGAGGAATGTGATGTCCGTGGGCTGTATATAGGACGGATGTTGAAATGAGAAAAGTAATGTCAGTGAGCAGACTGTATATACGACATGTTGAAAGAATGACTATAATGTTAGTGGGCTGTATTTAGGATGGATGTTGAAATGACGAATGTTTGTCGCAAGTGTATGTACCACAATCAAAAAAAAAAAGGTAGCATTTGTGTTTGTAATCTACAGTCTATGTAGTTGCAATCACTATTCCAAAATTCTGCTGTCCATCTGAGAACCCTTGGCATCACAACTGTTAAGTGCTCGGCTGCTAACAAAGGGTCTGCAGTTCAAACCCATGCAGAGGCTCCACGGAAGAGAGAAGAGGCCTGTGGTTCTTCTCCCATAAAGATTGCAGCCAGGGAAACCCTGTGGGGCAATATGACTCTGTCACATGAGGTCACTATGAGTCGGCATTGATTGATGACACACAACGGTAACAACCTTGTCTATTTATTTTCTGTGAGATGATCCCTGTTCAGGGAGTCCTTAGAGTTGCCACTCCATGGGAGAGAGATGTGGCAGTCTGCTTCTGTAAAGATTACAGCCTTGGAAACCCTATGAGCCAGTTCTATTCTGTCCTATAGGGTCATCATGAGTCGTAATTAACTCAACAGCAATGAGCAGACTTGGGGGTTTATTATGTTTCCTCAGAGGTGAGCTTTACATGAGAAAAGAAGGAAACAACCTGCTAGGATGGGAACTTTTACAGCTACCTTGGAGTGGATGGAAAAAAACCCAGTATAAAATAGAAAAAGGACTTTGAACCCCAAAAGTTCTACTGGCAGAAAGCAGGCTGAGAAAACTACATAGCTGCAATCCTGGGTTACCTTTCATGAAAAGTACAGATGACTCAGAGGGCAAAACCAAGAACCCAGAAGGCAGATCCAAAAGTACAGAGAGCCATTCCCAGGAAGGAGTAGTTGTTGTTGGATACCATCTGGTTGATTCTGACTCATTGTGACTCCATGTGACAGAGTAGAACTGCCCCACAGGGTTTCCTAGGCTGTGTAAACTTTATGCCAGGTCTTTCTCCTGTAGAGCCACTGGTGGGTTCTAACTGCTGATCTTTCAGTTAGCAGCTGAGTGCTTAACCATTGTGTCACCAGGGCTCCGGAAAGGAGTAGGACTGTGTTCTAATCAAGGAACTTCCAACACATCTAGATTTCAGACCAATGACACTCATGTGCCTCCTGTTTTCCACAGCTCTGAACAAAAACATCTATAGCACTCATCTTATGCCTATTCCAGCATTGCGTGTCAGGCGTGTGGGAGATAGCTTAACCCTGTAGGTTCCCGGGTCTTGATCAAAGGAACTGTACTTGAGCAGTTGTACTTAAGAACCTTCCCACTGAGCCATGTCCACGTCTGGACATGACTTAGATGATGGGGTCTGGACTTTGAGCTGAGGCCACGATACAATGAGATTTGGGGTGGGGAAGGGTGGCGTAAGACAAGTGTGAGTGCATTTTACATGTGAGAGAAAAACAAACCGTTGGAGGCCAGGGAATAGATTGTGGAAGCCAGCTTCCAAGATGGCCCCAGTGTCTTCTGACTTGCTTGATGCACAGGTGTGCTGTACTGCAAATACCCCCCGATCTTTACAGCTATTTATGGACATAAGAGCTACTAATGGGCACAAAGCATGTGCCTTAGGGGAGACAGTTGCCTTCTGAGAGACCCAAAACACTTATTTCGGATTCCTTCTCTGATTCTTGTATTTCCTTCTTTCTCTTTTGTTCCACACAAATAGAGACCAATAGCTGCATCTTAGATGTGGCTCATAAGCTTTTAAGGCCCCAGACACCATTCACCATACTGGGAGGTAAAACATAAACTTTAAGAACTATATTATGGGCTATGACATACTTTTTTAGTTTAATCCTCATTGTTAACATTTTCTTCAGCACTTTTTTGGGTAGAAACAATCAGCGAATAAATCAAGTTCTGATCGGTAGTGTTTGCTGATACCCATACCGTCAACACTCCCATCATCTGATGTCACTCAACACAGAAATGGGAACGACCTAAATAATCTCCAAAGCATCAATAAAGGAAAAACGTAACAAAATAATTAGGAAGCCATTTTGAGTATTTACTGCCTTGCTTTTTTTAAATAAGTTTTATTTAGCTGTTGTTGTTGTTAAGTGCTGTCAGGTCCCCGCTGATTCATACCCATCCTATGCACCACAGAACGAAATGCTTCCCGGTCCTGCGTCATGCTCACAGTCACTGCTATGCTTGAGCCCATCATTGCAGCCACTCTGTCAATCCATCATGTTGAGGATCTTCCTCTCTTTCAATGACCCTGTACTTTACCAACCGTGATATCCTTCTCCAGGGACTGATCCCTCCTGACCACATGTACAAATTTTTAAGACGCAGTCCCACCATCCTTACTTCTAAGGAGCATTCTGGTTTTACTTCCTCCAAGACAAATTAGTTCTTCTTTTGGAAGTCCATGGTATATTAATATTCTTCCCCAACACCACAATTCAAGGCGTCAATTGTTCCTCCATCTTCCTTATTCATTGTCCAGCTTTCGCATGCCTATGATGCGATTGAAAGTACCATGGCTTTGGTCAGGCGCATCTTAGTCTTCAAGGTGACATCTTTGCTTTTCAACACTTTAAAGAGGTCTTTCACAGCAGGTTGGCACAATACAATGCATCTTTTGATTTCTCGACTGCTGCCTGCATGGGTGTTGATTGTGGATCCAAGTAAAATAAAATCCTTGACAACTTCATCTTTTCTCTGTTTATTATGATGTTGGTTGTTGGTCCAGTTGTGAAGGTTTTTGTTTTCTTTATACTGAGGGATAATCCATACTGAGGGCTGTGGTCTTTGATCTTCATCAGTAAGTGCTTCAAGTCCTCTTTACTTTCATCAAGGAAGGTTGTGTCAACTGCATAACACAGGTTGTTAATGAGTCTTCCTGCAGTCCTAATGCCCCATTCTTCTTCATATAGTCCAGCTTCTCAGATTATTGGCTCAGCATATATATTGAATAGGTATGGTGAAAGAATACAACCCAGCCGCACACCTTTCCTGACTTTAAACCAATCAGTATCCCCTTGTTCTGTCTGAACAACTGCCTCTTGATCTATGTAAAGGTTCCTCACGAGCACAATTAAGTGTTCCGGAATTCCCATTATTCTTTGCAATCTTATCCATAATTTGTTATGATCCACACAGTCGAATGCCTTTGCATAGTCAATAAAACACAGGTGAACATCTTTCTAGTGTTCTCTGCTTTCAGCCAGGATCCATCTGACATCAGCAATGATAAAGCTGGTTCCACATGTTCTTTGGAAAACAGCCTGAATTTCTGGCAGTTCCCTGTCAATATACTGCTGCAGCCATTTTTGAATGATCTTCAACAAAATTTTGCTTGCGAGTGATATTAATGATATTGTTCTATAATTTTCACATCCGGTTGGATCACCTTTCTTGGGAATAGGCATAAATATAGATCTCTTCCAGTCAGTTGGCCAGGAAGCTGTCTTCCATATTTCTTGGCATAGACGAGTGAGCACCTCCAGTGCTGCATCTGTTTGTTGAAACATCTCAATTGATATTCCATCAATTCCTGAAGCCTTGTTTTTTGCCAATGCCTTCAGAGCAGCTTGGACTTCTTCCTTCAGTACCATTGGTTCCTGATCATATGCTACCTCTTGAAATGGTTTTGAACATCGACTAATTCTTTTTGGTATAATGACCCTGTGTAGTCCTTCCATCTTCTTTTGATGCTTCCTGCATCTTTTAATATTTTCCCCATAGAATCCTTCACTATAACAACTCGAGGCTTGAATTTTTTCTTCAGTTCTTTCAGCTTGAGAAACACCGAGTGTGTTCTTCCCTTTTGGTTTTCTATCTCCAGCTCTTTGCACATGTCGTTATAATACTTTACTTTGTCTTCTCGGGCCGCCCTTGGAAATCCTCTGTTCAGTTCTTTTACTTCATTAATTCCTCCTTTTGCTTCAGCTGCTCAACGTTCTAGAGCAAGTTTCAGAGTCTCCTCTGACATCCATCTTGGTCTGTTCTTTCTTTCCTGTCTTTTCAATGACCTCTTACTTTCTTCATCTATGATGTCCTTGATGACATTCCACAACTTGTCTGGTCTTCCGTCACTAGTGTTCAGTGCCCCCACTTGTCTGTCAGTTTGCCGTACTGTGAGGGATTATGTGTTGCTGCGATGCTGGAAGCTATGCCACCGGTATTCAGACACCAGCAGGGTCACCCATGGAGGACAGATTTCAGCTGAGCTTCCAGACTAAGACAGACTAGGAAGAAGGACCCAGCAGGCAGTCTACTTCTGAAAAGCATTAGCCAGTGAAAACCTTATGAATAGCAGCGGGACATTGCCTGATATAGTGCTAGAAGATGAGCCCCCCCAAGGTTGGAAGGCACTCAAAAGATGACCAGGGAAGAGCTGCCTCCTCAAAGTAGAGTTGACCTTAATGACGTGGATGGAGTAAAGCTTTCGGGACCTTCATTTGCTAATGTGGCACAACTCAAAATGAGAAGAAACAGCTGCAAACATCCATTAATAATTGGAACCTGGAATGTATGAAGTATGAATCTAGGAAAATTGGAAATCATCAAAAATGGGATGGAATGCATAAACATCAATATCCTAGGCATTAGTGAGTTGAAATGGACTGGTATTGCCCATTTTGAATTGGACAATCATATAGTCTACTCTGCTGGGAATGACAACTTGAAGAGGAATGGTGTTGCATTCATCATCAAAAAGAACATTTCAAGACCTGTCCTGAAATACAATGCTGTCGGTAATAGGATAATATCCATACACCTACATGGAAGACCAGTTAATATGACTATTATTCAAATTTATGCACCAACCACTAGGGCCAAAGATGAAGAAATAGAAGATTTTTATCTGCTGCTGCAGTCTGAAATTGATCGAACACAAAATCAAGATGCATTGATAATTGCTGGTGACTGGAATGCGAAAGTTGGAAACAAAGAAGAAGGATCAGTAGTTGGAAAATAAGGCCTTGGTGATAGAAACAATGCCGGAGACAGAGTGATAGAATTTTGCAAGACCAATGACTTCTTCATTGCAAATACCTTCTTTCACCAACATAAATGGAGACTACACACATGGGCCTCACCAGATGGAACACACAGAAATCAAACTGACTACATCTGTGGAAAGAGACGATGGAAAAGCAGAAAAAAATTTTGAGTTTCTTCATCTGTGGCCTCAGTGGTTGGTGTGTAAATTTGAAGAATATTTGTATTAACTGGTCTTCCTTGTAGGCATATGGATATTATTCTATCACTGACAGCATTGTACTTCAGCATAGATCTTGAAACTTTCTTTTTGATGATGAATGCAACACCATTCCCCTTCAAGTTGTCATTCCCAGCATAGTAGACTATATGATTGTCAGATTCAAAATGGGCAATACCAGTCCATTTCAGCTCACTTATGCCTAGGATATTGATGTTTATATGTTTCATTTTTGACTATTTCTAGTTTTCCTAGATTTCCAATTTTCCTAGAGTCATACATCATACATTCCATGTTCTGATTATTAATGGATGTTTGCAGTTGTTTCTTCTCATTTTGAGTCGTGCCACATCACCAAATGAAGGTCCCGAAAGCTTGACTCAATCCAAGTCATTAAGGTCAACTCTATTTTGAGGAGGCAGCTCTTCCCCAGTCATCTTTTGAGTGCCTTCCAACCTGGGGGGCTCATCTTCCAGCACTATATCAGACAATGTTCCATTGCTATTCATAAGGTTTTTCACTGGTTAATTCTTTTCAGAAGTAGAATGTCTGGTCCTTCTTCCTGGTTTGTCTTAGTCTGGAAGCTCAGCTGAAACCTGTCTGCAGTGGGTGACCCTGTTGGTGTCTGAATACTGGTGGCATTGCTTCCAGCACGACAAACTGACAGACACGTGGGGGTATTTAACTGCAAGTTCACGTAATTCAATTGTTAATAATGACTGTGTCTAATAGTTTACTTGTAAAAAGCCTACCAAGGTAGCAGCTGGCTCTAACTGAACAGCCATGAGCCAGCCCCAGCGCACCATTGAACTGAGGCTTCCTGCCAACCATCCTGTGAATAAACCATCTTGGAAACAGAGCCTTGAGGTCTATCCAAGCCTTGAGATCACTGCTGCCGCCGCCAACATCTTGGCTGCATCCTCATAAAAGACCATGAGCCAGAGCTACTCGTCTAAGACCCTTGGGAATTCCTGACCTGCAGACTCTGGAAGAGTAGGTTGTTACTCACCAACAGATAATTAATAAAACAGCATCAGTGGCAGCCATGGAGTCATCAGCACATGGAGCCAAAGGCATAAAGGAAGGAAATCAGAAGCCCTAGTGTCATGGATTGAATTATGTGCCCCCAAAAATGTGTGTATCAATTGGGCTGGGCCACGATTCCCAGTATTGTGTGATTTTCCTGTATGTTGTAAATCCTGCCTCTGTGATGTTAATGAGGGAGGATGGGCGGCAATTGTGTTAATGAGGTAGGACTCAACCTACGGGATTAGATTGTGTCTTGAGGCAATCTCTTGAGATAAAAAAGACAGAAGCAAGCAGAGAGACGGGTGGACCTCATACCACCAAGAATGCAGCACCAGGAGCAGAACGCATCTTTTGGGCCCAGGATTGCTGTGCCTGAGAAGCTCCTCGACCGTGGGAAGACTGAAGACAAGGAGCTTCCTTCAGAGCCTACAGAGAGAGAAAGCCTTCCCCTGGAGGTAATGCCTTGGATTTGGACTTTTAGCCTACTTTACTGTGAGGAAATAAATTTCTCATTGTTAAAGCCATCCACTTGTGGTATTTCTGTTGTAGCAGCACTAGATAACTAAGACACCTACGTAAGCAAAAGGAAGATTTCATGGGGTACCCATGGTATCCCTATAAGCACTGCTGTAACTATTGGGGACATATTCTAGAGGCATCTAGAGTTTTTACAGGGTTGTTACTTATTCTCATTTTACCAATGAAGCAAGTAAGGCTCAGAGAAGTTGGTAACCTGTCTAAAACCACCCAGCTAGTAAGCCAAAAAAAGCCAAAGCCAAACTCCTTGCCTTCAAGTCGATTCCAACTGACAGTGACCCTATGCAGGACAGTAGAACTGCCCCATAGGGTTTTCAGGGAGCAGCTGGTGGATTTGACTTTTGGTTAGCAGCTGAGGTCTTAACCACTTCTCACTAGTGCTGTGCTGGTAAACCAGTAGATGGTAAAACCAGAGTTTAAACCCAGATCTATGTCTTTACTGTCCCAGGAAGAACTAAGCAAGATCTTTAGTTTTCAGGACACTCTATTGTTTATGTAGGAGTTCTGGTGACACAATGTTTAAGCACTTGGTTGCTAACCAAAAGGTCAAAAGTTTGAACCCAGCTGCTCCAAGGGAGAAAGACGTGGCAGTCTGTTCCCATGGAGATTACAGCCTTAGAAACCCTATGAGGCAATTCTACTCTGTTTTATAAAGTCACCATGAGTTGGAATCAACTCGAGAGCAATAGGTATTGTTTAGGTATGATTTGACACCCACAAGAATCTGGTGAGGGGAAAGGTATTATCATTTCCACTCTATAAATCAGAAAATTGCAATTGGCTCAACTAGTAGCCAGAGCTGAAGCAGAAAGCCTTCAAACTTCTAGTCCAGTATTCAAGAAAACACTAAAACAGATAACCTAATTTGAGTATAAAATACAACCATGCATAATTAAGTGTTAAATTTTGTAACATAAAACAGAAAGCCAGTAAACATTCAGAATTTCAGCAGCCTTTTTATTTTTTGTTAGTGTTTCTAATTTATCAGAGGCACACATACACCTAACAAGAGTAAACTTCTATTGTCAAAAGATGTATGTAGACAAAATTTTTAAGATTTATTGAAATTCTTACTTGTTCAAAATCATATTTCTCTGGGGCCTTATCCAGTTTGACCCTGGACTTACAGGCCCCTACTAATTTGCACAATTGTCTCATGCAGTATTGATGTATCTCCAAAGTTTTCAAATTACTGTTTTTCACCTTTTCAGAAGCACATAAAAATTAATAGTAACATGGCTTTGTTTTCCAGATGTCATTTCACCTATCTGAATAATTCTACCAGACTCATGATTACATCAATTCAGGATAAGGAAGAATAAACAAATTTAGCTTGGAACAATTTTAAGAAATTCCCTATTTGCTTTTCCTCTGAATCTTTTACTACTTGTCATGGATTGAATTGTGTCCCCCCAAAACGTATATTAACTTAGCTAGGCCATGATTCCCAATATTATGTGATTGTCCACCATTTTGTCATCTGATGTGATTTTCCTGCCTGTTGTAAATCCTACCTCTATGATGTTAATGAGGCAGAATTAGTGGCAGTTATGTCTTTTGGCTCATGTTAAGGAGGCAGGACTCAATCTACAAGATAAGGTTGTGTCTTAAGTCAACCTTTTTTGAGATGTAAAAGAGAGAGAGAGAGAGAGAAGCCAGCAGAGAGATGGGAGGAGGGGTACTGGGAGGCTGAGGACCTCATATCACCAAGAAAGCAGCACTGAGAGCAGAGCACATACTTTGGACCCAGGGTCCCTGCACCTGAGAAGTTCCTAGTCTAGAAGACAATCGATGACCTGGACCTTCCTCCAAGTCAACAGAGACAAACCCCTTCCCTGGAGGTGGCACCCTGAATTTGGACTTCCTAGCCTCCTTAACTGTGAGAGAAGAAACTTCTGTTTGTTGAAGCCATCCACTTGTGGTATTTCTCTTATAGCAGCACTAGGTGACTAAGACATCCACTTGTGGTATTTCTGTTGTAGCAGCACTAGGTGACTAAGACATCCACTTGTGGTATTTCTGTTACGGCAGCACTAGGTGACTAAGACATCCACTTGTGGTATTGCTGTTATGGCAGCTCTAGATGACTGAGACATCGTCCACTTGTGGTATTTCTGTTATAGCAGCACTAGGTGACTAAGACATCCATTTGTGGTATTTCTGTTATAGCAGCACTAGGTGTCTAAGACATCGTCCACTTGTGGTATTTCTGTTATAGCAGCATTAGGTGACTAAGACACCATCCACTTGTGGTATTTCTGTTACGGCAGCTGTAGATGACAGAGACATCGTCCACTTGTGGTATTTCTGTTATAGGAGCACTAGGTGACTAAGACACCATTCACTTGTGGTATTTCTGTTATAGCAGCACTAGGTGACTAAGACACTGTCTACTTGTGGTATTTCTGTTATAGCAACACTAAATGACTAAAACATCCACTTGTGGTATTTCCATTAAAGCAGCACTAGGTGACTAAGACACCATCCACCTGTGGTATTTCCGTTTTAGCAGCACTAGATGACTGAGACACCATACACTTGTGGTATTTCTAGCACTAGGTGACTAAGACATCGTCCACTTGTGGTATTTCTGTTATAGCAGTATTAGGTGACTAAGACACCATCCACTTGTGGTATTTCTGTTATAGCAGCACTAGGTGACTTAGACACCATTTGCCCATTTGGTGCAGTAAGTGCAATGGTGGCACTCCAAAAAATATGGCCTAACATTCAAAAGACTGCAACCAGAACAGGAGTACTCCCTGGAACTAAACTTGAGAAATATATACTGATATGGAGACTCTAAAAACTACATGAGGTGCTTGACCAGAGTAAAAGAAAGTGGGATGGGGCCCAGGCTTAGAAATTCATTTTGTGTAGAAAACCTGTAGAACCAGAGAACTGAGCTGGCTACAGCAGTTCTGCCTGCCAGGAACACTGTTGTCAGTTTGTCCCCAAGGAGCCTTTATGTAACATCTGTGTTCCCAGAACCGAATGTCTGGCTAACCTCCCTCCTGTAAACCCCTTATAGTCACTAAGCTGTAACTAGTCAACAAACAATCCTTAAACCTATCAACATAAAGTCCCCACTTCTGTCATTCCAACCTTGGATGTATTGATGGGTTTTTCTTAACCTTATTACTTCTGTAGTAGTATACCAGCTGCTGCCTGATGGTGATTCAGTGAGTTTGGTTAGTATTTTGTGTCCAGTGCACACTGGCAGCTCCCTCATTTGAATGACTGTCTTTGCCTTGGCTTATTAAAAATCTCTTAACTAAGTCTGAGTCTGGGGTCTTTCTCCCCTACCACAGTACCAAAATGGCCCACCCTGAGAGGTGGTTTTTAAATGTGATTATAGTGCATAGGGGTTTCTCTTCATATATGGCCTTTCTGGCTTTGGGTTTGTAGTTCTGCCAAGATGATTTGCTAGGCCACAATCTTGCAAAGGGATTGGACAGTTTACTATGCAAATAAGGTTTGTAAAACCCTTGCTGGGATTAGTGAATTGCTATGCAAATTAGGTGACCGTGGCCTACTGAGGGGATTAGTCAGTTTGTGGTCTTGACGGGAGCAGTAGGCATATACAAGGACCAGTCCCACAGAGGTCGAGGAGGACCTCACCACCATCAAGAAGAGCCAGGAACAGAGTGCATCCTTTGGACGTGGGGGTCCCTGAGCTGAGAGCCTCCTAGACACAGGAGAGAGAAAACTGTAACGCTAGAGATGGCTGGAATCTGGAGACTGGCACTAGATTGTTACAGTGGGCTTTTGGACCCACAGAGCAAGAAAGCTGAGTGCCTTTAGGCAGAAGGCTCATGGCAGGGTAGGGCACCTCTGGGCACTTGTAGGCAGTGCTAAAGAACTGTAACAGTTGCCCAAGCACGGCAGAGGCTGAGATGAGGCTAGTGTGACCAAGAAAAGGGCCTGCTAGATAGGCCAAGAGGAGGCTAGCTTGGCCAAGAGAAGCTTAGCCCAGTCAAGAGGAGGCTAGGCCTGCCTAGAAGTGCAGCAGGTCTGTGAGCACAGCCTAGAAGGAGCTGAGAGCTGTCCTAGTTGGAAGCTGTCTTAATTGGCGAGCTATATACTGTTACTTCCAAGTTGATCCTGACCGTGAATTGTAACCTGTTACTTCCTTAATTAGCCCTTATATAACTGTAAGTATGGTCTGTGAGTTCTGTGTGGTCATTGTCACGAATTTTCAAACATAACAGAGAAGTAGAGAGTGCTGTGGAAGGGGCAGCTGTTGTCAGAATTGATAAAAAGGTTGGAGAGGGGAGGTATGTCTGACCTCCACCTCACAGGAATCAACTTTGGGCTGATGGTGTTCTCATTCATCTCTCCTCCTAAAGTTACACAGGACCTGATGCGACTACTTTCCAGTAATGATTAGAGAAACACGGTGTATCTAAAATCCATTCAGGAATAACAGAAATCCAATCAAACTGGCTGGGGGTAGAGTCTCAGGAAGACATAAACATGATTAAGGTCAAAGGAAGCTACAATCTAATCAATGATGTTGAAGCTTCCAGGAAGAGAACATGTCAACAGAACTAGGGTGCTCTGCACAAGAGTTTGGAAAAGGGGAGCCAAAGATTCATAGAAGTCAACACCACAACTCAAATGCATCAAATACCTCCAGACAGAATATGGAAAATGCTCTAATAAGATGGTTCCTTCTCCTGGATTAGTGATTCTCAAGCTTTTCATACTTTTAAAAATTATCAAGGACCCCAAGGAGATTTTGATTATACGGGTTATACTGTGGTGTTGGTGGAGAATATTGACTATACCACAGACTGCTGGAATAACAAGCAAATCAGTCTTAGAAGAAATACAACCAGAATGCTCCTTAGAAATGAGGATGGTGAGATTTCAACTAGCTTGCTTTAGACATGTCATCAGGAAAGACTAACCACTAGAGAAGGACATCATGGTTGGTAAAGTAAAGGGTCAGCAAAAACAAGGGAAACCCTCAATGAGACAGACTAACACAATAGCAAAAACAATGGGCTCAAACATACCAACCATCATGAAGATGGCACAGGACCAGGCAAAGTTTTGTCCTATTATACATAAGGTCACTAAGAGTCAGAGCCAACTGGACAGCAACTAACAACAACAACATCTATTTTTATTTATCATATAGGAATTAAAGCAGGAAATTTTAAAGCACAAAATATACAAGCACAGATTCCATTAACTGTCAGAATGATGACACAATCAAATGCCATTTACCTGCTGGAAAACTCCACTGTACACTCACGGAGTGAAAAAAAGAAACAGCATCTTAATATTACTATGGAAACAGTTTTGGCTTCACAAACCCCTAAAAGGGTCTCGATGGTCCTCAGGGGTCCATGAAGCACACTTTGAAGACTTGTCTTGGAGGATCACCAGTTAAATAACTGTTCAAAGGCATGTTGACTTCCATGTAAAACTTTCTACAGGAGGGAAATGAATTTACCTTTCTCAGTAGGCATATTTCAGTCTACTCATCAGGCAGCTTTCTCAACAGTATTTATTCTGGTTTATATACCAGACTCATGTGAGTTGGCAAAGTAAACAAATCGAATTCCCAACCTCTTCACCTCTAAGGAGCATTCTGGTTGCATTTCTTCTACGACTGATTTGTTCATCTTCTGATAGTCCACAGTATATTCCATATTCTTTGCCAACACCCCAACTTGAATTCATCAGCTCTTCTTCTGCTTTCCTTTTTCTCTGTCCAGTTTTTGCAACCATCTTACAATAATACATATTCCATAGTACATGTTATAATGGCAACAACTAATCACATTTCTAAGTATGCCCAGACATTGTTCCAACTAAGTACTTCGTATGAGTTATTTTATTTAATCCTCACAGTAACCCTATGACTTAGAAACCAATACCAATTTCACATTTGTGTTTGAGGAAACTGAGGTGCAAATGATTAAGCAACATATACAAGATCACATGACACATTAGTAGTTGTCGTTAAGTGTCATTGAGTCAATTCTGGCTCCTAGAGGCTCCATGTGACAGAGTGGAACTGTCCTACAGGGTCTCCAAGGCTGTAAATCTTCACAGAAGCAGATCACCAGGTCTTTCTCCATGGAGCCACTGGGTGTGTTCAAACCGTCAACTTTTGGTTAGCAGCCGAGTACTTAAGAGTTGTGCCACCAGGACTCCTACATAAGTAGTGGTACATGAATTTGAATGCAGGTGATCTGAACCCTTGCCCTTAACCTCCAGCTTCTACTATTTCTGCTAGATCTTCTACCAGATCCCAAACCTACACATCCCAGGGAGGCAAGTTCTCCTGGCCCCAGTGCATGTGCTGAGACATGGTAAGATCCTCTTCCTAACCCCGATGCGTATCAGCACTGTGGCAGTGAGTATCTAAGACTAAATACATTAAACATCTTCACAGCCTAAGCAGCAAACAATAGGAAAACGACTCAGTAATTTTACAAGAGAATATTAAATAGCTTTTAAAAATTATAGAATGAGAGAATCAAAGGATCATAGTTAAGATATAAGTTAAGAAAAGTCAGGTAGCTTCTGAACAAAGAGAATGTCTGAACCTATGAAGAGCTTCAGTTAACATCCACATCACTAAAAATGAATAATCTAAGGATTTGGGCCAACTAGGAACAATGTCAGAACCCTCACGCTGATGATCCGAGAAACACAGGTGAAGTCATGGGCCAGTTTTTAAATATCCATTTGTTTCTTCTTGTAGTAGAACCCTGAACAACTACAGAGCGGCTTAACTTCTTACACACACACACACACCAGTGTACTAAGAATTAAGAACGGCTTCCTCTGAAATGAATTTTATGGATGCAAAAAAAATTAGAGTACTAAATTATTTTTAAAGTCTCTTTAGCATATTGCACTCTGTTTCTCCTACAGCGTTATTTATTTAACCAGGTGCCACTTTGATGCTCATTTAGTGGTCTGAACTCTCGCTAATAAAGCCTCATTTCCACTGATAAGCATTTTGCTTCAGTTCCTTCACAAGCATTTGGATATAAAGATGAACTTAGAAGTAATTCCTTTGATCTTCTTTGATAATTTCAGACTAAAAAGAAATTTGGACTCTTTTTGAGTGGTGCTATGACAAAAAAAGTACTAAAAAAGTGCTAGTAAGAACTCTTTAAACCCTTCCTGACCTTCCGTGACTTTTGAATACTCTTCCTGCAACCTGACTCACTTTGTCCTAACCAGGCAGAGACTAGACTTCAGAGCCTAGAAGGGAGTTCAAGCTGATTGTAGGACCCTGCTGATTGTAGCCCTAAAAACAGGGAGGTGCTCTCCCCCTTCTCCGTCTCCCTCCCACCCTCTCTCTGTCTCTCCCTTTCTCTCTCTCTCCCTCCCTCTCTCTCTAGCTCACACCTCCTCCCACTACTTCCTTACTCTCTCTCTTGATTTTCTAGATGGTTCAGGTCTTCTGTTCTAATGGTCCATTTGCTTACTGGTTACATTTAAACAAACAAAAATGTTCTATTCCTATCTAGACAGAGAAGGTACAGGTGAAATGCTAACTGCTACCTTGGATTCACTAAGCCTAATCGGCTAAACTAAGACTGATTAACTAAGCCGAATTGGTAAATGGCTTTTATCAACGGAAAACCCTGGTGGCATAGTGGTTAAGTGCTACGGCTGCTAACCAAAAGATCGGCAGTTTGAATCCACCAGGCGCTCCTTGGAGAATGAGTACATCATTACATAACTGCCAAATTACATCACTATATAAGTGCCAAGGAAACCCTGGTGGCATAGTAGTTAAGTGCTACAGCTGCTAACCAAAGGGTTGGCAGTTCAAATCCACCTGGCGCTCTTGGAAACTCTATGGAGCAGTTCTACTCTGTCCTATAGGGTCGCTATGAGTCGGAATTGACTCGTTGGCAGTGGGTTTGGTTTTTTTTTTTTTAAATCAATCATCAGTTAATAACGATGTTAAACCACTTATGCTAATATATTTTAAAACAGTTCATGATCCTCCCGGCCACATTTCTGACTGGTCTCTGTTGGCTGTAAGGTAGAAATAGATAAAACCGGGGCGGGGGGCAGGGTATGTTAATAAAAAAGAATTTAAAAACTTAGAAGTTTTAAACACTAATCAACACTCCACGTCTGTGTGCGTGGTGTGTGTCTGTCTGTATGTATGTCCTGGGCAGTAAGTGGCATATAAAACATTCAACAAAATGAACAAGAGAATCCAATACACAGACTGTATAGAAAACGTAAGTTTTAAAATGTCACACAGACCCTTGTATCATTAATTATCCAAATGGCAGCAGCTGACAGGCCCAGAATAGAAAAGAGTTCAAAAGAACCAGGATAAACATGTGAGAGTTTATAAATGGCACCCATCTGTTAGTAGCCATATCATAGCTGCAGCGCCAAAGCAACACGTGTTTCTCAACCAGTGACTGTCCCAGAACACCTCTCCCCAAAGCACCTTGGTGACAAAAAGCCAGAGCGAGTACACTTCAATTTTCAGTTTCTAACATTTCCATATGACTGTGCACTTTCTTTTCTTTTTTTCCTTTTGTAACAGCCCTGATATGTACTTCTTATCTGAAACCATAGTGCCAATGCCAAAGATAAAAAATGGGTCCTGTTGTTGTAGTTGGATGACGCTGAGTCAGTAACACAACGGAACACTGCCCAGTCCTATGCCATCTTCACAATCATTGTTATGTTTGAGCCCACTGTTGCAGCCACTGTGTCAATCCATCTCGCTGAGGGTCTTCCTCTTTTTTGCTAACCCTCTACCTTACCAAACATGATGTCCTTCTCTAGGGACTAGTGCCTCCCAATAACATGTCCAAAGTACACGAGACTTTGCTCTCTTCTAAGGAGCGTTCCAGCTGAACTTCTTCCAAGACAGATTTGTTTATTCTTCTAGCAGTCCACGGTATATTCAATATATTCTATGCCAGCATCATAGTTCAAAGGCATCAATTCTTTGGTCTTCCTTATTCATTGTACAGATTTGCCTGCGTATGAGACAATTGAAAATATCATGGCTCGGGCCATGTGCACCTTAGTTCTCAATGTCACATCTTTCCTTTTTAACACTTTAAAGAGGTCTTTTGCAGCAGATTCGTCCAATGAAATATGTTGTTTAGTTTCTTGACTGCTACTTCCATGGGTATTGACTGTGGATCCAAGTAAAACAAAATCTTTGACAACTTCAATATTTTCTTCATTTATCACGTTGTGAGGATTTTTGTTTTCTTTATGTTGAGATGTAATCCATTCTGAAGGCTGTAGTGTTTGATCTTCATCAGTAAGTGCTTCAAGTTCTCTTCACTTTCAGCAAGCAAGGTTGTGTCATATGCATAACATAGGTTGTTAATGAGTCTTCCTCCAATCCTGATGCCGCGTTCTTCTTCATATAGTCCAGCTTCTCGGATTATTTGCTCAACATACAGGTTGAATAGGTATGGTGAAAGCACAACTTTCCTGATTTTAAACCATCTAGAATAGGCAAATGCATAGAGACTAAAGTAGATTAGTGGTTACCAGGGGCTGAGTGTAGAAGGGAATGGGGAGTTATTGCTTAATGGGAACTGAATTTCTGTTTGGGGTGAAGAAAAAGTTTTAAAAAGAGATAGTGGTGATGGTTCACAATACACCCACTCCTCACTTATTGACACAGAGACTAGGTGGTTATGTGAAAATCAGCATTACACGAAAATGGAGGATAATCACATCAGATCACAAAATGGAGAATGAGTACATCATTACATAACTGCCAAATTACATCACTATATAAGTGCCAAGGAAACCCTGGTGGCATAGTAGTTAAGTGCTACAGCTGCTAACCAAAGGGTTGGCAGTTCAAATCCACCTGGCGCTCTTGGAAACTCTATGGAGCAGTTCTACTCTGTCCTATAGGGTCTCTATGAGTCAGAATCGACTCCATGGCACTGGGTTTGGTGTTTTTTTTTTTATAGGTACCAAATTATATCATTACATAACTGTCAAGCCCTTGAAAATCATGGCCCAGCCAAGTTGACACATAACCTTGACCATCACAGCCAACATCACTCTTGCCTTGCACTCCAGCATTTGTTACTGCCAGACATACATCATTAATTATTCAGGTAATAGATTTTTTACTATTGTTCTAAATGTAACATGTCACATAAGGAGATAATCGGTAAGTCAGGAGAAGGTATATTATGAATGTAATTAATGTTGAGTTATACACTTAAAAATGATTAAAATGATCAATTTTATGATTATATATATATATGTCTATATACATACCAAAATAAATATGTGTCTATGTCTATATGTATATAAATTTCTATAAAACACAGCATCTCCCAGGGCCAAGTCTTAAATAACATGCTATCAAAACAAAACAAACAAACAAAAAAGTGGACTTAGAGGTGAAATTTTTTCCCTTATTGGCTTTCAACACTTGTCTGTTGTTTATACTATTCCATTTCAGCCAACTTTTCCATTGTATTGGAAAATGATCTGGCAAGTGTTACACCGAGGTGTTCATTGCTTTTAGTACAGGGCATCTTTATACTGGGGGGGTTGCACATTAAGAGGTCACTTTCCAAAATAAAAAGCCCTCACTAGCTATTAGGAATCATTCATTTTAGAGTTTTGAGCATTATAAGTTTTTTTGTTTTGAAATCTAGATGTTCTGTCCTGATCTGTACACATCAAAATGCTTAGACATTCATCTACTCCATCAAAATACAACAGTGATCCAAGACTCAAATCTATTTGATTCAGAAACAAATCATTTAGTAAGACTATAGTTTTGTTTTTTTTTTAACTCCAATTGTATTATATAGTGTTCATAATAATAAAAATGAAGTGATCACTTCATGGGAAGCTACTACCGTTAGAAGTCATGGTGCATCATGGGCAAACAACTCTAGTTGTTTTGGTTTTGTTATATTGTTGTTGTTGTATTTAATGTCCTGAGCCATATCTATGCTGTGTAATTGATACAGCTTCTGCTGAGAAAAAAATTCAATAAATAAACTCCAGAAGAAACTATGGTATAATAAAATCTCTTGATTGATAAAGACTTCTAATTAACACTCAGATTAGAAGTTGTACTAGAAGGAGTTGTACAGATTGCCAATGCCCAGGGTTATCTGGAAACCCCCTTCTACTGCCAAGCAGAGAGGAACTGCTTATTTTACTCCTGACTGGCCAGGCCTGGCCACCACACCTGGGCTGGGATTCTGGGAGCTGAGCCAAAGGTGAGATGCGTGGACTCAGAATCCTCTAAACAGGAACAAGGAGCCAAAATTTGAAAACAGTTTAAATCAAGCATCATTCCAAAGGCCTGGTTAGAGAAGTGAAAATCGCCTACAAGATGTTGGGGTGGTCCCCAGAGCATGGATACAAGGGCAGGAGGTGTGCTTTGAAGGAAAAACTGGAACTCTCTGACCTGCCTCTTAATACAATGTCGACATTTTGTTGTTGTTGTTAGCTGGTATCGAGTCAGCTCTAGCTCATGGCAACCTTATTTACAACAGAACAAAACTTACACCTGTGCCAGCTCATGCACCATCTTCATGATGGTTTGTATGTTTGAGCCCACTGTTACATCTGTTTTGTCATTCCATCTCATTGAGGGTTTCCTTCATTTTCACTGACCCTCTACTTTACCAACCATGATGTCCTATTCTAATGATTGGTCTTGGTCTTTCCTGATGACCTGTCTGTCTTAGTCATCTAGTGTTGCTTTAACAGAAATACCACAGATAGATGGCTTTAAGAAAGAGAAATTTATTCTCTCACAGTATAGTAGGCTAGAAGTCTGAATTCAGGATGTCAGCTCCAGCAGAAGGCTTTCTCTCTCTGTCAGCTCTGGGGGAAGGTCTTGTCATCAATCTTCCCTTGGTCTAGGAGCTTCTCCTCGCAGCAACCCCAGGTCTGAAGAATGTGCTCTGCTCCTGGCGCTGCTTTCTTGGTAGTATGAGGTTCCCCCGTCTCTCTGCTTGCTTCTCTCTTTTATATCTCAAAAGAGATTGGCTTCAGACACTATCTAGTCTTGTGGATTGAGCCCTGCCGCATTAACATAACTACCACTAATTCTATCTCATTAACATCATAGAGATAGGATTTACAACACATAGGAAAATCACATCAGATGACAAAATGGTGGACAATCACACAGTACCGGGAATTATGGCCTAGCCAAATTGATACACACAGTTTTGGGGGACAAAATTCAATCCATGACAATGTCCAAAGTAAGCGAGCCAAAGTGTCACCATCCTCACTTCTCAGGAGCATTCTGGTGGTGTTTCTTCTGAGACTGATTCGTTTGTTCTTTGGGCGGTCCACAGTATCTTCAGCCGTCTTCACCAACGCTGCAATGTGAATCCTCCATCCGAGCGGCCATAGCTTCCCTAAACCAGCTGCCGCCCCGTGGGCTCCGACTCACGGCAGCCCCGTGTGTTAGCGGAGAACCGTGCTCCACAGGGCTCCCGATGGCTAAGTTTTTGGAAGTAGATCTTCAGGGCTTTCTTTCAAGGCTACTCTGGGTGGATTCAAACTTTCAACCTTGATTAGCAGCCGAGTACGTTAACCGTTTGCATCGCCCAGCGACTCCGAGAGCCTCAGCGGGTAAGGCAGAGAAACGAAGACCGAGCAGGTTTAAACAGGGGGAGACCTTCTTCACAGAAGTTTTAGAGTGCACACTTTAAGGAAATACTTTCCGAAATTAAGATGCGGGGTGAGCACCAGTGGGTGAAGGTTAGGAAGCTGGAAGAGGGAGAGTGAATATTAAACTCCCCTCAGCTTCACTCAACAGATTTCATATCCCAAAGTGCCAAGGTATTTTGGTGTCACTGAACTTAATCCCAAACTCGAGGCTTCAGCTCATTAAAATAGCAACACCTAACACCCTCTGAGACTAACTCAGACTGTTTCAAACCTTCAGCAAAGCTCGTTTAATAGTTTCAAGCAAGTTATACATCAAAACTGCTGTTCGGGCTGCTTAGCAACAAAACTAATTGCATAACATAAACTCACTGCCAAACCTCAGTAAATCAGGTCCTTATTCAAATATAAAAGATTTTCCCCACTTAAACATTTAAAAGAATGTATGATGCAGAAACAAATTTTATGATGCAGAAACAAATACCATATAGAACATCATATTAAACTAGCTTGCCTTGTTTACCACACTCATGTAGATGGAAAATCGACTTCCCTCTGGAAATTGCATATTCAAAATGAATGTTTTAATAAATCCCTTTATGGACTTTCTCCCACCTCTGCATGTTGTGACATGTTTTCTGATTTGTGAACTGGAGTTGATTTCTTTTGAATCCACAGAGATTTCTCTATGGCTTTATTCAGGCGAGTATCCACTCAGCTGGACAGCACTACCATCCCTCAGTTTGATACACCCGTCGCCATTGAGTGAGTTCCAACTCATACTGACGCTATAGGGCAGAGTAGAACTGCCCTGTACAGTTTCCAAGGCTGTAATCTTTATGGAAGCGGACTGCCACATCTTTTCCCGTAGAGCAGCTGGTGGGTTCCAACCGTCGACATTTCAGTTAGCAGCTGAGCACTTAACCATTGTGCCACTGGGGCTCCTCAGTTTGACGCAAGAGCCTGTAAATTAACCGTGTCAGAGGCGTTCTGGTATCTGACTTGTACTTATGATGATGAAGACCATGGTCTTGTTTATTCTGGGAAAGTATTTGATTACTTGATAACCGATAATAAAATCAGGAAGAATATTCCTAGCCAAGGTTACTGAACTTTTTTTTTTTTTTTGTATGCAAGAATTACATAAAACCTAAAACCTCATTCATTTTCACTAACATCAATAGATTATCCCACAGGGATGACTGTGTGTTCAATCACAAAATAAATACATTTCAAAGACATGTTTCTTACGATGAAAACAGCACTAAAGTAGAAATTAAAATTTTATTAAAGCTTTCTTTATATAGGAATCTTTAAACTGTGACTAGTTCTTTACTGAAACTTTAGTGACTGGTCATTTCCCATTCAATGGACAAGGCTTTCTTCAATGTAATTTGCTTTGAGGTGTAATGATAAATGATCAATGCCCTATTTAGTTACTATGCTGGGTATTCACTGGTACTCAATAAATACTAGTAGACAGTTTTTTCTCCTTAGTATATATTGTTCTTGTTGTGTGCCGTTGAGTAGATTCTAACTCATAGCGACACTATAGGACAGAGTAGAACTGCCCTATAGGGTTTCCTAGGCTGTCATCTTCATGGGAGCAGATAGCCAGGTCTTTTCTTACACAGAGCTGCTGGCTGGGTTCGAACCGTCAACCTTTCTGTTAGCCGCCAAGTGCTTAACCACTGTATCACCAGGGCACCTTGGTGTATGTTTGGGGTCTACTGAATTCCATAAAAAGTCAGATTTTCTGCAGCCTGCATGTTGACTTGTGGAATTGTTCACTCTGGAGCCTACAGGTATTTTGTTATTTGTTTGAACCAGGACGGAAGCTTGTAACTATGGTGTTTTAACTCATTGTCTCAATTTATGCTAAAGACTTGCAGTGGTGTCATTCGGTCATAACTGGCAGAAGATTTAAATCATCTGTCAGAGTAAAGCAGCACTTTCCCACGGGATAATGCTCCACCCTTTAGAGTCAGTTTTGATACTGGCGTTGTTGTGTGTCGTAGAGTCAATTCTGACTCATAGCGACCCCATGTGACAGAGCAGAACTGCCCCAGAGGGTTCCCTAGGCCATCATCTTTACAGGAACAGATCGCCAGGTCTTTCTCCCTTGGAGCCACTGGGTGGGTTCAAACTCCCAACCTTCTGGTTAGCAGCCAAGTGCTTAACCATTACACCACCAGGGAACACAATGTTAATCATCTGTAAACATGTAAGGAATCCCCTTGATAAATTGAGCCAGGCACTTACAAGAGAATCATCAAAAATTAACCTAGATTCTGAAGGACCAATCTGACCAAAAGTAGACGACCACCTCCTGTGAAACTCAAGAGAACTGTTTCCAACCACGAAACCAATCCCACTGCTGTCAAGTCGATTCTGACTCATAAAGACCCCGTGTGATGGAGTAGAACTGTCCCCATAGGGTTTCCTAGGCCGATCTTTCTCCCAGGGAGCCACTGGTGGGTTCGAACTTCCAACCTTTTGGTTAGCAGCCGAGCACTTAACCATTGTGCTACAAGTGCTCCTTTATAAAGCAGCTGCATGTGAAGCCACAAGGAAGACCAAAGACAAATCGACACCTCTGAATTGTGGTGTCGGCGAAGGATACCGAATACACCACGGGCCGCCAGCAGGACGCACTGGTGTCGGCGAAGGATACCGAATACACCACGGGCCGCCAGCAGGACGCACTGGTGTCGGCGAAGGATACCGAATACACCACGGGCCGCCAGCAGGACGCACTGGTGTCGGCGAAGGATACCGAATACACCACGGGCCGCCAGCAGGACGCACTGGTGTCGGCGAAGGATACCGAATACACCACGGGCCGCCAGCAGGACGCACTGGTGTCGGCGAAGGATACCGAATACACCACGGGCCGCCAGCAGGACGCACTGGTGTCGGCGAAGGATACCGAATACACCACGGGCCGCCAGCAGGACGCACTGGTGTCGGCGAAGGATACCGAATACACCACGGGCCGCCAGCAGGACGCACTGGTGTCGGCGAAGGATACCGAATACACCACGGGCCGCCAGCAGGACGCACTGGTGTCGGCGAAGGATACCGAATACACCACGGGCCGCCAGCAGGACGCACTGGTGTCGGCGAAGGATACCGAATACACCACGGGCCGCCAGCAGGACGCACTGGTGTCGGCGAAGGATACCGAATACACCACGGGCCGCCAGCAGGACGCACTGGTGTCGGCGAAGGATACCGAATACACCACGGGCTGCCAGCAGGACGCACTGGTGTCGGCGAAGGATACCGAATACACCACGGGCCGCCAGCAGGACGCACTGGTGTCGGCGAAGGATACCGAATACACCACGGGCCGCCAGCAGGACGCACTGGTGTCGGCGAAGGATACCGAATACACCACGGGCCGCCAGCAGGACGCACTGGTGTCGGCGAAGGATACCGAATACACCACGGGCCGCCAGCAGGACGCACTGGTGTCGGCGAAGGATACCGAATCTACCACGGGCCGCCAGCAGGACGCACTGGTGTCGGCGAAGGATACCGAATACACCACGGGCCGCCAGCAGGACGCACTGGTGTCGGCGAAGGATACCGAATATACCACGGGCCGCCAGCAGGACGCACTGGTGTCGGCGAAGGATACCGAATATACCACGGGCCGCCAGCAGGACGCACTGGTGTCGGCGAAGGATACCGAATATACCACGGGCCGCCAGCAGGACGCACTGGTGTCGGCGAAGGATACCGAATATACCACGGGCCGCCAGCAGGAC
Source organism: Loxodonta africana (assembly GCF_030014295.1). Taxonomy (NCBI): domain Eukaryota; kingdom Metazoa; phylum Chordata; class Mammalia; order Proboscidea; family Elephantidae; genus Loxodonta; species Loxodonta africana. The sequence continues at coordinate 2,566,854 of NC_087358.1, read as the reverse complement.
GCACTGGTGTCGGCGAAGGATACCGAATACACCACGGGCCGCCAGCAGGACGCACTGGTGTCGGCGAAGGATACCGAATACACCACGGGCCGCCAGCAGGATGCACTGGTGTTGGCAAAGGATACCGAATACACCACGGGCTGCCAGCAGGACGCACAAGTCTGTCGTGGAAGAAATACAGCCAGAGCACTCCTTGGAAGCGAGGATGGTGGCGACTTCATCTCACATACTATGGACATGTTATCAAAAAGGCCTAGTTTTTGGAGAAAGACATCATGCTTGGTAAAGCAGAGGGTGAACAAAAAAGAGGAAGACCCTCAAAGAGATGGACTGACACAGTGGCTGCAACATTGGACTCAAGCCTAACAACAATTGTGAGGATGGTGTAGGACTGGGCAGTGTTTTGTCCTGTTGTACATAGAGTTGCTATGAGTTGGAACTGACTCAAGGGCACCTAACAACAATATCAACATGTGATTAAATCAGTCGACCTTAAGTAAAGTAGACCACCCTCCATAATGCCAGTGAGCCTCACCCAATCATTTGAATTGCTTGAGAGCAAAAAGTGAGGTTTCTGGAAGGAGTACTCTGTCTTCAGGCTACAAATAGACATTTTGCCAGAATTTGGCAGTGTGTAACTGGATCCTTTTCATCTGACACTCCAAAAGAGTACTGGCTAGTACCTGGACAAACAGGCAAAAACTAGGCTTACTTGTTGTTTTTGTGTGCCATCGAGTTGATTCCGACACATAGTGACCCCATGTGAAAATGCAGAACTGCCCCATAGGGTTTTCTAGACTGTAATTTTTGTCGTTGTTGTTAGGTGCCATCCAGTCAGTTCTGACTTATAGCGACCCTATGCGTGACGAAACGAAACACTGCCCGGTCCTGTGCTGTCCTTACAATCGTTTTTATGCTTGAGCCCATTGTTGCAGCCACTGTGTCAATCCACCTCAATAAGGGTCTTCCTCTTTTCCACTGACCCTCTACTTTGCCAAGCATGATGTCCTTCTCCAGGGACTGATCCCTCCTGACAACATGTCCAAAGTATGTAAGACGCAGTCTCGGCATCCTTGCTTCTAAGGAGCATTCTGGTTGTACTTCTTCCAAGACAGATTTATGTATTCTTCTGGCAGTCCATGGTATATTCAATATTCTTCGCCAACATCACAATTCAAAGACGTCAATTCTTCTTCGGTCTTCCTTATTCATTGTCCAGCTTTCACATGTATATTATGCAATTAAAAATACCATGGCTTGGGTCAGGCACACCTTAGTCTTCAAGGTGACATCTTTGCTCTTCAACACTTTAAAGAGATCTTTTCCAGCAGATTTACCCAATGCAATGAGTCTTTTAATTTCTTGACTGCTGCTTCCATGGCTGTTGATTGTGGATCCAAGTAAAATGAAATCCTTGACGACTTCAATCTTTTCTCCTTTTATCATGATGTTGCTCATTGGTCCAATTGGGAGGATTTTTGTTTTCTTTATGTTGAGGTGCAATCCATACTGAAGGCTGTGGTCTCTTCACTTTCAGCAAGCAAGGTTGTATCATCTGCATAACGCAGGTTGTTAATGAGTCTTCCTCCAATCCTGATGCCCCGTTCTTCTTCGTATAGTCCAGCTTCTCAGATTATTTGCTCAGCATACAGATTGAATAGGTATGGTGAAAGAATACAACCCTGGTGCACAGCTTTCCTGACTTTAAGCCAATCAGTAGCCCCTTGTTCTGTCCCAACAGCTGCCTCTTGATCTATGTAAAAGTTCCTCATAAGCACAATTAAGTGCTCTGGAATTCCCATTCTCAGAGTCAGCTAAGTAGACTGTCATCAAAAACAAAGTATTTTTATGTCAACGAACAGTATGATAAATAAGTTGGACAGCTTTGAACCCTGAAGAAGAAAAAATGACAAATAAGAATTTTAGGAAAAATATGTTTCTTGGCCTTGCAGACCCCTTGCACCTTGGCAGGTAAGAAGAGCCCGAGAGCAGGGCCACGGTATGCCTCTTGCTCAAGTCTGTGGGAGGTACAATCTACAAAGATAGTCTGTTGTTGGTTGCCACTGAGTTGATTTCTACTCACAGTGACCCTACAGGACAGAAGAGAACTGCCCTGTAGGGTTTTTTTAGGCCATTACCTTCGCAGGAGCATGTCGCCAAGTCTTTCTCCCACAGAGCAGCTGGGGGATTTGAACCACCTACCTTTTGGGTAAAATCATTGCACCACCAATACAATTGGTCTAGTACCTGTCTTTAGAATGTGGGATACCTACCGCCAAATGCCCTCAATGTACGCCCTCAGCTCAGATGAAACAGCGTGGCTGTCTCTGATGTGCCAGGGAGACCGCTTTGCTGACAAGGAGCCCTGGAGGGGCAACGGTGAAGTGCTCAGCTGCAAATGCAGGAACGGCTGGTAGTTCCAGCTCACCCAGCAGCTCCACAGGAGAAAGACCTGCCGATCTGCTTCCATTAAGGTTAAAAAACAAAACAAAACCCAAACTCGTTGCTATCTAGTCGATTCTGACTCATAGTGACCCTGAAGGACAGAGTAGAACTGCCCTCGAGGGTTTCCAAAGCTGCAATCTTCACGGGAGCAGACGGCCACATCTTTCTCCTGCAGAATGGCTGGTGGGTTCAAACTGCCGACCTGTTGCTTAGCAGCTGAGAGCTTTAACTGCTGCACCGCCAGCCTCCTCCATTCAGTGTACAGCCTAGAAACCCTGTGGGGCAAATTCTACTCTGCCACACAGAGTCGTGATGAGTGGAAACTGACTCAACGGCACCCAGCAACAACACCGGGTTGCCATGCAAAGAATGGATAGGCAGAAGCAAGAACGGAAGTAGAGACAGCCTGGAGGCTACCTCATAGTTCAGATAAAAGACCCTCACACAGAAACAATGTGTACTGGTTTTCAGCCATTAAAACAGGTTGGCAAACAAGTTCTGTGAAGAGCTAGATAGCAAATATTCTAGGCTTTGCAGGCCAGATGGTCTCTGATGCAACTACTCAGATCTGCCGTTGTAGCAGGAAAGCAGACCTGTAAATGCTGAGTGTGGCTTGTGCGCCAATAAAACTTTGTTTATGGACTGCAAAATCAGAATTTCGTACCATTTTCATGTGTCACGAAATACTATTGTTTTGTAAATTATTTTTTCAGGAGAATCTTTTTTTTTTTTTAACTTATTTGTCGTTGATAATGTTGAGAATATACGCAGCAGAACGTACACCAATTCCACAGTTTCTACATGTACACTTCAGTGACACCAGTTACATTCTTCAAGTCGTGCAGCCATTCTTACCCTCCTTTTCCGAATTGTTCCTCCCCCATTAACATAAGCTCGCTGCCCTCCAAGCTTCCTGTCTGCCCTTTCAAGTTGTTGTTGTTCATCTTATTATTTCCAATCCCCTAAAAATGTAAAAACATTTCTTAGCTCACAGGTTGTACAAAAACAGATCACAGGCCAGATCTGGCCCCTGGGCCAGTTTGTAGACCTCTGATTGGGAAGCAACTCAGAGACAAAGCACGAAAGATTTCATTTTGATTACAGAATGGAAGGAAAACTTGATAAACCCTTAAACCAGTAAAATTAATCAGAGAGCAGATAGGAATGGGGTAGTACAGGAAGAAAAGAGGGGAGCTTGAGGTTAGGCAAGGAACTTTCTACAGGTCACGTAATAGCCACGCAGCAGTTGAAAATTTCTTTGGTGCTAAAAATCATTAAACCAAAACCCGTTGCCATTGAGCTGATTCCCACTCATAGTGACCCTACAGGACAAAGGAAAACTGCCCCGTAGGGTTTCCAAAGCTGTAATCTTTACGGGAGCTGACTGCCATGGCTTTCTCCCGCCGAGGAGCTGGTGGGCTCAAATCAATGACCTTTTTGTTAGCAACAGCCAAGAACTTAACCACAGTACCACTAGGGCTCCATGATCATTATAGCTAGTATGTGTTGCATGCTTTTTTCGCCCAGAGGACATGGAGTTATGAATCATTAAGGAGCCAATGAAGTCAGCAGAGGTGGTTTTCTGGACTGAGTGTGACCAAGCACAGGCCATCGTCAGGAACAGGGGACACCTTGTCCTACAATGATCAGGGAAGGCATCTGGAGGAGACAGGATGGGTTACAGCTTAGTAAGGACCCCGGGACTTAGATAAGCAAGTAAAAATAAGACGAGTATTCCAAGCAGAAGGACTGACATAAAAGCAGGGCAGAGAATCAACCTTAAAAGAGGAGGAGTGTTGTTAGTAACCATTGAGTGGGCTCCAACTCCTGGTGCCCCCGTGTGCAATAGAACAAAGTGTTGCCCAGTCCTGTTCCATCCTCACCACTACTGGGATGATCTAGTCCATCGTCCAGGCCACTGTATGTTCTGAGTGCCTTCCAGCCTGGGAGGCTCATCTTTCAGAACAATATCAGACAATCTTCTGTTGTGTTCCATAGGTTTTCGGTGACTAATTTTCTGAAGTAGATCGCCAAGCCTTTCTTCCTAGACTGTGTGAGTCTGGAAGCTCTGCTGAAACCTGTCCGCCATGGGTGGTGCTGCTGGTATTTGAAATGCCGGCCACTACAGGACAACAAACTGACAGAAGGGTGGCAGAGAGGAAGAGCAAAAATCAGAACAGCAGCTCGCAGCCTGTGGGCCTGGGACCCAGGGCTAAACAGTAGTTGTAGGAGGTCTGCACTAAGACCCATGGCCCGTTTCCCTGGTGCTTTCAAATGAGTCCCCTCTCCTGGCTCTTATGCTGCCTCAGCCATCTCCAACATTCATTCATTGCCACGAGAGCCCAACAGCCACTCCTTACAAAGCAATCAATTATTCACATTTTCAGTGGGCTGGAATGTTGGTGTCATTCATTCATTAGGGCACAAAAACCGAGGAAATGTTTGACACTAACACTAGGATTTGGAAAGCTTGTTTGAAGCTTGTCAGAGAGGAACCTAGAGCAATTAGATGAAGGATTCTTAGGGAAAGTGAAGTTTATGTAAACAGGTTTGGGGCAATGGTACAAAATTTTGTTCAGAAAACAGAAGTACACTTGATATATCTCTGTAATTAATATAAAAACTTGGGTTGTGGAAAAGGACCTTGCGCTTTTGGAACGCAGTGAATAAAACCATATTGCACCATAACAAAAAAGAGAGAAAAGAGGCCTGTAAATCTAGATGACCATGAAGCACCTGGAAGACCGAGTAGATGGTATTTCTGAGCCCTGGTGGCAGAGTGGTTAAGCGCTCAGCTGCTAACCAGAAGTTTGGCAGTTGGAATCCACCAGGCACTCCTTGGAAACCCTATGGGGCAGTTCTACACTGTCATATAGAGTCACCGTGAACTGGGATCAACTCAAAGGCAATGTTTTCTTTTTAATGCATAAATAACACAACTATTTTTCAAATGTATTAGAAGCTATTGTGATTAAGTAAATTCATATTTATCTAAAAGTACTACTAAATTCCTTTGCTATATCTTACCTTTGTTGTTATTATTGTGTGCCGTTGCATAGATTTCGACTCATAACAACCCTGTAGGACAGAAGAGAACTGCCCCATAGGGGTTTTTAGACTGCAAATCTGTATAGGAGCAGATTGCCAGGTCTTTCTCCAGTGGAGCTGTGGGGTGTGTTTGAACCACCAACCTCTCAGTTAGCAGCCAAGTCCTTAACTTTTGGGCCACCAGGGCTTGTTTTCCTTATCTTATATTTCCTAAATTAATAAGCATTAAAATATAATTCCCCCACATTGAGAAGTTCACTTTTTTTTTAGTTGTTAAAATGAAAAGGTCAGGAACGATGGTATCTAAGAAACTCTGGAGGCTCTGTTCTCTGACTCAGTGTAACAAGAGCTGAATGGTGAGGGCTGCGGGGTATACGGAGCGCGCAGAGTACAATGTCGAGCCAGCCAGCCGCACCACACAAGGTTCAAAACACTCTGAGTAATGCTTGGATTACAGAGAAAGTCAAACCCAAAATTCCACACTTTTAAAAATGAACAATTTAAAACCTCTAGGCCATACTTTACTAATGGAGCTAAACTACTGTTTGGTTCAAAGATGGCTTCAGGGGATAATCTTAGTTTAAACCTTAAAGGTTATCTCAGGGCGATAGTTTTGGGGTTCATCCAGCCCCGATGGCTCCAGAAAGTCTGAATTCCATGAGGATTTGAAATTCCGTTCTGCATTGTGCTCTTTTAAGGAATTTTCTATGTGAAATCAAGCTGACAACAGTGACCTGAAAGGTTGGACGAGACACTTGGGGGCTGTGAGTTTGTGTTAAGTGTAGTGAATCATTTCGAAAAGGAGGGTGAGAACGTCTGCACAGTTTGAAGAATGCAATCAAAGTCACTGAACATACATGCAGAAATTGTTGAAAAGGTATATCTTTTGCTGTGTACAATTTCATTAAAATTTTTTTTTTTTTTAGAAACTCTGCACCAAGGTAGGTCCCATAGGAAAACTGGAAACCTCTTTCTGGGAAATACACATTATGAAAATTGATTTTAAAAAGAAACTGAAAAGCTGAATGATCCTTTAGCATAGCCAACGGTGCAGAAGTTACCACAAAGTCACATTCCAAAGAGGGTCTGCTTTAAGGAGCAGATAATTCCTGTCATATTTAAGCAGTGGCAGAGAATAGGAAAAGAACAGTTTTCCACTTATTTATCAAGACTAGCATAACCCTGATACCCAAACTGGGCAAGAACATCGGCAAAAAGAAAGAAAATCATAGACAAATATTACTAACAAATGCAGTGCAAATATATGGTACTTTAAATAGTAATAAATTAAATCCAGCCTTCTATCAAACAACAACACATAATGGCTAAGTAGGACTTATTTGAGGATGTTTTAATATTAGAAAAACCTACATGAACAGATTAAAGTAGAAAAATTCATACATCATCTTGATTGATGACAAAAACATGTAAGAAATTTCCACTGACTTTCATGATGGAGGAATTAGATTGTAACACTCATTGATTGAGAAAAGAGAGGATAAGATGCTGTGAATGAATTCAGTAACACCTTTAAATGAATCTGACTTTCCTTAATCACAACAGCTAATTTGAAGGGAGGATGGCAGGACTTCATCTCACTTACTTTGGACATGTTATCGGAAGTGACCAGTCCCTGGAGAAGGACATCACGCTTGGCAAGGTAGAGGGTCAGGGAAAAAGATGAAGACAGTGGTTGCAACAATTGGCTCAAGTGCAACAACAATTGTGGGGGTGGTGCAGGACTGGGCAGTGTTTCATTCTGTTGTACATAGGGTTGCCGTGAGTCGGAACTGACTTAATGGCATGTAACAACAACAACAATTGGTAAAGGGTGACTAGCAGTAGCATTCAGCAAAATATTAGAAGGGCTGCTATTAATTTCAGAAATATAGTAAAAAGGACTGTGTACCCCAGATTATGCTGGGGTAAAAAAAAAAATCCAAAATCTCAGTGCCTTACAACAACACAGGTTTATTGCTCACACTTCACAACAGTCACTTGTCAAATTTAACTCAGTCCCACATCATATTTTTGACCAAATTACAATTTCTTGGTCTTTATGATACAGATAAGGAGCCTGATAGTTCAAGGGTTAAGCTTTTGGCTGCTAACCGAAAGGTTAGTGGTTCGAATCCATCGAGCAGCTCCAAAGGAAAAGGACCTGGAGATCTGCTCCCATAAAGATTACAGCCTATAAAACCCTATGGGACAGTTCTACCCTATCTCATGGGGGTGCTGTGAGTCAGAATAGACTAAACAACACCTAACACAACAACATACTGCAGATATACCCACACATGTACTAAGATATTTGTACGAAGATGCTTATAATAACCAACTTTTGGAAACAACTTAGAATCTACCTGTAGGAGAATAGTTAAATAAATTATGGTTAATCCCTACTATGGATCAAGGAAGTTGGTCTTGATGAACTGACAGGGAAAGATCTATGAATGCATTAGAAAGGGACTGGAAGGATACACAGGAAAGAGTAGAAGCCACCTGTGGGGAGGTTGTAGAGCTGGGCTGAGTGACAGGGGTGGTCTTTCTCACCACACGCTGTGACATTGTTTAGACCTTGCATACAATGAGTGCCTGTTACATTTTTACATAAAATTAAAAATGAAATTTTGCAATAGCCTACACCCTCTTTGTTCTGCTTTCTTACTTTGATGCATACTTTTGTACACTCACTGATTGCTTGATCAAGCTCTTGTGTTTCTAGGAGATTTTGTTTTATGTCTTTCACTGCTGTATTTTTTGTTACATATACGTTTAAAATGATGATAACACCCTTGTAGATTATACCCTTTGCCATTATACCATAGCCCCTTACATCTCACTTAGGAGTCCCTGGGTGGTGCAAATGTTAACCTGCTCTACTGCTAACCACAGGGCTGAGACTCAAATCCACCCAGGTGCGCCTCAGAAGAAAGCCTTGGCGACCTACTTCCAAAAGATCACAGCTACTGAAAACCCTGTGGAGCACAGTTCTGCTCTGACACACACGGGGTCGTCATGAGTTGAAGTCAAGTCAGCGGTAACTGGTTTGGTTTTGGGGTTTTCTTTGTGTTTTTTTTAATTATTGCCTAGATATATACGGGACCATTACTCACGTGGGTTATTTAAATTCAATTTAAAATGAAACAGAATGAGTAATTTGAGTTTATCTGTTGCACTAGTCATATTTCCAGTGCTAAACAGTCAAAGTGGCTGGTGCCTGCCCTATTGGACATGTCAGATACAGAACGTTCCATCATTGCAGACCAGCACTGGTCTAGACGTCTGGCACTCGTGACTTGGGCTGGGCTTTGAAAAGGACAGCTCATTAGATGAGGACAAAAGCACTTACCTGATAAAAGGAGCCCAGTTCCTGAGTGATGAGTCTCCATGGAGACAAATGGCCCCATCACCCTGGACATTCACTGTGGACTCTTGTGTGAGAAAGGAATAAACCTCTCTGTTCTTTGAGCCCAGTAGCCCTTGTGGTCCAACTGTTAAGCACTCAGCTGCTAAGTGAAAGGTTGGTGGTTCAAATCCACCCAGCAGCTTCGCAAGAGAAAGGCCAGGCTATCTGCTCCTTTAAAAATTATCGTGTAGGGCTGTCCTATTCTGTCACATGGCATGGGGGGCGGGATCACTATGAGTTGAAATCGACTCCACGGCACCTAACAACAGCAACATTCCTTGAGCCACTGTATTTTGGTATCTTTTCATTTCAGCAGGTTTTTAACCTAAGTTTTATTTCAGTTGTCGTCAGCACGCTCATGCACGGGTCCTCTCAATCCCCTAACGCACTCATATCCACCCCTCCTTCCATCCCAGCGGACAGCCATCTATGAAAGTAGTTCATACTGTGGTGTTAACGACTGAGTTCTGCTTGCTAGCATGTATTGTGTTAAACCCTCTGAGGATCATTTGACTACAAAGAGATCCCCAGAAGGAGAGTGGAAAGGGATCTCTAGTGAAGGAATGACAAACATCAGAGACGTTTCAGCGGGAGAGACACGTTGGGGCCTGAGGTTTTCTTGTTGCCCCTCCATTTGCTCATTGAAGTGGACACATCAACCCCTTTACACGTAAGGACAGCACTCAATGACACAGAATTCACTTATGAGCTCTCTTTACAAGAAGAGAAGAAAAGAAGAGGAAAGCTAATTTCTGTGCTTTCTCTTTGCAAATTCTCTGCAAGGGGTAATCCAACAGCCCTTGAGCTTTGCCGTTCCATGGCCAGAGTGGAGGACATGCTCCATTTGCACCCTGGCTAGCTCCAAGCCCTCCTTGGTTCATGCAGGAATTTCTGTGCTTTAGAAAGCATAATACCCTGCATACAAGAAATCTTCAATAAATATTTGTTAAAATAAATAAATGAAGAAACAAATATTTGAGTCCCCAAGAGGTATTTTGCATCCTTGAATTGGTGCAGGCTACCCGGAATCTCTTTTTGTCCTGAGACAAGATGGAAACACAAATGGGTGCTTTTTAATCCAGACTTCTGCTCATCCACACCTTCCCCTCCCGCACCACGGAGGTACAGACCTGCCAGTTCGCCCTGGGCATAGCTGATCTCCATCATTACACCCACAGAAGCTCACACAAAACATGTTAGACTTCGGTAAGGGACCAGTGAGGCACGGTTGCAAGGCGTGCTGTGCTGACCGATGCACCTTGTTACTGAGTCTGAGTCTGGTTATATCTGCCAGACTCTCCCTCAGAGACTGTTCCATCCTTCCTGCCACCTGACTTCTGCTGCTGAACCCTGCCCTCATCCCCCGCTCTCCATCCTTGGCCCCACCCAATCTGTCAATTGTGGCTGTGGCTCAAGTTCTGTCTCTCCAGGAGGTTTCTCTGCCCCGCTGTGTTTTACATCGATTGAATCTTATAATTGTTGGCCAGCCGTGATGGAGTTGTGCCTTGAAAGGTGGTTGGTTCTTTCCATACTGTCTTCACTTCACCGAAGTTATATTCATCGATGTATAAACATACTGTGATGGTTAATGTCATCTGTCAAATTGGCTAGGCTGATACTCAGTGGTTTGGCAGACATTGGACTGGGTACTCTTCCATAATGTGATATAATGTAATCATCTTCCAGGATGTGATCTGATGTGAGCAGCCAACCAGCCAAAAGTGGAGTTTCCTTGGGGGCGTGGCTGCCTCCAGTGTATAAATGGATGTTCTGGCAGAGCTTTCTCTCTTTTGACCCTGCACTCTTCTCATTGCCAGACCTCCAGTTCCTGGGACATAAGCCTTTGGAAGTCTCCAGCCTGCTGCCTGACCTAAAGATTTTGCATTTGTCAGCCCCTGCAACCCAAGAGCCAGCAGAGGTCTTCAGCCTGCCACCTGATCTATGGATCTGGGACTTGACAGCCCCTGCAATTATGTGAGCCATTTCCGTGAAGTAAATCTCTCTGTAAATACATTTATACATGCTTCTCTGGTTTTGCTCCTCTGGAGAACCCAGACTAAGACATATACCGAGTTTAATTGCCATTTAAAGTGTCCTCAGGAAGATCACACATTGATTCAGCATTGAGAGGAAAAGTTCCTATATACAAAGAGAGCAGCAGAAACAGCAATGGGATATAAATTTGATCTTAGTAAAGCAAAAGTTCGCCATCGAAAGAATGACCACAATTCCATGTCTTCTGCAGAAATAACAATCAAGCACTTTCTAGGAACTAAGAACCTACGAGTAGATAACTGTGTGTTTCATTGTGTTACTGAGATACACGGAAAAGAATTGACAGTCACACCCTAGCAGCACATATGAAGGCAACAGACTTTGCCAAATCCTTCAGGATGAAGGGACAAAATTTCAAAGCAACCAGGCTGGTGTGAGTGATTCACGCATCAAGGGTGACTATCATTAAGGCGTCGAACATCATTCTGTCAGAAACTCCCTTTGGATGTTGAACAGGAGCTACTTAGCTTCCAGCATGTGTGATTTATTCAGGAAAAAAACAAAATCGAATTTAGTCCTATAGGAAACCCTAGTGAAACCCTAGTGTATTATTTTTTTTTAAATAATACTTTATTGTGTTTTCAGTGAAAGTTTATACAGCAAATCAGGTTCCCATGTGACAATTTCGACACAAATTTCTCAGTGACATTAGTTACATTTTCCACAATGTGTCAGCATTCTCTTAACTGCGTTCTGGTTGTTCCCTGTCCAGCGCTCTAGTTTCCCTGCCCCCTCTGTCTTCCCGTCTTTGCTTTGGAGTAATTGCTCATTTTTGGTCTCATATAGATGGCTTTTTAATGGAGCACCATTCTCACAGGTAGTAGCCTTTATTTTGTGTGCCTATCTGTTATTTTCCTAAAAGGTGGTCTCAGGGAATAGGGTCAAAGAATAGGCAATCGTCTCAGGGAGTCTTCTGGTCTCAACTGAACTTTTTAAGAATTTGAGTTCTGTTCGGTGTTTTTCTTCTTTCTATCTGTATCCATCTATTGTGGCCCTGATCAGAACAGTTGGTCGTGGTAGCCAGGCATCATTCTGCTCTTCTGGTCTCAGGGTGGATGAAGCTGTCGCTTGTATGGGCTTTTTGACCTGTAGACTAGTTTCTTCTCTGAGTCTTTGGCTTCCTTCTTTCTCTTTTGCTCCTGAAGACCAATAGTTGATCTTAGATGGCCGTTCACAAGCTTTTAAGACCCCAGACGCTGCTTACCTCATTAGGAAGCAGAACATGAAGTTTATGGTGCCAGTTTACTGAGTTGTCCCATGAGACTAAGTCCTAAGCCTTCAAACCCAGAAAACCAATCGCAAAGGGTGTTTGGTTCTGTCTGAGGAGTATCTGTAACTGTGCCCTCTATGAATACGTGTGTGAGCACACACATATCTATAATTGCATGTACATATAGATACTTCTATCTGTGCACACACATGTACACAACTGTACCTACCCATAAACACATATGCCTATACACCTACATATGTGACCATACACTCGTTTTTTGGTTATTTTTGGTGTTGTTGACAAATTATATATGTCATATCCCTTAGCACAAACACCCTTTTCTCTTGTGCACCTCTCAGTGCCATCATTTACTTCGGTCAAGTTGCGCTCATTACACCTTCATTCTGTGCCACTTTTCCCATCACCAAAATAACAAGTATCTGCAATCTAGAGAGTGACTCCCCACCCCTCCCCAACCCATCCCTGGTAACCACCGATGAACACTGGTCTCTGTATATGTATATCTATTCTTGTCTTGTTATAAAAGTGGGATCACACAATATTTGCCCTTATGTGGTTGACTTATTTTACTTAGCACCAGCATTCTTTGACATCCTTGGAATTACATCCAAATTATATAAAAACCAGAAATCAAAATCACTACTTTGGTTTAAAAAAAAAAAATTGCTTATCACCCTGCTACTATGCAAAATTGCCAATGGCCACAAGTTTGCCTCTATGTTGAATTTTTAAAGTGCAAAATCTATGAATAAAACATTTTCAAAAAAATATTACCATACATGCACCTCTTCCCTCACAAAAAAAATAAATAAATAAAACAAAACAAAAATGATCCAGGACAGCTGAGCAGGTGGAAGACTGGCTAAACTTCATGAGACAGTTCCAGAAGGTGCTAAGTGAGCCATCACGTGTTTTACTTCTGGGATCACCTGGAGACTTTGTCTGGACAGTTCAAGAATGTTGTTGTTGGCCACTGTTGAAGCGGCTCTGACTCAAGGTGACGCCATGTACAACAGCAGGGAAAGTTGCCCAGCCCTGCGCCATCCTCACGACAGACAGTCTGTATTCTCCAGCACATCATTGCAGCCGCTGCATATTCTGAGTGCTCTCCAACCTAGAGGGCTCGTCTTCCACCACTATAACAGACAATGCTCTGTTGCCATCCATAGGGTGTCCTTGGCTAATTTTCAGAAGCAGAGTGCCAGGCCTTTCCTTCTGGTCTGTCTTAGCCTGGGAGCTTCACTTAAACCTGTCTACCATAGGTGATCCTGCTGGTATTTGAAATACTTTTGGCAGAGCTTTGGTATCCCAGCAACATGCGAGCCAGCACAGTAGGACAAACGGACAGACGTCTATTGGGAAGAAGTTTTAGGAATCCTTAAACCAATCTATTTCAATTACATTTTCCTTCTTAAAGGTGAGAGTGATATATAATGAAAATCTATGTTAAAGAAATCTAAAAGAGCTCTTCGATGTGTATAAAATATAAAATAAAAGATTTAAGTCAGACAAAAGCATGTGCCATGGTTTCATGTGGGTTTTTTGTTTGTTTTTTTGTTATTAGGTGCCATCAAGTCAGTTCCAACTCATAGCGACACTATGTACCACAGAAGGAAACACTGCCCAGTCCTGCACCATCCTCACAATCGTTGCCATGTTTGAGATCACCATAGCAGCTGCTATGTCAATTCATCTAGTTGAGGGTCTTCCTCTCTTTCACTGACCCTCTACACACAAGCATGATGTCCTTCTTTGGTGACTGGTCCCTCCTGATAACATATCCAAAGTACAAGAGACAAAGTCTCACCATTCCAATACTTAAGGAGAATTTCTGGCTATACTTCTAAGACAGATTAGCTTGTTCTTCTGGGAGTTTATGGTATATACAATATGCTTCGCCAACACAATAATTCTAATGCAACAATTTTTTTCCAGTCTTCCTTACTCGTTGTCCAGCTTTCTTACGTATATAAGGAGATTGAAAATACTATGGCTTGGATCAGGCACACCTTAATCCTCAAGATGACATCTTTTCCTTTTAACACATTAAAAAGATCTTTTGCAGCAAATTTGCTCAATGCAAAACGTCTTTTGGTTTCTTGACTGCTGCTTCCATGGCTGTTGATTGTGGATCCAAGTAAAATAAAGTCCTTGAGAACCTCAATCTTTTCTCCATTTATCATGGTGTTGCTTATTGGTCCAGTTGTGAGGATTTTTGTTTTCTTTATGTTGAGGTGTAATCCATACTGAAGGCTGTAGTCTTTGATCTTCATCAGTAAGTGCTTCCAGTCCTCTTCACTTTCAGCAAGCAAGGTTGTGTCATCTGCATAACGCAGGTTGTTAATGAGTCTTCCCCCAATCCTGATGCCTCATTCTTCCTCATATAGTCCAGCTTCTCTGATTATTTGCTCAGCATACAGATTGAATAAATATGGTGAAAAGACACAACCCTGACACACAGCTTCCCTGATTTTAAACCATGCAATATCCCCTTGCTCTGTTAGAATGACTGCCTGTTGGTCTATGTCCAGTTCCTCATGAGCACAATAAAGTGTCCTGGAATTCCCTTTCTTTGTAATGTTATCCATAATTTGTTATGATCCACACGGTCGAATGCCTTTGCATCGTCAATAAAACACAGCTAAACATCTTTCTGGTATTCTCTGCTTTCAACCAAGATCCGTCTGACATCAACAATGATATCTCTCATTTAGCATCCCCTTCTGAATTCAGCTTGCATTTCTGGCAATTCCCTGTCAATGTACTGCTATAATTGTTTTTTAATTACCTTCACTATAATTTTACTTGCATGTGATATTAATGATATTGTTCTATAATTTCTGTATTCTGCTGGATCCCCTTTTGTTAGAATAGGCACGTATATGATCTTTTCCAGTCAGTTGGCCAGGTAGCTTGCTATCTTCCAAATTTCTTGGTGTAGATGAGTGAGCTCTTTCATCATTGCATCTGTTTTTTGAAACATCTCAGTTGGAATTCCATCAATTCCTGGAGCCTTGTTTTTCGCCAACGCCCTCACTGCAGTTTGGACTTCATTATTATCGGTTCCTGATCATATGCTACCTTCTGAAATGGCTGAACATCAACCAATTATTTTTGGTACAGTGACTCTGTGTATTCCTTCCATCTTCTTTTGACGTTTCCTATGTGATTCAATTTTTTTTGCCCATAGGAACCTTCAGTATGGCAACTTGAGGCTTGAATTTTTTCTTCAGTTCTTTCAGCTTGAGAAATGCTGGGCATGTTCTTCCCTTTGGTTTTCTAACTCTAGTTCTTTGCACATTTAATTATAATACTTTACTTTGTCCCTAAAGTCACCCTTTAAAATCTTCTAGTCAGCTTGTTTACTTCCTCAGTTCTTCCTTTCACATTTTACTTCAGCATTTCTTCCTTTTGCTTTAGCTACTCTATGTTTAAGAGCAAGTTTCAGAGTCTTTTCTGACATCCATTTTGGGTTTTTTTTTTTCTGTCTTTTTAATGACTTTTTGCTTATTTGCGTATGATGTTTTTGATGTCATCCCACAACTCTTCTGGTCTGTAGTGCTCAATGCATCAAATCCAGTTTTGAGATGGCCTCCAAATTCAGGTGGGACATACTCAAGCTCATACTTTGACTCTTGTGAATTTGTTTTAATTTTCCTCAGCTTCAATTTGAACTTGCATATGAGTAAAAAAAAAGATGGTCTATTCCTCAGTTCACCCCCAATCTTGTTCTGGCTGATGATATTGAGCTTCTCCATTGTCTCTTTCCACAGATGTAGTCGATTTGATTCTTGTCTATTCTACCTGGCGAGGTCCACGTGTATAGTCACCATTTATGTTGGTGAAAAAAAGTATTTCCAATGAATAAATCTTTGGTCTTGCAAAATTTCGTCATGTGATGTCCAATGTCATTTCTATCACCAAGGTCTTGTTTTCCTACTACTGATCCTTCTTCATTTCCAAATTTTGCATTCTAATCACCAGTAATTATCAATGCACCTTGATTGCATGTCTGATCAATTTTAGACAGCAGAAGTTGGTAAAAATCTTTAGTTTCTTCATCTTTGGCATTACTGGTTGGCACATAAATTTGAATAATATTCTTATTGACTGGTCTTCTTTGTAGGTGTATGGATATTATCCTATCACTAACAGCAGTACATTTCAGGATAGGTCTTGAAATGTTCTTTTGACAAGGAATGCGACAAGATTCCCCTTCAATTTGTCATTCCTGGTATGGTAGGCCATATGACTACTCAATTCAAAATGGCCAATACCAGTCCATTTCAGCTGACTAGTGCCTAGGATATCTATCTTCAAGTGTTTTTTTTTCATTTTGACAACTTCCAGTTTTCTTTGATTCATAATTCGTACATTCTGATTATTAGTGGATGTTTGTATCTGTTTCTTCTCATATTGAATCCTGCCACACCAGCGATGAAGGTCCTGAAAGCTGTGCTCCACCCACATTGTTAAGGTCAACTCTACTTTGAGGCGGCAGCTCTTCCCTAGGTATATTTTGAGTGCCTTCCAACCTGACAGTGTTTTGCTGCTATCCTTAACGTTTTCACTGGCCCATTTTTACAAAAGTAGATCACAGGCCCTTCTTCCAAGTCTGTTTAGTCTGGAAGTTCTGCTGAAACCTATGCACCATGAGTGACCCCGCTGGTATTTGAATACCAGTAGCATAGCTTTCAGCATTACAGCAACATGCAAGCCACCACAGTGAAACTCACAAAAGAATGGTGAATGGTTTCATGTGTAGCATATAAAACAGTAGTGCATGCTAGTAATAAATAAAATAATGGTGAACTTCACAACTGGTGGCATTTTTGATTTGATCAAATTTGGTTGAATACTTTTTTTTTCTTGTGGGTTTTTTTTTTTATTGTACTTTAGATGAAGGTTTACAGAACAAACTAGAGTCTCATTAAACAGTTAGTACCCGTTTTGTTCTATGACACTGGTTAACAGCCCCATGACATGTCAACACTCTCTACTTCTCAACCTTGGGATCCCTATTACCAGCTTTCCCGTCCCCTCCTGGCTATTAGACTTTGCCCTTGGCCAGTGTGCTCCTTTAGTCTCATTTTATTTTATGGGTCTATCTAATCTTTGGATGAGGGGTGAACCTCAGTAGTGACTTCATTTCTGAGTTAAATAGTGTCCAGGGGCCAGACTCTTGGGGTTTCTCCAGTCTCTGTCAGACCAGTAAGTCTGGACTTTTTTTGTGAGTTAGAATTTTGTTCTACATTTTTCTCCAGCTCTGTATTATGAGCCATGTCAGAGCAGTCAGTGGTGGTAGCCAAGCACCGCCTATTTGTACTGGACTCAGTCTGGTGGAGGCTGTGACAGTTGTGGTCCATTAGTCCTTTGGACTAAACTTTCCCTTGTGTCTTTGGTTTTCTTCATTCCCCTTTGCTCTCAAAGGGGTGATACCAATGGAGTATCTTAGTTGGAGTATCTTAGTGGAGATCACAGGCTTTTCAGACCCTAGACGCTATCCACCAAAGTAGAGCATAGAACATTTTCTTTATAAACTATGTTATGCCAATTGAGCTGGATGTTTCCCAAGACCATGGTCCCCATTGCCCTCACCTCAGTCATTCGGTCCCTCAGGGAGTTTGGATGTGCCTATGGAGCTTCCGTGACCTTGCCTTGTACAAGTTGTGCTGGCTTCCCCAGTATTGTGTACTGTCTTACCCTTAACCAGAGTTACCACTTATCTATTGCCTATTTAGTGTTTTTTCCATCCCCGCCCCCCGCCCCCAGCAACCATCAAAGATTTTTTCTTTTGTGTGTAAACCTTTTCATGAGTTTTTATAGTAGTGGCCTTATACAATATTTATCCTTTTGTGATTGACTTATTTCAGTCGCCCTAATGCCCTCCAGATTCATTCATGTTGTAAGATGCTTCACAGGTTAATCATTGTTCTTTATCTTTGTGTAGTACTCACAATATTGTTGTGTACATGTACCATAGTTTGTTTATCCATTCATCTGTTGATGGGCATCTAAGTTGTTTCCATTCTTTTGCTCTTATGAATAGTGCTGTAATGAACACGGGTGTGCGTATGTCTATTTGTGTGATGGCTCTTATTTCTCTAGGATATATCCCTAGACATGGGATTGCTGGATGATATGGTATTTCTATTTCTAGCTTTCTAAGGAAGTGCCATATTGTTTTCCAAGAAAAAAGGCCCTCAGGGATCCCACTGAAGTGGGATCTCCTTCACAGACTGGGGAAGTGGCTCCCAAGCTTCGCAGTGCAGCCCAGCTAGAAGGGGTGGAGATGGCACACAGGGAGAGGTATTCAGGAGACAGGAAAAGAAGGTAAGTAGAGAGAGACAAGAAACCGAGAAATGAAGAAAAACAAAAAGGAAAAAAGAAAACAAACATACAAAAAAAGGCCCCAGAGATCCCACCAACATGAAGGCACAGACCAGAGAACAAGTTCCCACAGCCAAGCGGCACCTCGCAGCCCATCAAGAAAGAGCAAAGAGGACACACAAAGCCAGATGTTCAAGAGAAAGGAGAGGGAGGCGGTGAGAGGCAGGGAAGAAACCAAAAGAAGCCAAAAAAAAGCAACCCTAGCAACAAAGAAATGGCACTGAAGGAGCCGGCTGATGTGGGCAGGGTGAATCTAAGAGGTATGGAGAAGCAGCCTCCAGGCCAAGGGACCTCTGCCAGCTGGGGGGCGGGAAAGCGTGTATAGCTGGTTACCGGGTGCTCTGTTTCCTGCTGGGAGCACCATGAAGTTGCTTTCCTGTACTCCCTGTCCGCCAATCTCTGACAGAATCCAAAATGGCAAATCCATGCTGCAGTAGCTGCTAGGGGACCTCTGCTTGTATCTCTTCTCATTTTCTGTTCTCTGTCAGTTTCTCATTCCACTCAGTGTTTGGTTGAGTTCATTATCTTTTCATTTGACGCATAGGGTTCCAGGATTGATGTTTGTCTCTGTTTTACTTAGTTGTTTGGGTCTTTGCTGTGGAGGGACAGCATGATGCTTCTGTCTATATAGCACCATGGTGGCTCTGCCTCTGAATAATTTTTTTAATATTTATTTTACTACTTTGTTGTTTTGTTGAGAATATACACAGCATAACATACACCAATTCAACCATTTCTACATGTACAATTCAGTGACACTGATTACATTCTTTGAGTTGTACAACCGTTCTCATGTCCCTTCCGTAAGTTGTTCCTCCCCATTAACAAAGCTCACTGCCCTCTAAGGTTCCTATCTAATCTTTCAAATTGTTGTTGTCAATTTGTTCCCATATAGATATATCTTAAAAGAGCATAATGCTCAAGGCAGACATTCTTCACCAGTTAAGCTAAACTATTGTTTGGTTTTAAGAAGACTTCAGAGGATATTTTTGGCTTAAAGATTATCTTAGGCAACAGTTTGGAGAGTTCATCCAGCCTCCGTGGCTCCATAACATCTAGATTCCATGAGAATTTGAAATTCTGTTCTGTATTTTCCCCTTTCCGATCAGAATTTTTCTATAGAATCTTCGGTTAAAACATTAAGTAATGGTAGGTAGGCACCATCCAGTTCTGGTCTCATGCGAAAAGAAGCAGTTGTTCATGGAGGCAATTAGTCATGCAATCCATTTCGTCCTGCTATTCCTGACTCTCCTTCTTCTTCTGTTGCTGTAGGCAAATAGAAACAAATTGTTGTGACTTAGATGGTCGCTTGTAAGCTTTTAAGACCCCAGGCATTACACGATGGACTAGGAGGTGGGTCAGAAGCACTGAGCACGTTATCAGGCCAGCTAACTTGGATGTTCCATGAAGTCATGACCTAAACCTGCAAACCAAGGAACCAAATCTCTGAGGTTTTTGGTTGCACATAAAAAGCTTCAGCAGCTGCTGTTTATTATTTTATTTTTTGTCATTGTCGTAAATACATCTATAGCAGAGTTGTGTGCTTTTTTAGTTCACTGATTTTCTGGTTAGCTGTAACTGTTTAGACAGCTACCAGTTATGCACAATAAAGACAGTCATCTTCCGTGGTTAATTTAAGCCCAAACTTTGTTGAGAGACCTTCCACCCTCCCCAGGGATTGAGTGCACACTGTGTCCAGGGTCACTCTCCTTCAGCTGCCAAATGTGATGTTCCCATGGGGCTCTCCCTGATGAAATCAAGTAGGATGGGGATATTTAGTGATACAATAATGAGATAGCCATTATTTTGACACAATAATGAGATTTGCCACAAAGACACCCAAATAATTGATGCTTTCCCTTGGGAAGTGCTTACTATGTCCTAGATACTAACTAGGTGTTCCTGGGTGGTACAAATGATGATACATTCAGCTACCAACCAAAAGGTTTGAGGTTCAAGTCCACCCAGAGGACTGGCCATATGTTTCTGAAAAATCTGCCATTAAGAATTCCACGGAGCACAGTTCTACTCTGACACCCATGGAGCCACCGTGAGTCAGAATCAACTCCACAGCGAGTGTTTGGTTTTCCAATTTTAGACACAGTGAAACCTGTGAGAGCCGGAACGCGACAGGGCTGCCTTGTTTGTTTTTCCGGGTCTCCCAATTTTCCGCCTTTGACAGGGTACAGTCTTGCCAGTTTTTTGTCACTCATTTTAGTGGAAAATATTTAAATTTTCTTTCTCTGACAGGTTTCTGCCTTACACAGCTTCTGACTTTCTCAGGTTTTACTGTACCAACTAGCTAGATCTCTTTTCAAGGAAACTTACTTTTGGCACAGTCTTGCTCTTCTTTGCCCCTACTTGACCATTAGTCAAAATATTAAACCTCTAGGTGTTTAATTAGAGAGGTACTTTTTATAAGTTCATCACCTGTGTAAGAAATATAGCCCTATGAGAGGTATAACAAAAAGCAGTCTGTCGTTCACTGGATGTCATCCACCTAGTTGCAGAAACAGCCTGCTGACAAGCACGATATGGCTATTTTTAGCACATCACCTTTTTAGAGTGTTTGTGGTTGTTAATGATGACCATTTGGAGCTCACAGATGGTATATGAAATTGTATCGTTCTGTTTTAGATAATGAGGGTGGTGGTGTAATAAATAAATCATTATGAAATCAAAGAACAGAGTTGGTGCACAGCAGGGTGTATTGGTTATTTATTGCCCACAGTACTTTGGTTGCTGATAGTTCTGCAGTTATAATGTTCCATCTGGCATATCCCTGCTACTCTGGTCTCCCTTCTATATAGCTTCCAGAACTTCACTCCTTTACTTAGAACCTCACATATCTCCTTTGTGTCTGTCCCATCAAGCCTGAGTTCTTCAGTTTGGATTCCAAGACTCCATAATCAGAGGCAACTCTACCAATTGAAATTATTTCCTGCAGCACCCTAACAGATCATTTCTCCTCTAATTAGTGCCTTCTTCACACTGCCCCCCCTTCCTCCCTCTGTTCATTTCTGCCGTGGCTCTATTGCTGATGATCTCCACATACACTGCCTAGTTTCTTCCCTTTTGCTGGCCAAACTCTACCAGTCCTTCAAGGCATGGCTGAGACCCTAGGATCTCCACCACGCATGTGCTTACCTCTCCACTTGCCATTTTCTCCCCTGAAATCCAAGAGCATAGACAGTGAGTGCCACATAGCTCTGCACTTCCTTGTTCCCTGATGATGTCACTGTGTAGGTCTTGCTCCTTAACAAGATGGTAAGGTTGCTGGCAACCGAAAGCCTAGCAAGGTCTTCTGTAGCCTCCCCACCATACCATGGAGTCACCGCTGGTAGGTGGAAGAGTGGGTGTTTGATAAATGCCTGTCGAATGTCTGATGAGTATGGAGATAGTTTCCAGCAAAATATCCAGAAGATCACATTCATTTTTTGAAAGTGGGAGAAGATGGATCTAGTAGCTTCGGTGAAATGTTGACTCTGATCATGCAATAAATTGTTTCTTGGAAATTTGCCATTCTGTAAGTTGTTGAGGACCTCTGCAAGCCATGAATCCTAGGATCCTGAAGTTCCAGTGCTCAAACCATCGGTTACATAGTTGGAGTTTTGCAAGACTGAGCTAGACTGTACAAAGGAGAGAGTATAATTTTTTAGGAACCATTAGCTACTTGGTAAAATGTTCAGTGCCCCATCACGTAGATTCAAGTATTTGGCACATTGTTGCAGATATGTGTTATTCACTTAACACATGGGTATTCCTACTACTGAGATGAATAAAAACCTCAGTAAGATGATATACAAATATATAAAATGAGATACAAGAAGCTGCTTGAAAGCAAAATATTAGGTCTGATCAGCTATAAAATGATTTACATTTGGAAGGCTTAAATTTAGAAAACAAACAAAAAGTTTAATAGAAACAAATGAAAACAGGAGATAAGATAAAGATTTCAAGATAAAGAGATTCAGGAAAGCCTGTCAGTGGTGTGGAAGCTAATTTGTAAATTAGCTACAGCAGCCATCTGTCTCCTGGTATCTTAGCAGGTTATCGGCCTCAGCAATCTAATTCTGTTTGTGCAGAAGACACTGGGAACCCTGTAGTCTTTGGGTGTGTATGCATTCCCAATGTGATCAGGCTGATCATCCCTTTTGTGACCGTCCCTTATATGAACCTGAAGTAAAAATGTATACAAAATACCGTGATGATGAAGGGAATTTCATTCCACTGGGCAGTTTAAATCTGATAACTGAAATGGCAAGTAAAGTCAGCACCACTTCCAATCTCACAACTCCATTGCTTATTCTTTTTTTATATAATTTATTTTATTTTAATGTTGCTGTTGTTGAGAATATACACAGCAGAACACAAACCAATTCAACAATTTCTACAAGTACAATTCAGTGACATTGCTGGCACTTTTCAAGTTGTGTCACCGTTCTTAGCCTCCTTTTCTGAGTTGTTCCTCCTCCATTAATGTAAATTCACTGCCCCCTAAACTTCCAATCTGATCTTTCAGTTACCGTTGTCAATTTGATCCCATGTAGATAGTTCTTAAAAGAGCAGACACTCTTTACTAAGTAAGCTAAACCATTGTTTGGTGCTTCTGTTCTATTTCCTAGTTCCCTTCATAGTGCCTGGGGTCTAAAAAGTTTGAAAATGGGCATCTAAGGTCCAGCAATTGGTCTCTGTTTGCCTGGAGCAACAGAGGAAAGAGAGTCAGAATAAGAGGAGGAAATGGACGTGCGGATAATTGCCTCCATGAACAGTTGCCTACTTTGCCATGAGATCAGAAGAACTGGATGGTGCCCGGCTACCCTTAGTGAATGTTTTGATCAAAGCTTCTATAGAAGAATCCTGATCAAAAGTGGGGAAATGCAGAATGGGATTTCAAATTCTCATGGAATCCAGACTTTGTGGAACTGTTAGATGATAGATGAACCCTCAAAGCTATTGCCCTGTGGAAATCTTTAAAACTTAAACGAAAAATATACCACCATATTCTTCTTAATGTCTCAAATTAGCACAGTGCTGTGAAGGAAAGGACTTTCCAGAAAAGCCGTTGTTGTTGTTGTAGGCTGCCATCCAGTCAACCTTCGCAGCAGCCCCACGTGACAGAACAGAGCTGCCCTGTAGGGTTTCCTAGGCTGTAATCTTTACCAGAGCAGATCACCAGGTCCTTCTCCCACAGAGTCAATGGGTGGATTCAAACCACCAACCTTTTGGTTAGCAGCTGAGCGCTCAGGGCAATCAAAAGGTGCACCCTCTCTTGTTTTCTACTCTTAGCTGTGTTGGTTCTGCTTTTCCAAGTTGTGCGTGAGCGTCTCAAAACAGGAACTACCCTTTCTCTTTCCAAAGACCTGCACTAAATCGTCCATTACAGCACTGACCAAACTGGAGTGTAAAACACATACTTGTGGGTCGATTGTTGGCTTGAGATAAATTACTAAATTGTGAAAGATAATAAAGAGGTACCAATCATACAACTGGAAACCCTGGTGGTGTGGTGGTTAAGAGTTACGGCTGCTAACCAAAGGGTCAGCAGTTCGAATCCACCAGGTGCTCCTTGAAAACACTATGGGGCAGTTCTACTCTGTTCCATAGGGTCACTGTAAGTTGAAATTGACTCGACGGCAGTGGGTTTGAGTTTCTTTTTGGTAATCATGCAACCGAAAATCTAATTACCTATGAACATCCCCCACCCAGAATTCACACCAAGGTATCCCTTTGTTTGAGAATGTTGAGCTTTTTTCACCTCAAGGACTTCAGATTCTCATGGGGATATATTAGGTTCTAATGCCAGTAGAATTTATTTCATTAATCCTCTGCCTCCTCTTTTTTTTACCTCATATTAATGCTTTCTCTGATTATTCGTATGAATTTTGGTTGGCTCTTTTCAAGATTCATGTATTCATTTAACCTTCAAGAGACACTTCCTGGCACCTAAGTTCTAGGACTTATGTTGTTGTTGTTGTTGTTGGCTGCTGTCTAGCTGGCCTCAGTCATGGTGATGGAACGGTCCTGCACCATCCTCATGATCATTGTGGATTGGACTGTTGTGATCTACAGGGTTTTCACTGACTGAGTTTCTCAGAAGTAGATAACCAGGCCTTTCTTCCTAGTCTGTCTTAGTCTAGACGCTCTGCTGAAACCTGTTCAGCATCTCAGCAACACGCACGCCTCCACTGACAGGTGGGTGGTAGCTGCACATGAGGTGCATTGGCCAGAAATCAAATTCAGGTCCCCCACACAGGAGGTGGGAATTCTAACACTGAACCATCAATGCCCGCTGTGAGATATGCACCGGCAAACCACCACACAGAAGAGTTCTTGTGCCGTCTAGCAAAGTAAGAACCTCAGTTACCAGAAACCGACTTGCACAGAAGCATTTAGCGGGAAGCCAGGACTATCTAGAGTGCTTCAATTCCCCATTATGTCCTGTTCGAGCTGTTTTTTTCTCTCTCTCTCTTTTTCTGTATCACGTTAGTCATTCTTTAGAAGACAAAGGATTCTATAAATGGAATAACAGGTGTGTGTGTGTACACCGTGTGTAATTATGTCCTAATAGAGTTTCCTTTTCCATGAGATTTCAGATGATTGAGTGCTTGGTGTGTGGTTTGTTTTCAATTACCATCAATCATTTCCTGCTTGAAGTCATTCTGGTAGCACATCTCTGCCTCTATTTTTAGATCTATGACAGATCATATATTCTGTTCTGATTCAGAAATACTTTTCATTGAATAACTCTCAACAAATACTGCTAGAAAGGAAGGCACAAATATTCCTGTGATCCTAAGGGGTGACTTCACTTGGAACAGAAAGGATATCAAGCCCATTATACCAGTTATCCCATCAATGAGAGCTGTGGGAAAGGCTAATCTCACATCTTATGTAAAGAAGTTGTACACTGTTGTTGGGGATGGACCCACGTCCCCCAAAAGTTTTTCTTATACAATCACTAAGGAACCCTGTTGGTGCAGTCATTAAGCAATCTGATGCTAGCTGCCAGGTCAGCAGTTTGAACCCACCAGCCACTCTGAGGCAGAAAGATGTGACAGTCTGTTCCATAAAGATTACAACCTTGGAAGCCGTATGGGCAGTTCTACTCTGTCCTGTAGTGTTGCTGTGAGTAGGAATTGATTCAATGGCAATGGGATTTATAGTCGCTGATTTTTTAATTTCCTTCAACAGACAGTGATCTTTTATTTTTAAACTACTGCTAAGACTTAAGATGCTAATAGTTCTGAGAGAGCTAATCCACAGGTCTGAGTTCACATCAAAGTAAAAATAACTAGTATTCATTCAAACCGTAGTGTTTTCACTCACCTCCTTGCATGTGAAAGCTCGACTATGAGAAAGGAAGACCGAAGAAGAATTGACTCACCTGAACGATGGTGCTGGTGAAGAATACTGAATATATCATAGGCTTCCAGGAGAACGAAAAATCTGTCTTCAATGAAGTACAGCCAGAATGTTCCTTAGAAGCGAGGATGGTGAGACTTCATCTCACTTACTTTGGACTCTTTATCAGGAGGGACAAGTCCCTGGAGAAGGACATCATGCTTGATAAAGTAGAGGGTCAGTGAAAAAGAGAAAGATCCTCAATGAGATGGACTGATGCCGTGGCTGCAACAATGGGGTCAAACATATCAACAATGGTGAGGATGGCGCAGGACAGGGCAGTGTTTCATTCTGTTGTACGCGGGGTTGCTATGAGCTGGAACCGACTCAACAGCATCTAACAACAACTCCTTCCTGAGAAAATTATTCTGTTATAGAGCTGACCCTAAGTACCTAGAAGAGAGCATGACAAGAGGGGAAAGAACACAAATAAACATGTGGGATGTACCAAGAACGAATTTCTCCTTTTTTTGCATTGTGCCAAGAATTGGCTCTGACTTGGAGTTGACAGAATTTTTCCCAAAAGTTTGCATTCTTTAACCCATCCTTCACTGAGTTCCAGTGAGAAAAAGTTGCTATTTTCACCCAAACTATGCTTATATCAAATATTTATAGAAAATGTCATTTGCTGTGTGTTGTTATTGTTTTGTTAGCTGCTGAGAAGTCAGCCCCCAACTCATGGTGACCCCATGCACAACTGAAACCCTTCACAGTCCTGCACCATCCCCATGATCGGTTATGGATCAGACTGTTGTGATCCCTAGGGCTTTCAGTGGCTGATTTTTAGAAGTAGATCACATGGCCTTTCTTCTTAGCTTTATATATTTAAACCTGTTGCTGTTAAGTCGATTCTGACTCAAAATGACCCTATAGGACAGGGTAGAACTGCCCCATAGAGTTTCCAAGGAGCGCCTGGTAGATTTGAGCTACCACCCTTTTGGTTAGCAGATGTAACTCTTAACTACTTTGCCAGTATATACTTATGTTTAAATTAAGTGTTCAATTAAGTTTCCAAAGTTCAATTCATGATATAAGCTCAATTGTTCTGAACTCAATTATCCTTTTCATAAGTGGGGAGAGAACAAACACCCTCAGACAATGTTGAATTCCACTGAAGACCCTGGGCCCTCCGAGCTGTAGAGCTACTGGATTGTTTATTGAATCATTGGATAAGTGGATGAACAAAGGAACAAAAAGAATGTAAGAAAAGAGGCGGAGCCACCCAGTAAGCAAACAATCTGATAAGAAAGCAAGCTTAAATAAGTAAATTTTAATAAATCAGTAAAAAAATTTAGTAAATAACTAAAATTTAATTTTAATATCTTTTAATAAATAAGTAAAATCATTCTCTGTAAGCAACCGATCCAACAGCTGTAGGCTGTCAACGTCTTCCTTGGCATCAGAACCCTTCTGCTTGTGAGGCGTATCGTGGGAATGCCCAGGAAGACGGCAACAGGTGCTGCAGAAAGTGGCGCCTGTCAGGCTGCCCCCACTAATGGCGCCCTGCTGTCCCCGGCCTCTCATCCATCAGACTGAGAAGGCAAATGATTACGTGGTGACACAAGACATCACCTGAAAACCACTTGTGCTTCCTCGTGTCTGCTTTGATGGGTTTGGGGCACATGGCACTCTGTGGTCAAGCCTCTCATTTTCTGAAACGTATGTGTGGACCTCAATCAGCCACACAAGTGGTAACCACTCCGTGTAATCTACCCTTAGCTTTCTCATGGAAGAAATCAGAGGTTACACTCTCCGTATAATGGTGAGAAGCTTTTCCCGGGTCAAGTTTGTTCTACCCAGACAGAATGGAAAGGAAATTTGATAGAATCACAGCCAGACTATTCAAGCCAAATAATTTCTCTTATCACAATTATTTAGGATAAGGGATTTCTTGCCTTAAATAAAGGCTGTTTGAA
This sequence comes from Loxodonta africana, assembly GCF_030014295.1. Taxonomy (NCBI): domain Eukaryota; kingdom Metazoa; phylum Chordata; class Mammalia; order Proboscidea; family Elephantidae; genus Loxodonta; species Loxodonta africana. The sequence continues at coordinate 2,538,953 of NC_087358.1, read as the reverse complement.
CAGCTCGATCAGCCCTGGTTTGGAAGCCCTGGTGGTGCAGTGGTAAAGAATGCAGCTGTTAACCAAAAGGTTCGGCAGTTTGAATCCACCAGCCACTCCTTGGAAATCCTATGGGGTAGTTCTATTCTGTCCTATAGGATCACGAGTTAGAATTGACTAGATGACAATGTGTTTGGGTTTTTGGTTTATCAGCCCTGGTTTAAATAGCTGTATCAGCCCTACTATGGAACCCTGGTGGTGCAGTGGCTAAGTGCTCAGCTGCTGACCAAAATCTGTTCTTTGGAAACCCTATGGGGCATTTATACTGTGTCCTACAGGGAACCCTGGTGGTGTAGTGGTTAAGTGCTATGGCTGCTGACCAAGAGGTCAGCGGTTTGAATCTGCCAGGCACTCCTTGGATAACTCTATGGAGAAGTTTTTCTCTGTCCTATAGGGTCCCTATGAGTCAGAAGGGACCCAATGGCTGCTGGTTTGGGTTTTTTTTTTTTTTTTTTTTGGCTTTGATACTCAATGGCAGCAGGGTTTTTTTTTTTTTTTTTTTTTCTTCTCCCCTTTAATCAGCCCTGGAAGTGCAACAGTTAAGCACTCAGCTGCTAATGAACAGGTCAATGGTTTGAACCAGGCCTTCAAGCTGGTTCTGAACAGTTGGGTAACTGCCACCATAAACAAGGGCAACATATTCCTCGCATAGCAACCAAATCTGTTGCCCTTCAAATTCTGATCCCAGGAGGAAACAAACTTTCCACTCTTTTCTACAGGGTTGCTATGAGTGGAAATAGACTCCACGATAACGCGTTTGGTTTGGTTTTTATGGTTTGGAAACAAACATCTGTGTGCCGTTCAAAGATGGAGGCCAACTGGGCTGCTCTGAGTATGTGTTGCTCTCCACAGTCCTGCCAAAAATGCAGTCTCCCACAGGGATCTGGCAAGTTTCAGGACCTGAGGCAGGAGACTGGACTCTCGGTAGGACCGTGGAGAGTGACTGGGGGACTCTCGGTAGAACCGTGGAGGGTGACTGGGGGACTCTCGGTAGGACCGTGGAGAGTGACTGGGGGACTCTCGGTAGGACCGTGGAGGGTGACTGGGGGACTCTCGGTAGGACCGTGGAGGGTGACTGGGGGACTCTCGGTAGGACCGTGGAGGGTGACTGGGGGACTCTCGGTAGGACCGTGGAGGGTGACTGGGGGACTCTCGGTAGGACCGTGGAGGGTGACTGGGGGACTCTCGGTAGGACCGTGGAGGGTGACTGGGGGGCTCTCGGTAGGACCGTGGAGGGTGACTGGGGGACTCTCGGTAGGACCGTGGAGGGTGACTGGGGGACTCTCGGTAGGACCGTGGAGAGTGACTGGGGGGCTCTCGGTAGGACCGTGGAGGGTGACTGGGGGACTCTCGGTAGGACCGTGGAGGGTGACTGGGGGGCTCTCGGTAGGACCGTGGAGGGTGACTGGGGGACTCTCGGTAGGACCGTGGAGGGTGACTGGGGGACTCTCGGTAGGACCGTGGAGGGTGACTGGGGGACTCTCGGTAGGACCGTGGAGGGTGACTGGGGGACTCTCGGTAGGACCGTGGAGGGTGACTGGGGGACTCTCGGTAGGACCGTGGAGGGTGACTGGGGGACTCTCGGTAGGACCGTGGAGGGTGACTGGGGGACTCTCGGTAGGACCGTGGAGGGTGACTGGGGGGCTCTCGGTGGGACCGTGGAGAGTGATGCCCATCCAAACCAGCTCGGCCGGCCGCCGTCTCTGAACAGGGCGCTGCTGTTTGTTGCCTACTGGGGCCAAAATCCGAAGGGTAACAGGTTCGTTTTCTGTGCAAGCAGACGCTGCCCTTGTTTACATCGGCAATTACTGAGCCATTCCGAATCTGTTCAAAGCCCTGGTTCAAACTCACACAGCGGCTCCCTGGGAGAAAACAACTGGCAATCTGCTTCAGTAGAGATGACAGCCTAGGAAACCCTACGGGGTAGCTCTCCTCTGCCCTGTAGGGTCTCCGTGGGTTGGAATGGACTCAACAGCACACAATGCTGGATTCCCTGGGTGGTATAAATTATTAGCACACTTGGCTGCTAACCCAAAGGTTGGCAGCTCGAGTCCACCCAGAGGTGCCTCACAAGGAAGGCCCGGTGATCTGCTTTCAAAGATCAGCCATCAAAAACCCTACGGAGCACTGTTCTACTCTGAGGCACACAGGGTCACCGTGAGCCAGAGCTGACCGGACAGCAACTGTAATCAGATTTTCTAAGCGAGGCCTTACGTTAAGCACAGAGGTGAAAGATTTAAGGAAAGAGGGTCAATGTTAGGGTTACTGGAGAGCTACACGGTTCATGGAAAACAACGAAATAAGACCTTGAAATTCACGTTCACTGCAGACAGAGTACAAACTGAGTGCTCGGACCTTTCAACACCAAGCAACGTAAAATTCAACACCGAGTAACTCGAAATTCTTTTTGGTCCTGATGTAACTGAAAGATCTTCTTGCCATCACTTAAAAGACTTCCATGTAGTCAAAAACCAATCCCGATGCTCCCTTGGACTATTTTTTTGATTTTTGACATCCTACATAGGCAAGATCATTTACTCAAAGTGACTAGAGAAGTGGAAAAATTAGAGTTTCATGGTTTACGAATTGGAATTTACACAGATTTTACAGCTGTGCTTTTGAAGAAAGGAAAATGTTTTCTGCAGTTAAGAAGTCACTCCAACAGCTGGGCCTATCTCCTCTGTTTTTACTTCTAGTTGGCTTACGGGTGAGTTACCCTGGACATAGTTATAAATTTGAAATTACAGGAATTGCTGAGGAGTAATTTTTTTTTTTTTCTGGCTGTAAAATACAATGAAGCCACAGCTGCAGCATGGAGAAAGAGTGGGAAGCTCAAACCGTAAAAACGATACTGTTTCCTCTTCCTTGTTGGGGATGCAAGCCTTAAAACAAGAGGAAGCTTGGGTAGCTTCCCGTTATTTATAATGATTCACCCAAGGCCACGTCCCCAGGAGAGTAATTAGCCAGTCAATTACTTCAGTGCGAATCAAGCATTTCTGATTAAGTGTAACTTTACAGTTAGAAGTGGCCAAACATTCCATACAAAGCTTAGTACAAGGTACCATTTTTTGTCTTTTTTAGTTCAGGGGAGGGTGCAGGAGAAGGCAAAAATAGGGCAGAACAGCTGGTTGCTCTAACTTCATGGAAAAAAGACCTCGAGACACTTGAGAATCACAAACTGAATGTGAGTCAGTGCCGAAATCCTATCCATGGATCTTTCTATACAGATGTGTTTGTTCGGTTGTTCCATGTGTTGTGTCTCCTACATCCTCAACTAACAGCTCTCTGCTTTGTATATTATCTTTGTTATGACATCAAGTTGATTCTGACTCATAGCAACCCCATGTGACACGGTAGAACTGCCCTATAGGGTTTCCTAGACTGTAATCTTTATGGGAGCAGATGGCCAGGTGTTTTTCCCACAGAGCAGTTGGGTGGGTTCGAAGCACCAACCTTTAGGTTAGCAGTTGAGTGCAAACCATTTGTGCCACCTAGGGACCTAGTTGTAACACTGTTGGGTGCCGTCAAATCAATTCCAACTTAGTGACCATACAGGACAGAGTAGCACTGCCCTACATAGGGCACATGGTTGGTTGAAAATAAACATTTGTTTACTAACTATCTCAACTGATCTATCTGGCCATCCATGCGTCATCATCTTTCCTCAAAAGATCTCAAATGTTTTTAAAATATAGACAATGGTTTGATATTTTAGCTTCCAAATGAAGGAAAAAAAGGGTAAATAACTGACCTTAATAGTTACAGTGAAGAGATAGCAAATGAAATCTAAGTGTCAAAACATAGAAGGCGAAGTCAGTGCGTTCAGCTTCCATGACAGTCTTTGACCTTAAAATACCTAAAGCAGTAAAAAAAATAGAATAAAATAAACTCAGACTGAAAGAAAAAAGAATTTTGTTGCTTGCATTCAAGCTGATTCCTACTCATATCGGCTCCATGTGACAGAGTAGAACTGCCCCATAGGGTTTTCTGGGCTATGATCTTTACAGGAACAGATAGCCAGGCCTTTCTCCTTGGAGCCCCTGGGTGGGTTTGAACTACCAACCTTTCAGTTAGCAGCTGAGCACTTAACCATTGGGCTAGCAGGGCACCTTAGATGTATTAAGAGTGACCATTTATTGAGCATCAATTGTTGTTGTTGTAGGTGCTGTTGAGGCAGCCCCAGACTCATGGTGACCCCATGCACAACAGAACAAAACACTGCCCAGTCCTTCACTGTCCCTATGGTCAGCTGCAGATCGGACTGTTCTGGTCCATCGGATTCTTACTGGCAGATTTTCGGAAGTAGATCACGAGGCCTTTCTGCCTAGTCTGTCTTAGTCTGGAAGCTCCACTGAAGCCTGTTCAGCATGCTGGCAACACGAAAGCCTCCACTGACGGATAGGTAGTGGTTGTGTATAAGGTGCCTCGGCTGGGAATTGAACCTGGGTCTTCTACATGGAAGGTGAGAACTCTAACACTGAAGCAGCCATACCCCAAGCATCAATTACATGACAGACAAAATATTAAATACTTTATCTCATTTAGTGCTCATAATAACTGTTTACGATGGGCAGTATCCCCATTTTACAGCTAGAGAAAGTAAGACACTGGGATATTAAGTAGCTTGTGCAAGTATACACTGTTAGTAAGTAGCCAAGTGAAGGCTCTTTTCTTGATCTCTTTGTTATGCCTTGAATAAGCCGTGTCTTTTCCTGTTTCTAGGCCCTTTCACATTTGTTTCACCTTACCACAGCACTGCTTGCTGCCTGCTCCACCTTGCCCGTTTTTAAAGCTCCCGTTCTTCCGTTAGGACTTCCTCCGTGGAGTCCTCTCAGACAGACCTCGCCAAGAAAAGAGAATTATTCTTCCCTCCTGCCTCCTCTGTTCGCCTTCCAGGTGCAGCATACGCATCCATTATTTTATTCACTATGGTGACTTACAATAATTAATTTATGTATGTAAATGTCTGTCTCCTTGTAAACTGTGGTAACCCAACAACAACAAAAAGTACCCAATAAATACTCACTAAATGAACAGATTAGGACAGCGGTGGCTCAGCGGTAGAATCCCCACCTTCCATACAAGAGACCCGGGTTTGATTTCCACCTAATGCACCTCACGCACAGCCCCCAGCCATCTGTCAGTGGAGGCTTGCCTGTTGCTATGATGCTGAAGAGTTTTCAGTGGAACTTCCAGACGAAGACAGACTAGGAAGAAAAGCCCTTTACACGTGCGGGCCCTTCTGTGGACTCCCTGTTCCGCTTACCTGATCTACTTTCCACCTGTACTCCAATACCACGCTTTATTAGCTACCGTAGCTACAGAATAAATCTTAGTATCAGGCACTGTGAGTTCTCCAAATTTTGGTTCTTTCCCCAAGTTGTTTTGACTATTGCAGCCCTTGAATTTCCAAATGAATTTTCCAATGACCTTATCCATCTAAACAAAAAAGCCTTGTGGACTTCGATAACTGTTCTTGATTGCCCTTGAGTCGACTCCACCTCGTAATGACCTCATATGACAGAGGATTTTCTTGGCTGTAATCTGTACAGAAGAAGAGGAATGGCTTTGAATTCATCATCAAAAAGAGCATTTCAAGATCTATCTTGAAGTACAATGCTGGCAGTGATAGGATAAATATCCATACACCTAGAAGGACAACCAGTTAATACGACTGTTATTCAAATTTACAAAGCAACCACTAAAGCCAAAGATGAAGAAATTGAAGACTTTTACCAATTTCTGCAGTCTGAAGTTGATCAAACATTCAATCAAGACACATCGATAATTACTGGTTATTGGAATTTGAAACTTGGAAACCAAGAAGGAACAGCAACTGGAAAATATGGCCTTGGTGATAGACACAACACCGGGAATCACATAATAGAATTTTGAAAGACCAATAACTTCTTCATTGCAAGTGCCTTTCTTCACCAACATAAACAGCAGCTATACACATGGAGCTCACCTGATGGAATACACAGGAATCAGAAGGACTACATTGTGGAAACAGACGATGGAAAAGCTCAGTGTCATCAGTCAGAACAAAACCAGGTGCCAACTGCGAAAGAGACCATCAATTGTTCTTATGCAAGTTCAAGTTGAAGCTGAAGAAAATCAGAACAAGTCCACGAGAACCAAAGTATGGCCTTGAGTATATCCCGCCTGAATTTGGAGACCATCTCAAGAGCACACTTGATACACTGCATGCTAATGACTGAAGGCCAGATGAGTTGTGCAATGACGTCGAAGAACATCATACAGGAAAAAAGCAAGAAGCCATTAAAAAGACAGGAGAGAAAGAAAAGACCAAAACGGCTGTGAGAAGAGACTCTGAAGCTTGCTCTTGAATGTAGAATAACTAAAATGAAAGGAAGAAATGTTGAAGCAAAAGAGCTGAACAGAAGATTTCAAAGGGCAGCCCAAGAAGTCAAAGTATCATATAGAAATTTGCAAATATCTAAAGTTAGAAAACCAAAACAGAAGGACACTCTTGGCATTTCTCAGGCTGAAAGAACTGAAGAAAAAATTCAATCCTTGAGTTGCTATATATATATATATTTATATATTTAAAACTCTCAAAAGCCAATATCAGAAAAGTGGCAGCCCAGCTTTAAAATAGGCTACAGACGTGAATAGGCGAGTTGCCCACGGAGAACTAGGGACGGCAAACAATTACACGAAAGGAGTCTCTGCTGCTGCTGTTGTTGGATGCCATGGGGCCGACTCCGACTCCCGGTGACCCCATGTGGCAGAGTAGAAGTGCCCTGTAGGTGTTCTGGGCTGTGATCTTTACAGGAACATATCAACAAGTCTTTTCTCCCTTGGAGCCGCTAGGTGGATTCCAACCTCCAACTCTCTGGTTAGCAGCCAAGAGCAACCACGGCTAGATACCTCTACCCTGAAATTAGGGAGAAAGACTATACAAATTCTAGACAAGCTACATATGTTGCTAATGGGAAGTAAAATGGTAAGACCATTCTGACAACAGATGCCTACCATACAATCCAACCATTCCATTCCTGGGTATTTACCCAAGAAAAATGGAAGCATAAATCCATAGGAAGACTTGTACACAAATGTTCACAGCAGTTTTATTTCCAATAGCTCAAAACGGAAACAACTCAAACATCTATCAATAGGTGACTGAACAGGCAAATTGTGGTACAGCCATGTAATGAACACTGCTCAGCGATACAGAGAAACCACTGATACGTACAATAACATGACTGACCCTCAAAATAATTATGCTGTGTGAACACCAAACAACAGGGAGTCAGTACACACTCCATGTAGTCCTGGGCTTGCAATGGGGATCCGTTCCAATGACTCCGTCGTAAGTCAGTTTTGACGCAAGTTGAATACCTTTTTCTTTTTTTTTTTTAGTTTTTATCTCAACGCACGGCAGTGTGTTGAACAGTAAATCATAAATGTGAACATCTGAGAATGATGACATCAGCAAATTACATGCTGCAACATTGTATGTAATGCATATTACTAATGATAAGATGTACAAAAAAAACGCTGGTCATAAGTGTGGTTCGTCAAACCTCACATATGTCATAAGTGGGGGACTACATGTGTGTAATTCATTCAAATAAAATTCTGGAAAATACAAACTTATTTACAGCCACTTTAACCAGATTGGTGGTTGCCTGAGGGGTGTCTTAATTACCTAAAAAAAAAAAAAAAAAACCGTTGCCACCTAGGGCTGCTATAACAGAAGTGCCACAGTGGGTGGCTTTCACAAACAGAAGCCTATTTTCTCACAGTTCAGGAGACTAGAAGTCTGAATTCAGGGTGTCAGCTCTAGGGAAGGCTCTCTCTCTCTGACAGCTCTGGAGGAAGACTCTCGTCTGCTTGAGCTCCTGCTCCTGGGCGATCTTCACGTAGCTTGACATCTCTCTTCTCCCATTTCTGCTTCTCTCAGTTGGTTGTTTAATCTCTTTTATGTCTCAAAAGATGTTGACAGAAAACACTCCCTACACTAATCCTGTCTCATTAGTATAACAAAGAAAATCCATTCCTAAATGCACACATATAGGGGTTAGGATTTACAACACATATTTTGGGGGGAACACAATTCAATCCATAATGGGGTGAAGGCCAGGGAAGGAGACAAAAGAAGGATTATAAAAGAGAACAAGGAATCTTTTAGGAGAGCTAGCTGTGATTATTACCTTGATTTTGATGACAAATTTCATGGGTGTATACATATGTCAAAACTCATATTTTACAAATTTTAAATGTGGGGTTTATCATCCCTCATACTTTAATAGAACAGTAAAAATTAAGAGTTTCAAAAGATCAGCTTGTTACTAAGCAAGGTATTACAGTGTTGTTATCAGGCGCCTTCGAGTTGATTCTGACTCATAGTGACTCCACGTGACGGGGCAGAGCTGTCCCATAGGGCTTTCTGGGGTGCATCTTCACTGGAGCAGATTGTCAGTTCTTTACCCTGTGGAGCCGATGGGAGGGGGGATTCAGACCGCCAACCTTAAGAATTTTGAAAGATCAACGTGTTATTTGCATAGTATTATAGTTATTTTAAAATATTTACTATGTGTCATATACGTAAAGATAAACTTGGCTTTACCCTTTTAAACAGATGATGGACATGGTTTAATTTATTTTAAATTTACTAGATGTAGTTGAATAGGATTTATTAACAAAGTCAAAATAATATATCATGCTTGCTTTGGAGGATAAACGAGATCATAAAATGTGGATTGAAATATACTTAGTTACAGCAACAACAGATAGAAAAAAACATGTTTTTGTGACCTGATATTGGGGTTCCTTGCATTTGGAACAGAAAACAATCCATTTATTTTTATAAGCTTCACGTTCTATTTCTAATCACAAGGGTGACTGAGAGTCTGAGTCATGAGTTCTACCTTCAAAACAGATCCCGAATCTGGCTGCCTCTCACCACCTCCGTAGCTCCCCCTCCAGTCAAGCCGTCATCACCCACTCCCCGGTTATTCCCCCTCCAGTCAAGCCGTCATCACCCACTCCCCGGTTATTACAACACTCTTCCACCTGCTAGCCCCCCTTTCACTGCTGCCCCCCCATGCCAAAATCAAACCTAACTAGTTGCCTTGGGATTGATTCTGACTCAGAGCGACCCCATGTGAGTTCAGAGTACAACCGTGCTCCATAGGCTTTTTTTTTTTTTTTTTTTAGTAATATTTTATTGTGTTTTAGTTGAAAGGTTACACAGCAAATTAGGTTCACCTTTAACAATTTTTGGAAACCCTGGTGGCCTAGTGGTTAAGTGCTACAGCTGCTAACCAAGAGGTCGGCAGTTCAAATATTCCAGGTGCTCCTTGGAAACTCTATGGGGCAGTTCTACTCTGTCCTGTAGGGTCGCTATGAGTCGGAATTGACTTGACTGCAGTGGGTTTGGTTTTTGTTTTTGTTTTTTTAAACAATTTTTATACAAATTGTTCCATGCCATTGGTTACAATTTTTACAGTGATTAGCATTCTCATTATTTTCTTTCTGTTTGTTCTGTTTCATTGATCTAGCTTCCCTTCCCCACCTTGCCTTCTCTTCTGCTTTTTGGTAAATGTTGACTGTTTGGTCTCATACAGTTAATTGTTTAAGGGAGCACATTACTCACAGGCGATATTGTTTATTTTATAAGCCTATCTATTATTTGGAAACTCTGGTGGCATAGTGGTTAAGTGCTACGGCTGCTAACCAAGAGGTTGGCAGTTCAAATCCACCAGGTGCTCCTTGGAAACTCTGTGGGGCAGTTCTACTCTGTTCTATAGGGTTGCTATGAGTCGGAATCAACTCGATGGCAGTGGGTTTGGTTTTTGGTGGGATCTATTATTTGGCTGAAAGGTGACTTGCAGAAATAGCTGCAATTCTAAGTTCAAAGGGTATTTTACAGTGATAATCGCAGGGGTTCCTCTAGTCTCTTTCAGGCCATAGGTCTGGCCCTTTTTAGGAGTTTGAGTTTTGTTCTACATTTTTCTCTCACTCTATTTAGAACCTTTTATTGTGTCCCTGGAAACCCTGGTGGTGTAGTGGTTAAGTGCTACAGTTGCTAACCAAAAGGTTGGCGGTTTGAATCCACCAGGCGCTCCTTGGAAACTCTAAGGGCAGTTCTACTCTGTCCTACGGGGTCGCTATGAGTCGGAATCGACTCAACGGCAGGGGGTTTGGTTTTGGTTTATTGTGCCCCCGGTCAGAACAGCAGGCAGTGGTCGCTGGGCACCATCTAGTTCTTCTGGTCTCAGGCTAAATGAGGCTGTGGTTTGCGTGGACTAATTCTGCAGACTAGTTTCTTCTTTGAGTCTTTGATTTTTCCCTCGTTCTCTTTTGCTCCAGACAAGTAGAGACCAGTACTTGTAACTTGGATGGCCAGTCTCAAACTTTTAAGACCCCAGACACTACTCACCAAACTAGGATGTAGAACATTACCTTTGTGAACTGTGTTATGCTAATTGACTAAATCATCCCCTAAGACTACGGTCCCAAGCCTCTTGACCCAGTAACCCAATCCCAAAAGTTGTTTAGATTTGTCTACTAAGGCTCCATAACTGTGCCCCCCATGTGATTTGTTATATAAGTGGATATGTATGCAGCACACACAAATGTGTACATATGCCTACAGATACACCTATACACGCATGCAGATTTACTCACTTGCGCCTTTCTATGCACATACATGTACCCATGTCTACCTCCATAACCACTTACACATTTTTTGGTTGTTTTTACTCTTGTTGCAATATTATGTATATTACAGCATTTACAGAAATTATCTCTTTTTCTCTTGTACTACTTGGTGTCTTTATTTACTTTGGTCAAGTTGTGCTGACTTCACCCATATTTGGGATTGCCTTCCCCATCACCAAAACTTACCAGTGTCTACTATCTAGAAAGTGATTCCCCCCCCATCCCTAGTAGCCATCTAAGAACTTTGCTTTCTGTGTGTATATGTATTCTTGAATTTTTATAATAGAGGGACCATACAATATTTGTCCTTTTATGATTGATTTATTTCACTCAGCATAATGTCCTCCAGATTCATACATGTTGTGAGATGTTTTGCTGATTCATCATTGTTCTTTCTAGTTGTGTAGCATTCCACTGTGTGTATGTACCGTAGTTTGTTTATCCATTCATCTGTTGATGGGCACTTAGATTGTTTCCACCTTTTTGCTATTGTGTATGACGCTGCAATGAGCATGGGTGTGCATATGTCTATTCATGTCACTGCTCACATCTCTAGGAGTGGGATTGCTGGATCATAAGGTATTTCTGTTTCTGGCTATTTGAGGAAGCGCATACTGTTTTCCATAGTGGTTGTACCATTTTACAATCTCATCAGCAATGTATAAGAGTTCCAATCCCCACACAACCCCATCAAGATTTTTTTTTTCTGTTTTTTTTAGTCATTGCCATTTTTCAGGTATCTCTTTTTTTTATTTTCATTACGAGTCAGAATCAACTCAACAGCAACAGGTTTGTTTTGTTTTGTTTTTAATGGCTAATGATTGTGGGCATCTTTTCATGTATTTGTTGGCTATCTATTTGTCCTCCTTAGTAAAGCGGACATTTGCCCTTTTTTTTATTGGATTGTTTATCTTTTTGTTGTTGAAGTTGAAGTTCTTTTTTTTTTTTTTTTCTTGTATGTATTTTAGAGATTAGATCCTTATCGGATATGCTGTTGCCAAAGATTTTTTCCCAGCCTGGAGGTTCTCTTTTTACTCTTTTGGAAAAGTATTTTGATAGGTGAAAGTATTTCATTTTTAGGAGGTTCTAGTTATCTAATTTATCTTCTCTCACTTGTGCAGTTTTGTTTGATAGGCTATTTAATGCCGAAAATTAGATTCCCTAGTTTTGACCTTATGTTATCTTCCAGGAACTTTATAGTTTTAACTTTAACATTCAGGTCTTAGATCCGTTTTGAATTAGCCTTTGTGCATGGTGTGAGGCATGGATGGTGTTTCATTTTTCCGCATATGGATATCCAGTTTTTCCAGCACCGTTTGCTGAAGAGACTGTTTCGCCCCACTGAATGGACTTTGACTCTGTCAGAAATCAGCTGCCGAGATGGATAGGTTCACTTCTGGTTCTCGATTCTATTCCATTGGTCTATGTGCCTGCCACTGAACCAATACCAGCCGGTTTTGATAACTGTGGCTGTATAGTAAGTTTTGAGACTGGAAAGTATGAGGCCTCCTACTTTGTTCTCCTTTTTCAATTTTGCTTTAGCTACTAGAGGCCTCTTTCCTTTCCATATAAAGTTGGAGATTAGTTTTTCCATTTTATTAAAGAATGTTGTTGGAATTTGGATGGCAATTGCATTATATCTATAGATTACTTTTGGTAGTACTGACATTTTCACAGTGTTAAGTCTTTCAATCCATGAGCATGGTATGTTTTTCCATTTATGTAAATCTATTTTCTTTTCTTGCAGTAGTGGTAACTGGAGCTTAGTTTCTTCTCTTTCTCTTTAGAATGTATTTCTTCCTTTGTATTTTAACTGTTGTTGTTTTGTTGTTCTGGCCTATGTGGTCTATGTGGTGGTATCTGTTAGTTGGGTGTGATTTCCTCACACTGGTGGGTATGGTGGGTCTCACCCACAATCAAGTCCTCTGTGGTTAGGCTTATATGTCTTTTCTTACAGGATTGAGTGGACATGGGAGAGCAATTTCATTCCCTGATGTTAGGTTTACAGGTGTTCTGTGGTCAGAGTCCCTCCACAGCCCTTATGGGATCATGGGGTCCTATAAGGGTTGGTGCTAGTAGTTAGTGCATTCTTTGGAGGTCAGGGCGGGACATCAGACGTCTCTCTATCTGCTGTGAGGGACTGCTGCCCAAGCGGATGGAGTAGGGCTGCTGTGCATGCACGAACTGGTGTCTCAGTACCAGAAAAACCCATTGCCCATTGCCATTGAGTTGATTCTGACTCATAGCTCAGTAAGTGGTGGGATATCAGGGGTTTCAGTGCAAGGGCAGAGGGTCTGCTGGAACTGTTTCGGTGTGGGATGTGTGACATTGGAGCAAGGTGGACATTGGATGAGGGCACTAGGATCTCCTGCTCATCATTTGGCAGAGGTGCAGATGGCGCCTGTTAGGGTGTGATTGGCGTCACCGATGAGGCAATACATCTTTCTGGCCAGTCACCGGGGTTGTAGGTCCAGGGAGCATTCTCACCAGTCACTGGGTTGGGTGCTGTGTAGGTGTATCACTAGTTGAAGGTTAATCAGGGAGAAGGTGCACGTGTCACCAATCACTGGGTGGGTAGCCCAGGAACTCACACCACCAGTCACTGGGATGTGGGGGGTGGCACATGGTTGGGTGGAGTTGGCGTGAGCCTCCAGTCGCTGATCTGATGGTACGGGAGTGTGTGCTGTGGATTGCTGGGCTGGGAGAGCACACCATGGGTCTCCAGGAGGGCAGGGGGGAAGGAAGGGGGCGTGAGTTCCTCCAGTCTCTAGCATACGTGCTAGGGCATTCTTGCAGAGTATGGTTGGCAATCAGGACCCAGCCCTGACAGGTGTAAGGAGGGAGGGGCTGCCCAGAGTTCAGACGAGTGGGGGAATCTCTAGCTGCCAGTAAAAGGATCCTCCACTCCACCAGTGCCCAACTGATCAGGGGCTGCTGCTGGTGAGTAATTCTGTCCCTGTTTTCTGTCTTCTTCCCAGCTCTATGGTCACCTGCATCCTTAGGGCTTTCATCTGCCTTCCTATACTTTCCCTACTTAGATCCAGCTCATGTTCTGCTCACCTTGCTTCACTCCAAGTTGTCTTCCTCTGCTCCTCACCCAGGAATGCTGCTCACTTCATCTTAAGATGGCCACACTGTGCCAGGCTGCCTGGGAGGACACCCATGGTCGGTAGGTCTGCTCGTTCATTGTTTTTATTCAGTTTCTCTTTCCCTTTGTTGTTCGATCTAATACTTCATCCTTCCATTTGCTGTTCTGAGTCCCCAGGTTGTTATCTGCATCTGTTTCACTTGGTTTCTCTGTTCTGTGCTGTCAGAGGACAGCATGGTGGGTGTGACTAAGCGGCTGTCTTGGGTCATCTCTCCATAGGGTTTTCAATGGCTGATTTTTCAGAAGTAGTTCACCAGGTCTTTCCTCTGAGGCACCGCTAGTTGGACCCAAACCACCAACCTTTTAGTTAGTAGCGAGTGCTTAAATGTTTGCATCATCCAGGTGCTTCTTGCCAAGCCTATAACATACACTTAGAGCATCTCCCAAGTAGATTATGTCAGTCCTTGGCTCAAGACACTCCAATGACTTCTCTGTAGAAGCTAAAGTCTTTCAGTGGCCCTCAAGGTTTGACCATAACTGTTCGCCCACTTCTCCTTCACTCTACACCAGTCACAGTGACCTTCTAACTCTTCTTCACACAAGCCAGTCACACCACTGCCTCCAGATTTTTCTGCAGGCTCTGCCTGGGCCATTTATCCCCCAGATAACCCACCTCTTGCTTTTTTACTTTCTTCATGTATTTACCCAAAGGTCACCTACCTCCATGCCCCACCCCATTCTCTGCTTTGTGTGTTGTTGTTGTTGTGAGCCATCCAATCCATTCTGACTCATACAGACCCTGCAGGACAGAGTAGAACTGCCTCATGGGGTTTCCAAGGCCGTAATCTTTATGGGAGCAGATTGCCAGGTCTTTCTCCTATGGACTCTCTGGCTGTGTATTCCATAATGTTCAACATAATCTGACATAGTATGTGTTTTTACTTAGTTCTCTATTACACTGTATTGGTTTTATTGGTGACCCATGTATTCACACCACTCCAAGGTGACTTTGCAGCTCCTGCCATCCAGAACTGAGGTCGGCCTCCCCACCCCTTGAAACTGGGCTGCCGTTGTGGTGTGCTTTGACCAGTAGGATACGGAAGAAGCGACAGTGTGCCGGTTTCAAGCCAAGGCTTCAGTAGGCATTATGCACTCAAGCCGTCCCTCTCTCCTGCTTCTCTGCCTTTGCCAAGCTCAGCCCAGATCAGACTCAGACATGAGCAAGCACAGTTGAAATCAGCCAAGTCCAACATCGTCAGTTCTCAGCACAGGGTTGGTAATACACAAAAACCAGTTGCTTGGGGTCGACTCTGGCTCATGGAGATCCCGCATGTGTCAGAGTAGAACTGTGCTCCACTGGGTTTTCAGTGACTGATTTTTCTAAAGTAGATCACAAGGCCTCTCTTCTGTGGCATCTCTGGGTGGACTTGAACCTCCAACTTTTCAGTTAGTAGCTGAGCACATTACTGTTTGTACTACTCAGGGTCTCTAAATAATAAATAGTAGTTGTTTTAAGCTACTAGGCTTTGGGGTGACTTGTTCTGCAGCATTATTGTGGCAATAGCCTGCGTGCATTGATCTGTTGTCTATCCCCCCAGTTAGAACAGCAACTCCATGGAAGCAGGGATATGTTCTGCTTTGTTCCTTGCTGCGTCCCCAGCGTCCAGAAGAGCCCCTGGTTCAGGGTGTTGTTCTTGTTGTCGTGTGCCATCAAGTCAATTCCGACTCACAGCAACCCCATGTGACGGAGTAGAACTGCCCCGTTAGGGATTCCTCGGCTGTAATCTTTACAGAAGCAGATTGCCAGGTTTTTCTCCTGTGGAGTTGCTGGGTGCGTTCGAGCTATTGACATTTCGGTTAACAGTCAAGCACTTAACCGTTGTGCCACCAGGGCCACTCTGGCTCAGGATATTGTTAAGTAAAGATTCATCAGATGAATAAGTGAATTTCAATCAGATGAC
Organism: Loxodonta africana; assembly: GCF_030014295.1. Taxonomy (NCBI): domain Eukaryota; kingdom Metazoa; phylum Chordata; class Mammalia; order Proboscidea; family Elephantidae; genus Loxodonta; species Loxodonta africana. Next base: position 2,523,173 of record NC_087358.1, on the reverse strand, counting down.
TTTAATTTACTGTTCTAATGAAGGTTATTTTGAAGTGAGAATTATAACCATTTTTTAAATCATTATGAATGTGAGAATTTAAACATTAATGTATTATGATATCTTTTATTGACAAACGGTTCGTTATGGGTGTAATATAGAGTAAACCGAAACCAAACCCAGTGCTGTCGAGTCAATTCCAACTCATAGCGGCCCTATAGGACAGAGTAGAACTGCCCCATAGTGTTCCCAAAGAGTGCCTGGCGGATTCGAACTGTCGACCCTTTGGTTATCAGCCATAGCACTTAACCGCTAAGCCACCAGGGTTTCCGTAATATAGAGTATATGAGAAAAGTTGTTTTAATTTACAACTCAATAGTACAACAATTAAGCACTTGTTTGCTAACTGAAAGATCAACAGTTCAAACCTACCCAGAGGCTCTGCGGGAGAAAGACCTGGCTATCTGCTCCCATAAACATTACAGCCTAGAAAACCCTATGGGGCAGTTTTACTCTTGTCACATGGGGTTGCTATGGGTCAGAATCCACTCGACAGCATCCAACAACAGCAGAGCCATTAAAATACTACAACTGTTTCAGCCAAGGTTGGGGGCTGTGCTTGCTCTCATATGACTTTCCAGTACAAGATCGACACAGACCCGACTAAGCACTTACTCCATGATGCAATCACACAAGCACGTGCTCTTTAACTGAACCCTTCTTCACACCTGGCCTCACTAGCACTCCCAGCTTAGGAAAGTACCGGAAAGCTTTGCTCCTTATGCTTTTAAAGCATTTATCTTTCATTTCTAGACAGAATGAATCCATTTCTTGATAGAGAGGAAAACAGAAACTTGAGCTCATTTTCTGGGTAATTGAAGCAAAATTAAAACAACGTTACTTCAATTATGTGAGCGGGATAATAACCCCATTCTCCACTTTACTCATGTAGTTGTCTGTTTTCCAAGATGTAAAATAAAAAATAACAAAGCACGAAAAATGCCTACCTCACAGGCATTTGTGAAAATTAATGGGATTTAGTTAAAAGGAATGTAATTAGCTTGCATGGGATTTGACTAGCCCAGCGGAATGAACGCCAGAGATTTTTAAAAAATGTGCCACGGGACCAAAGGCTTAGCCAGTACAATAGCGACTTATGACCTCAAATACAAATCGCCTCAAGATAATGTTCAAGCCAAATGTTGCCTTTTGTCTAACTCACATGACTAGTCACTGGTTAAGGGCCAGAGAAAGGAACAGCTCACCTCATTTAACAAAACTCCTGCAATGAGTCAACAAAAATGTTCCAAGTGCCTGTTGCTGGGTGCCATCAAGTGGATTCCAACCCATAACAACCCCATGTAGAAGGATAGAACTGCCTCACAGGATTTCCTAACCTTTACAGAAGGAGGACTGGTGGTACAGTCATTAAGTGCTCAGCCACTAACCTAAACGTCAACAGTTCAAATCCACCAGCTGCTCCACGGAAGAAAGATGTGGCAGTCTGCTTCCATAAGATTTACAACCTTGGAAATGCTCCGGGGCAGCTCTGCTCTATCCTGTAAGGTTGCTGCGAGTCGGAATCAACCTGACTACAATGGGTTTGGGTTTTTTCTTTTTTTTTGGTTTTAATCTTTATGGAAGCAGATAGCCAGGTCTTTATCCTGGGGAGCTGCTGAGTGGGTTCAAACCACCAACCTTTTGGTTATCAGTCAAGTGCTTAACCACCGCACTACCAAGGCTCCTTAGAAACTCTGTAACCCTTCATATTTAGAGCAATTCGGATTCCTAAAAAATATCTGCTCCATCCAAAAGTTTCGTCAGGCAAATTAGCCTTTCTCTATTAGCCTACATATTGTAGCATAAAAGCTGTCAGATTTTGTGGGAGTCATCCTTGACTGCATGACTAAAACCACTCCTATGACTCTTTGGACCTCAAGCTTGAAAATGGCTTCCTGCACCTACAAGTTGAAGGTTGAAGTGGGTACCAGACTCAGTAATGCATCTGAGAGGTCTACCTTTAACTCTGCAATCAGGGCTTGTGGGTCTTTCCACCACAGTTCTGTCACTGTGCCATCTATGGTGGCTTCACGTTGCTATGATGCTGAAAGTTATTCATTCCACCTGTACTTCAAATTCCAGCAGGGTCATTGTCACAGATTGAATCGTGTTCCCCCAAAATATCTGTCAGCTTAGCTGGGCCGTGATTCTCAGTATTGTGTGATTGTCTACCATTTTATGTGATTCTCCTATATGGTATAAATCCTGTCAGTGTGATATAATAAGACGGATTAGCAGCAGTTATGTTGATGAAGTCTCAAGATTAGATAGTGCCTTAAGCTGATCTCTTCTGAGATATAAAAGAGAGAAGCGAGCAGAGAGACGGGGGCCTCATACCACCAAGAAAGCAGTGCTGGGAGCAGAGCACATGTCCTTTGGACCTGAGGTTCCTGCAGTGAGATGCCCCCAAACCAAGGGAAGACTGATGACAAGGACCTCCTTCCAGAGCCGACAGAGAGAGAAAGCCTTCCGATGGAGCCAGCACCCTGAATTTGGACTTGTAGCCTACTGGACTGTGAGAGAATAAATTTCTCTTTGTTAAAGCCATCCACTTGTCGTATTTCTATTATAGAAGCACTAGATGACGAAGACACCATCCACTTGTGGTATTTCTATTATACAAGCCCTAGATGACGAAGACACCATCCACTTGTGGTATTTCTATTATAGAAGCACTAGATGACTGAGACACCATCCACTTGTGGTATTTCTATTATAGAAGCACTAGATGACTGAGACACCATCCACTTGTGGTATTTGTGTTATAGAAGCACTAAATGACGAAGACACCATCCACTTGTGGTATTTGTGTTATAGCAGCACTAGGTGACTGAGACACCATCCACTTGTGGTATTTGTGTTATAGCAGCACTAGGTGACTGAGACACCATCCACTTGCAGTATTTCTGTTATAGCAGCACTAGGTGACTGAGACACCCTCCACTTGTGGTATTTCTGTTACAGCAGCACTGGGTGACTAAGACATCCACTTGTGGTATTTCTGTTACAGCAGCACTAGGTGACTAAGACATCCACTTGTGGTATTTCTGTTATAGCAGCACTAGGTGACTGAGACACCATCCACTTGTGGTATTTCTGTTATAGCAGCACTGGGTGACTAAGACATCCACTTGTGGTATTTCTGTTATAGCAGCACTAGGTGACTGAGACACCATCCACCTGTGGTATTTCTGTTACAGCAGCACTAGGTGACTGAGACACCCTCCACTTGTGGTATTTCTGTTACAGCAGCACTAGGTGACTGAGACACCCTCCACTTGTGGTATTTCTGTTACAGCAGCACTAGGTGACTGAGACACCATCCACTTGTGGTATTTGTGTTATAGCAGCACTAGGTGACTAAGACATCCACTTGTGGTATTTCTGTTATAGCAGCACTAGGTGACTGAGACACCATCCACCTGTGGTATTTCTGTTACAGCAGCACTAGGTGACTGAGACACCATCCACTTGTGGTATTTCTGTCATAGCAGCACTGGGTGACTAAGACATCCACTTGTGGTATTTCTGTTATAGCAGCACTAGGTGACTGAGACACCATCCACCTGTGGTATTTCTGTTACAGCAGCACTAGGTGACTGAGACACCATCCACCTGTGGTATTTCTGTTACAGCAGCACTAGGTGACTGAGGCACCATCCACTTGTGGTATTTCTGTTACAGCAGCACTAGGTGACTGAGACACCATCCACTTGTGGTATTTGTGTTATAGCAGCACTAGGTGACTAAGACATCCACTTGTGGTATTTCTGTTATAGCAGCACTAGGTGACTGAGACACCATCCACCTGTGGTATTTCTGTTATGGCAACTCTAGATGACTGAGACATCGTCCACTTGTGGTATTTCTGTCATAGCAGCACTGGGTGACTAAGACATCCACTTGTGGTATTTCTGTTATAGCAGCACTAGGTGACTAAGACATCCACTTGTGGTATTTCTGTTATAGCAGCACTAGGTGACTGAGATACCCTCCACCTGTGGTATTTCTGTTACAGCAGCACTAGGTGACTGAGACACCATCCACTTGTGGTATTTCTCTCATAGCAGCACTGGGTGACTAAGACATCCACTTGTGGTATTTCTGTTATAGCAGCACTAGGTGACTGAGACACCCTCCACCTGTGGTATTTCTGTTACAGCAGCACTAGGTGACTGAGACACCATCCACTTGTGGTATTTCTGTCATAGCAGCACTGGGTGACTAAGACATCCACTTGTGGTATTTCTGTTATAGCAGCACTAGGTGACTGAGACACCATCCACTTGTGGTATTTCTGTTACAGCAGCACTAGGTCACTGAGACACCATCCACCTGTGGTATTTCTGTTACAGCAGCACTAGGTGACTGAGACACCATCCACTTGTGGTATTTCTGTTATAGCAGCACTAGGTGACTGAGACACCCTCCACCTGTGGTATTTCTGTTACAGCAGCACTAGGTGACTGAGACACCATCCACTTGTGGTATTTCTGTCATAGCAGCACTGGGTGACTAAGACATCCACTTGTGGTATTTCTGTTATAGCAGCACTAGGTGACTGAGACACCATCCACCTGTGGTATTTCTGTTACAGCAGCACTAGGTGACTGAGACACCATCCACCTGTGGTATTTCTGTTACAGCAGCACTAGGTGACTGAGACACCATCCACCTGTGGTATTTCTGTTATAGCAGCACTAGGTGACTGAGACACCATCCACCTGTGGTATTTCTGTTATAGCAGCACTAGATGACTAAGACAGTCCGTCCATGGTGGACAGATTTCAGCAGAGCTTCTAGACTAAGACTGAGTAGGAAGGAAGGGCTGGAGGTCTACTTACAAAATTTAGGCAATGAAAACTTTATGGATCACGACAGAACATTGTCTGACTGCTGTTTTGGACACCTCATCTAAGCCTACTGCTGCCAAGTCCATTCAGTCTCCTCATAACCTCATAGCACAGAGTAGAACTGCCCCGTAGGATTTCCTAGGCTGTAGTCTTCAGAGAAGCAGACTGCCACATCCTTCTCCCACAGAGAGGCTGGTGGATTAAACTTCCAACCTCTTGGTTAGCAGCCGAGTGCTTTTACCACTATACCACCAGGGCTCCTTGGACATGTCATCAGGAGGGATCCATAGCTAGAGGAGGGTGTCACATTTGGTGAAGTAGACAGCTGGCGATCATGAGGGAGACCCTTGGTGAGATGGACTGGCACGGCAGCCACTAGGATGGATTCGAACCTGCGGCAATTGTAAGGATGACGCAGGACCGGGCAGAGGCTCTTTCTGTTGTATAGACTGCCCACTGGACGACTTGGCTGACCTCTCACCCTGCCCCTACATGGATAAGCAAGGCCTGGCCTCCGTTTAGATTTAGCCGGCGACCCACCTGTCTTCCTTGTGCAGGGTCTCCTGGCTCACACCTCTCTGGCTGTATGCCTCTTGATTCACACCCTAGAGCACTGCTGTCCACGGAAGGTCCTGCAGTAATGGAAATGCCTGTCTACACTGTCCAGTGTGGTAGCCACTAGACAGGTGTGTCCACCGAGCACTTGAGCTGTGGCTAACGCAGCTGCGGAAAAGAATTCTTAATTAACTTGATTTTAATTAATTTAAATTTAAATAGCCACATTTGGCTAGTGACTACTGTATTAGACAGGGTAGGCCTGGTATTTTAGACAAGGTCCACCCTTTAGATCCTTCAAAATTTCTAGGCTACGAACACCTTGACTTTCCTCTGCTTTACCTCACCTAAGGCATTAGTAAGGAGGCCTGGTGGCACAATAGTTAAGCGCTCAACTGCTAACTGAAAGGTTGGCAGTTTGAACCCACCCAGCAGCTCTGCAGAAGAAAGACCTGGCAATCTGCTCCCATAGAGAAGACAGCCTAGGAAACCCCATGGGGCAGTTGTACTCTGTCACACGGGGTTGCTGTGAGCCTGAATGGACTCCAAGGCAGCCAAAAGCAACATGGCACTAATGACGATGGTTTACAGCGGAAGCCACCCGCATCTTAACTGGGGCCTCACAGACACCACCAGTGATCCAAGACCAAGGGACTGAGGTTGGCAGCGAATGACGATGCTTTACAGCGGAAGCCACCCGCATCTTAACTGGGGCCTCACAGACACCACCAGTGATCCAAGACCAAGGGACTGAGGCTGGCAGCGAATGACGATGGTTTACAGCGGAAGCCACCCGCATCTTAACTGGGGCCTCACAGACACCACCAGTGATCCAAGACCAAGGGACTAAGGCTGGCAGCGAATGACGATGGTTTACAGTGGAAGCCACCTGCGTCTTAACTGGGGCCTCACAGACACCACCAGTGATCCAAGACCAAGGGACTGAGGCTGGCAGTGAATGACGATGGTTTACAGCGGAAGCCACCTGCATCTTAACGGGGGCCTCACAGACACCACCAATGATCCAAGACCAAGGGACTGAGGCTGGGAGCGGGACCTGGCACTGAACGGACGAAATAAGTGGCTGTTTCCAAATACACAGGAAGCCAGAAGTATCACAAAGAAAATAACTTTAACTTTGCCCGTGGCTTTCTCTCTGATTTTGCTTCTGCATCAGTTTATTGATTATTATCTACACCAGAAATAGTATTTAGTTATTACTTCTTCTAAATCGCTGCTTTTTTTTTTTGAGCAAGCTACCTTTTCTCTGTAATATTGATGTGTTAATGTGTGAATTATTACCACTTTCCCAATGTTAAAGGAAATTGATCCAAACACTTAAAACATAAAAATCTATGTGTGCAACCGTTGGACTGAAGAGATGAAATGTCTACACAAATAGGACAGTTAGACATGAACTTACCAGAGGTTGTAGAAAACCTTATCTGGATAAAACAGACTAAATCCAAGGACAAACCTTCACAAGAAACTTAAATCAGTCAAAAGATTGCTTATATGTGTGTGTGAGTGTGTATGTGCATGTGAATGTGTGTGTGTACGTGAATGTGTATGTGTACGTGAATGTGTATGTGTACGTGAATGTGTATGTGAGTGCGTGTGTATGTGTATGTGAATGTGTATGTGTACGTGAACGTGTATGTGAGTGTGTGTGTACGTGTATGTGTACGTGAATGTGTATGTGTACGTGAATGTGTATGTGTACGTGAATGTGTATGTGAGTGTGTGTGTACGTGTATGTGTACGTGAATGTGTATGTGTACGTGAATGTGTATGTGAGTGTGTGTGTATGTGAACGTGAATGTGTATGTGTACGTGAATGTGTATGTGAGTGCGTGTGTATGTGTATGTGAACGTGAATGTGTATGTGTACGTGAATGTGTATGTGCATGTGAACGTGTATGTGTACGTGAATGTGTATGTGTACGTGAATGTGTATGTGTATGTGAATGTGTATGTGAGTGCGTGTGTATGTGTACGTGAACGTGAATGTGTATGTGAATGTGTATGTGAGTGCGTGTGTATGTGTACGTGAACGTGAATGTGTATGTGTACGTGAATGTGTATGTGCATGTGAATGTGTATGTGTACGTGAATGTGAATGTGTACGTGTATGTGTATGTGTACGTGAATGTGTATGTGCATGTGAATGTGTACGTGTATGTGAATGTGTATGTGAGTGTGTGTGTATGTGAACATGTGTGTGTGTATGTGTATGTCTATGCGTATGTGTATGTGAATGTGTATTTGTATATGTGTATATGTTATTGTCAGCTGCCACCGAGTCAATTCCAACTCACAGTGACCACACGTGACAGAGTAGAACTGCCCATAGAGCTCCCCAGCCTGCGATCTTTACCGGAGTAGATCACCAGGGTTCGAACCACCAGCCTTCTGGGTAGCAGCTGAGAGCTTAACGATTGCATCAACCAGCCAACCAAAAAACCCAAACCAATTGCCGTGGGGTCAATTTCGACTCATAGCAACCCTATAGGATACAGTAGGACTGCCCCATAGATTTTCCAAGGCTGTAGTCTTTACGGAAGCAGATCACCAGGTCTTTCTCCCTCAGAGCAGCTGGTGGGTTCAAATTGCTGACCTTTTGGTTAGCAGCCGAGTGCTTAACCACTGCACCACCAGGGCTTCTTCGACATCACCAGGGCCTCCTTACGTATGTAAGTATGCATACATATATGAAGAAACGGAGGAAACTAAACAAAGATTCTAAAAATCCTTTATACTGAACAGTATGAATACAAATGAAAGTCCTGAGATGAGGGGCCTGATATCTTCTTTAAAACACACACACACACACACACACACACGCACACACACACACACATCCTGAAGCTGGTTATGCTAATGATAGTGATGACATAGTATAATTACATGCTATCTTTACCAGCTCCAGTCAATGACAAGTCGTGGTGACCCCACCTGTGTCAGAGTAGAACTGCGCCATAGGGTTTTCAGTGACTGTTTTCAGAAGTAGATGACAGGCCTGGTGAGCAGCCAGATGAGTTAATCGTTTGTATCACGCAGGGATTCCATGCCATCTTTATCCATTGATTACTGATCAATAGCTCAGACAATCCAAAATATCAGGTGATCCGCTACCCAGGCGGGACCTATCTCACTGCTTCCCTAGAGGTTTACCGGTGCTGCTGCCACTACCACCACCCCACTGGGACGTCTCTTCTGACCCCTAAGATTGCTGTTACTCTGGTCTCCTCAAAACTGTAACTCTAGGGTCAGTTTACCAGTCTGAGTCTTCTCTGGAAACAATGGCTAGGACAAGAGTGGCTATTAGGAAGGAATATAAGACCAGGGAGTATTTTCAGTTGAGCTGAGGCCTTCTAGGACCTTGCTGGCTAGCAAGACCCTCCCTAAAGGAGGCATATTTGAGACTTCTCTGTTTTGAGAAAGCCCTGGTGAAAAGCAGTCAGATATTTGTTCATATTTCTCTGTCATTCATCCAACAGCTAAACTATCTTTTCTGAGCATTTTCATGAAAAAAAAAGAGCTTTACCTACTGTTATGGAATGAATTGTGTTCCCCTCCAAATATGTGTTGGAATCCTAACCCCACACCTGTGGTGGGATCCTCTCTAGAAACGGGTTTTCTCGTTATGTTTGTGAGATCACACCGAGTAGGGTGGGTTCTAAAGCTAATCACTTCTGAGTTAAACAGAGCAGATTATACACACTCACGCTCACACTCACACATTCACACACAGAGGGAAAGACGGGTGGCGTGAAGAGCCAAGGACTGAAGGAACACTAGGGCTACCTGAAAGGAAGAAACCTAAATGCCCTCATTTGGACTTTCAGTCTCCAGAACTGTGAGAAAATACATTTCTGTTCTTTAAAGCCACCCTCTCAAAAAAGTGGTTTTAAAGAACATAAATTTATTTAAGGTATTTAAGCAGCCGTGGTGGAGCAGTGGTTCAGCACTGGGCTGCTAACTGAAAGATTGGGTGCATGAACCCTCCAGCAACTCTGCAGGAGAAGGACCTGGCAATCTGCTCCTGTAAGATCACAGCCTAGAAAACTCTATGGGGCAGTTCCTCTGTGTCCTATAGAGTTGCTATGTGTCAGAATCGATTTGTTGTCTCAAAACAACAATTGACAACAACTCATGGTATTTGTATCACAATGGCACTGGGAAATTAAGATGTTTACCCGATGTCCTTTGGTCCTTACAAACACCCCAGAAAGTTGTAATGATCGTCCTTGTTTTACAGAGCGTATGGAGTCTAAGAAAGATACATAAAGCCCAAAGCCAGTAAATGATGGGATTAGTTCACGGAGAAGGCGGCCGACCTGGAATCCTCTCTCCTCCATGCAGACTAGCTTGTCAGACAGACGATGGCATGAAGGTCGTTGGAGGTCATATAAATATCTTTCTCAATGGCACCTGTCTCATAGGGTGCCTCGAGTGGAGGAGGAACAGCTGGTTTAGTCCCTAGAAGAACTGGCAACATACATCTAAGATTATTTGAAAATGCTACAAGATCACTCACAACGGAGACATCCCCAAGCAACTCCATTTTCAAGTGAACACACCAGCAAATTATATTCATATTTAAGGAAAGAGATCTTGTAAAGACACACCCTAAAATCTGCCATTGCAATTCATTGGAACATGTACAGGAGGTGGAGAAAAAAAAAAAAAAATGGAGAAATTGGCCAGCTTTCCTCATCACACAATATTCCCAACCATCTGCTCCACTTGCTTATGAAGACAGTGCTTGGTGCTTAAAATTCTCAGCAAAGAAAATGTGAATAACTCATTTACAACCTGTGAGAAAAAGAGAAGGAAGGGCTCCTTCCCACTGCCCCAAGTTCAGATTTACAGTTAGCTTGTGTAGTGGTGGGTGGCTGTGCTAGTTTCTTAAAAGAAGATAATTGCACACACCAGCAAATAACAAAACAAAAGGGGAAAATGTATGTGGGAGGTGGGAGTGAAATGCTAGAATAATTTAACTACCGTTGGGTGGTTTTCATGCTGTAATGGGGGGAAAGCCTTGAACGAGATTTATTACCCAGAAAACAAATGGATCCTCCATCTCTGCTCATTTTTATCAAAGTCTCAGAAGTTTTCAAGAATTATTTAAGGTATTTAAGCAGCAGAGGTGGTGGAAAGTTAAGTTGATCTACGAATCAATTGATATTTGCTCCAAGCAGAAAGCTAATAAGGTCTAACTCTCAATGACAGCCTTCAAAGCCAAGAACTTTCATTCTATGCCGTGGTTGTTGTTTTGGTTGTTAGCTGCTGTCAAGTTAGCGCTGACTCACAGTAACCCATGTACAACAAAACAAGACACTTCCTGGTCTTGTGCCATTCCCATGATAGGTTGTGGACCAAACCATTGAGATCCATAGAATTTTCATTGGCTGATTTTAGAAGTAGATCGCCAGGCCTTTTCTCCCAGTCCATCTTAGTCTGGAAGCTCTGCTGAAACCCGTTCAGCATCGTAGCAACACACAAGCCTCCACTGCACTGACAGACTGATGGTGGCTGCATGTGAGGTACATTGGCCAGGAACCGAACTCAGATCCCAGGCATGGAAGGCAAGGCTTCAACCACTGAGCCAGCACTGCCCTCTCTCCACGACTACTAACCACCCAACACAGCTGGTGAGTGCTGGGACCGTCTTCTATAAACCAGACCTCCATTCTCCTGTGAACAGCATGTGTGGCCCAGGCTTCAGGCAGACTCAGGAAATCCATCACAAATGTACGTGAGGTGGGTATCTCTAAAAAAGTAGAGCTCTGGGAAGGAGGGAAAGCAGGCAGCTCATCTTACAGCAGTAATAAGGAAAGCTCAAGTGGCCACTAAAGTGGCACAAGGGTTAAGCACTCAGCTGCTGATCGAAAGCCTGATGGTTCAAACCTACCCAGAGGCTCTGTGGGAAAAAAGACCTGGCAATCTGCTCCTGTAAATATTGCAGCCTGGAAAACCTATGGGACAGTTCTACTCTGTCACATGAGGTCACCATGAGAGGAAGTCGACTGGATAGCACCCGAAAACAGCAAGTGGCCACTACAACAGAAAATGATTTAAAAAAAAGAAAAATAAATTCCTCTTAACAGTCTAGCTGGGATCCGTGGGCTGTGTCCTATTGTCCTATCTTACAGGCCTTGGGCTTTGAAGAAAGCACCAAAACATACCACAGGTAAAGCATGTGGCGGAGCCCTGGTGGCACGAGTGGTTAAACTCTCAGCTGCTAGCTGAAAGGTTGCAGTGTTGAACCCACCCATCGACTCCACAGGAGAATGACCTGGTGACCCGCTTCCCTGAAGATGGCAGCCTGGAAAACACTATGGCAGTTCTACTCTGTGACCTGGGGTTGCTATGAGTTGGAATCGACTCAATGGCACCCAACAACAACAACAAAGCACATGACAGGCTTGGTTTGTGCCCCACGATGAAAAGGTGTAAGAGGTAACATGGGACCTGAGCTGCCTCATGATTCCTACTGAGCTGTGAGAGGTCAGAGGACTGAAAAGGAGAAACACGGGGAGGAGAGGCCCACACAGTGATGAGCCTCTACAAAGACACTATTCCATGCTCCAGTGGTGTTTTGGGGAGGTAAGTGTGGACAAAGAATCCCTGGCAGTGCAGTGGCTAAGCCATCGGCTGCTAAACCAAAGGTTGGCAGTTCAACACCACCAGCTGCTCCTTGGGAGAAAGAACTGACAGTATGCTTCCATAAAGATTACAGCCTTGGAAACACCATGGGTCAGTTCCAATCCATCATATAGGATCCTATGAGTTGGAATCAAGTCAACTGCAAAGGGTTTGGATTTGGTTTGGAGAAACATGGGAGCCTCGGGTGGTGGGATGGTTAACATGCTCAGCTGTTAACCAAAACGCAAGAGGCTCAAGTCTACCTAGAGGTACCTTGAAGAAAAGGCCTGGCAATCTACTTAAGAAAATCAGCCTCCTACTTAACATTGTGCTAGAAGTCCTAGCTAGAGCAATAAGGCAAGAAAAAGAAATAAAGGGCATCCAAATTGGTAATGAAGAATTTAAACTGTCCCTATTTGCAGATGATGTGATACTATACTTAGAAAACCAAAAAGACTCCAAGAGAAAACTACTGGAACTAATAGAAAGACTCAGCAGAGTAGCAGGATACAAGACAAACATACAAAAATCAGCTGAATTCCTATACACCAATAACAAGAATGATGAAAAGGAAATCAGGAAAACAATACCATTTTTATATATATATATATATATATATATTTTATTATAGCCCCTAAAAAATAAAACACTTAGAAATAAATCTAACCAGGAATGTAAAACACCCTGTACAAAGAAAACTATAAAACACTACGACAAGAAACCAGAAAAGATCTACATAAATGGAAAAACATACCATGCTCATGGATAGGTAGACTCAACGTTGTGAAAGTGACAGTTCTACCTAAAGCAATCTACAAATACAATGCAATCCTGATCCAAATACCAACAACATTCTTTAAAGAGATGAAAACACTAATCGTTAACTTTATATGGAAAGGGAAGAAGCCCCAGATAAATAAAGCACTACTGAAGAAGAAGAATAAAGCGGGAAGACTCACACTACCTGACCTCAGAACGGTAGTTAAAACAGCCTAGTACTGGTACAACAGATACATTGACCAATGGAACAAAATTGAGAATCCAGATGTAAATCCATCCACCTACATCACCTGATCTTCAACAAAGGCCCAAAGTCCATCAAAAGAGGAAAAGTCAGTCTTTTAACAAATGTTGTTGTTGTTGTTGTTGTTAGGTGCCATCGAGTCGGTTCCGACTCAGCAACCCCATGTACAACCAAATGAAACACTGCCTGGTCCTGCATCATCCTTAAAATTGTTATTATGCTTGAGCCCATTGCTGCAGCCATTGTGTCAGTCCATCTTGTTGAGGGTCTTCCTCTTTTCCACTGACCCTATACTCTACCAAGCATGGTACCCTTCTCCAGGGATTGTTCCCTCTTGACCACATGTCCAAAGTACGTAAGACACACTCTTGCCATTCTTGCTTCTAAGAGCATTTTGATTGTACTTCTTCCAAGATAGGTTTGTTTGGTCTTTTGGCAGTCCATGGTATATTCAATATTCTTCACCTACACCTTAGCTCAAAGGTGTCAATTCTTCTTCGATCTTCCTTATTCATTGTCCAGCTTTCACATGCATATGATGCAACTGAAAATACCATGGCTTGGGTCAGGTGCGCCTTAGTCTTCAAGGTGCCATCTTTGCTTTTCAACACTTTGAAGAGGTCCTTTGCAGCAGATTTATCCAATGCAATGAGTCCAACTAACAAATGGTGCTGGCAAAACTGGATGTCCTTCTGCAAACAAATGAAACAGGACCCATGCCTCACACCATACACAAAAATTAATTCAACATGGATCAAAGACCTAAATATAAAACCAAAAACTATAAAGATTATAGAAGAAAAAATAGGATCAATGCTGCAGACCCTAATACACAACATTAACAGGAGATAAACCATAAATAACAACATACAAATTCTAGAAGTTAAGCTAGATAACTGGGATCTTCTAAAACTTAAACACTTACGCTTACGAAAAGACTTCACCAAAAGAGTAAAAAGAGAACATACAGACTGGGAAAATATTTTTGGCTATGATAAATTTGACAAAGGTCTAATCTCTAAAATCTACAGGAAAATCTGACACCTCTACAACAAAAAGACAAATAACCCAATTAAAAAGTGGACAAAGGAAATAAACACACTTCACCGAAGAAGACATTCAAGTGGCTAAGAGACATATGAGGAAATGCTCATGATCACTAGACGATAGAGAAATGCAAATCAAAACCGCAATGAGAATACCATCTCACTCCGGCATTACTGGCATGAATAATAATAAAAAAAATGTTGGAGAGCCTGTAGGGAGGCTGGAACTCTTATGCTCTACTAGTGGGAATGCAAAATGGTACAACCATTATGGAAAACGATATGGCTCTTCCTTAGAAAGCTAAAAATAAAATACCATATGATTCAGCAATCCCACTGCTAGGAATATATCCTAGAGAAATAAGACCTGTCACATGAATAGGCATATGCACACCCATGTTCATTGCATGATTGTTCACAATAGCAAAAAGATGGAAACAACCTAGAAGCCCATCAACAGATGAATGGATAAACGAACTGTGGTACATACACACAATGGAGTACTATGCAACAATAAAGAAGAATGATGAATCTGCAATGCATCTCACAACACGGATCAATCTGGAGGGCATTATGCTAAGTGAAATAAGTCAATCACAAAAGGACGAATGTTATATGAGACCACTACTATAAAAACTCATGAAATGGTTCACACAAAAAAAGAAACAACCTTTGATGATTACCAGGGAGGTGAGGGGTGGGGATGGAAAAACACTAGACAATAGATAAGTGGTAACTTTGGTAAAGGGTAAGACAGTACACAGTACTGGGGAAGCTAGCACAACTTGTGCAAGGCAAGGTCATGGTAGCTCTATAGACACATCCAAACTCCCTGAGGGACTGAATTGCTAGGCTGAAGGCTGTGGGCACCATGATCTCTGGAAACATCTAGCTCAATTGGCATAACATAGTTTATAAAGAAAACGTTCTACGTCTTCCTTTGGGGCGTAGTGTCTGGGGCCTTAAAGGCTTGTGAGTGGCCATCTAAGATACTCCACTGGTCCCACCCCATCTGGAGCAAGGGATAATGAAGAAAACCAAAGACACAAGGGAAAGATTAGTCCAAAGGACTAATGGACCACAACTGCCACAAAAAAACCACAGCCTCCACCAAACTGAGTCCAGCACAACTAGATGGTGCCTGGCTACCACCACTGACTGCTCTGACAGGGATCACAACAGAGGGTCCTGGACAGAGCTGGAGAAAAATGTAGAACAAAATTCTAACTCACAGGAAAAGACCAGAATTGCTGACCTGACAGAGGCTGAAGAAACCCTGAGAGTATGACCCCAGACACCTTTTCAGCTCAGTAATGAAGCCACTCCTGAGGTTCATCCTTCAGCCAAAGATTAGGCCCATAAAACAAAACGAGACTAAAGGGGCATACCAGCCCAGGGACAAGAACTATAAGGCAGGAGGGGACAGGAAAGCTGATAATAGGTAACCCAGGTTTGAGAAGGAAGAGTGTTGCCATGTCATGGGGTTGGTAACCAATGTCACAAAATGATATGTTTGTTCTGTAAACCTTCATCTAAAGTACTATAATAAAAAAAAAGGAAAATCAGCCATTGAAATCCCTGTGGAGCACAATTCTACTCTGATACTTGTGGGGTCACCATGAGTCTGAGTCTGCTCTATACAACTGGTACTGGTTGGAGTAGCAAGGATTTGTTATGGCGAGGTGAGGTTTTATTGGCAACATGGGTCATTCAGGATGGCCCTCAGCTAAGGATGCAAGGTAAGCCAACTTAACTCATCTTTGAAATGGTAGCAATACAGACTGGCTTATAGATGCGAGAGTTGAAAGAGGCAAGAATCTACTTTTGGGGGAGTACTGGTTTGATAAAGAGCCCTGATGGTGCAATGGTTAAGCACTTGACTGCTAACCAAAGGGTTGGTGGTTTGAACCCACAAACTGCTCTGCAGAAGAAAGATGTGGCAGTCTGCTTTCTTAAAGATTACAGCCTTAGAAACCCTATGGGGCAGTTCTACTCTGTCCTACAGGGTTGCTATGAGTCGAAATCGACTCAACAGCAGTTTTTTTTTTTTTTTAACTGCTTTAATGGATCAGCCATCTCTCCTCTGGGCCGCTCCACTTCCCTCTGCAGTCCTAAACACGATGCCTCTGAACTTGGAACCAGTTGAAGACTGAAAATAAAAAAGGACTTTCCAGATGTGATAAATACACGCTATCACTATTACTCACAAAGTGTTGAAATGATATCACACAACTGGTTAGAATGCTAAGGTCCGAGCATCTCTGACTGAATAGACTCCAGCTTCCCTCTTGACACACCACAGAGTTAATTACAAATAAAAGTCAACAACAGTTACATCACTGCAGTTACTAAAACCCAAATGGCATTGTTTGTTTGCAAATCACTAGATTCAAGATAGGAGGGCCGATGGATTAATGTTTGCCATCCTTTTCTCAGATCTAACACAGTCATGTGCTGGTTTACTTGGCTTACTCCCTGCTGGGGAGCAGAGCCGTGGCTGAGCTCAGTCCCTTGGTTACAAGTACGTCATCAGCCACACTTAAACAGGAAATACATGGCTGTCAGGAAGCGCACTCAATAACGAAACCACTATGAGCCAGAATTAGCCAATAATCTGAGTTACGCTCCACCCTGTGATGATGCAATCCTATTTCACAAGGAAGCCAAGTGGTGGAGGACTGGCTTGGTGGCAATCAAGGTCTCTTCCTTGGCTTTGTAGCCAGTTGGTGTGATTTCAGACCATCTGGTTTCCATAGCTTCTCTTAAGACAGTTTCAGCTTCTTTCTGAAAATCTTACATATGTAAATCTGTGGTAGGACTTTTAAGTTCCAATGGGTGGCTGACTTACTTGACTATGAATCAATTAAATAAAATAATAGTGTTTTATTCTTCTTTATATCCACTGACCACAATGCTTAGGACAGTAGGCGTACAATTAATGATTCCTAAATTATTAACTAAGGAACCTGGAGGTTCAACGGTTAAGCACTCGTCTGTTAGCTGAAAGGTCAGTGGTTCAAACTCACCCAGAGGCTCCGAGGGAGAAAGACTTGGGGGTCTGCTCCCATAAAGATTACAGTCTAGAAAGTGCTATGAGGCCATTGCACTCTTTCACATTGGGTCCCTATGAGTCAAATCGACTCGACTGCACACAACAACAGCATCAGAATTATTAACTACCTGAAAACTAGTGGATGAGCGAGCCCCACAAGCCACGAGCTGATGAGGCAGGCTTTCTTATTACCCACTGTCTTAGTTACCTAGTGTTTCTGTAACATAAATACCACACGTGCATGGATGGCTTTAAAGAACAGAAATTAATTTTCTCATGGTTCTGGAGGGTGTAAGTCCAATTCAGGGTCTCAGCTGTGTGGGTCTTCTCTGGGTGTTCAGTGGCCCCACAGAAGAAAGACCTGGGGATCTGCTCCCGTCAGGACTACAGCCTGGAACACCCTGTGGGGCTGTTCTACTCCGCGACATGGGATCACTCTGAGTGGGAATCACCTGAATGGTGCCCATCAACAACAACACTTTGCTATTCAGAGTAACTGTGTAACTTATGGAGGGATATACGCAGTTGCCATATGTTTCTCAGATCTCTAGATGGCAACCCTCCCCGGGCACAGCTGGACTGCTGGTGTAAATTTGTGAGACAGCCTCATTTTCTCATCCTTCTCTTTCGTCCTCCTCCCTCTCCTTCTCTTTTGGGACCTGCTGGCAATCATGGTGGCTCTCTAGACAGTGAAGAAAAGGAAACAGCCGGCGCCACATCTCTGCTCTCAGGGTTTCCTCAAACGGCATCAGCAGAGTCCCAGGGAGGGGGAATTTAGAACCCACACACTTGGATGCTCTGACGGTGAGGTAGCTTATCCTCCTTTCTGCTCTGCGATTAAAGAGAGGCTGAGGCCAAGGACAGCCCAGGGAGCTTCCTGCCTGGAGGAGGCCCGGCTCCTCCCTCTGCGCGGTCTGTCTCCATGGAGACAGACCTGAAACACAAAATCACAGAGGGCCAGGTGGATCCCAGGGGCCCAGGGCAGACACCAGAGGCCACAGATGAGGGACAATAAGAAACGCTAAATGGGTGGCTGATTTTTCAGCTGCAAGGATTTATCTCAAGCTGATTTTTTAAACATTTCTTCATCAAAAAAAAAAAAAGTAGAGAAGATATTTCTTCCACGAATAAAACTGTAGCTTGAGCTGTTCACTTAATTGCACATAATTTCCTCAGGGTCCAAATTTGCTCTAATAATTCCAGTGTGTGTAATGGTGATGGAGGAGCCCTGGGGACACAACAGTTAAGCACTCATTGCTAACCCAAAGGTTGGAGGTTTGAACCCACCCAGCGCCTCTGCAGGAGAAAGACCTGGCAGTCTTTTTCCATAAAGATTAAAAAACCTAGCAAACCCTATGGAAGTTCTACTCTGTCACACAGGTCTCTGTGAGTCGGAATCGACTCCCCAGCGACCAACAGCGACAACAACAATGATGGTGGATTTGCTCAGTTTTCATGAAGCAGCAGCAGTGAGAATGTAGTGGATTGTGGAAACTCTGGCCTGGACCTGGCAAAATTGTCATGTCCCCATTTAAAAGCCTCATCAAGCAGTACACACCATAAGATCTGTTAAGCCCTTGGGTTTCTCTGGAACATCGTTAATTTCAGAGGGTGGTTGCTAACGATCGCATTTTAGAAATTGTCAGAAAAACATTTTTCTCCTTTTGTTGCTTGTCACCAAGTGAGAACAATCTTGTAACAACACCGCACGTTCCAACACCTTTTCATAATGAGTCTTCAGGGGGAAATTCAACTTATGAGAATTAAGAAAGCAGTCTGCACTTGCCATAACACCAAACCATAGGAACACGGTTTGCTGCGTGATCGCCACACGGCTATAATGCCTGCAGTGTGGTTGGCTGTACTCCACGCCAGGTATGGGCCACTGCTACTGATCGATTCGCTTGTATTAACACTTGCTCTTGCCAATAGTCACCTTTTAAAATAACCAATAACATGTCACTCAGTACCGTTTCTAAGAGCCAGAGAATGAAGGGGAAATGTAATAGATCGAATCACAATGTCTCAGCTTTGCATCTAAGTCAATCTATTATTCCGAACATAAAGCTAATATGTTAAACAATATAAATTTTTTTTTTAAAGCAGAAATATGTTTATGGGTTGTTAGTTTCTACCACCACTCAGGGCTAACCGCAGTTATTACTACTGTTTTCAAAATAAAACCCTAACTGTAAGCGAAAAAGGAAACACGAGCTCATAAATAAGGCGCGTTTATGCAACCCCGAGTGTCCTTAGAGACCACGAGTGACTTACCACGTGGGTCTCGCAGAGCAAGTGTGATGGCCTATGTCACCATAGCCAAAATGAACCCCCAAAACTGAGGTAATCTTTAAACTTTAAACTGAAAATACCCCCTGAAGTCTTCTTAAAACCAGACATTTTAGCTTAACTAGTAAAGAATGTCTACCTTGAACACTGTGCTCTTTGAAGACCTATCTATATGGGATCAAATTGACAACCACAACTCAAAAGTTTAGATAGGAAGCTTAGGGGGCAATAAGTTTGTATTAATGGGGGAGGAAGAATTCAGAAAAGGGGGGTGAGGATGGTTGCACAACTTAAAGAGTGTAATTGATGTCATTGACTTGTACATGTAGAAACTGCTGAATTGGTGTGTGTCCTCCTGTGTATATTCTCAACAACAAAAATAAAATAAAAATAGTAATTAAAAAAGTGAAATGAGAGTGACAGTCTCAACCTCATCCCAGGGAGGTGCTTTTTAAACAAATGTCCTTTGAGATTATTCCAGGAGCACATTTCTTTATGGTATTGCTATGTTGGTCTGTTACATCGTCGAGAATTCTTGGATACAACACAAGCCTGTTACAATTCAAAGATATTGCAAAAGACCTCAGAATTCATTCTTATTAATTAGTAAATAGGACATGAAATACTTCTCATTTTATTTGTTTCACGTTATAGTACCAGTACCAGCTGCCATCAAGTCAGCTGTGATTTATGATGACCCCATGTGTGTAGAGTAGGACTGTGCTCCACAGGGTTTTCAGCGGCTGATTTTTCAGAAGTAGGTCACCAGGTGTTTCTCCTGAGGTGTCTCTGAGTGGACTTGAACCTCCAACCTTTTGGTTGGCAGCAGAAAGTGTTAACCATTTGCAGCACCAGGACTCTATGCTGTGTTTAATATGACTGATGGTCTGTTCTTCTGCATGGCTGGAGTCAAGGGAAAAGTCCTGCTCATCTGAAGTCCTGTTGTTAGAGTCAATTCTCGATTCCGACGTTATTTCCTCAAGGACCCTGTGAAATGTAAACTCTATTATTAAGAAATAATTAACTTAATTTCACACGACACCAGCGGCCCCCTTCCGCTCCTCCCCCTCCCCCAAAAAAGCCTGTGCCTACTGATACTGCTTAGGTACAGCTAAACTTTGTGGGATTAGTTTTCTTGGTTTGAAGGTTTAGTTAAGGTCATGGCTTCAAGGGTCTGTACAATAAATTGTCCCTAGTCTGTTTTTAGAGTGTCCGCTCTACTTCCTGGTTGGGTGAGTAGTGCCTGGTGTCTAAAGGCCACCCAAGATACAACAACTGGTCTCTATTTGCCTGGTACAGTAGAAGAAAGAGGCCCAGGAATCCAAGGAGGAAATGGGTTGCAGGTCTCACTGCCTCCATGAACTATTACCTCCTTTGCTGTGAGACCAGAAGAACTGGATGGTACCCAGCTACCATAAATGAACGTTTTGATCAAGAACGCAATACATGGATCCTGATCAAAAGGAGGGAAATTGGGCTACAGAACTTCAAATTCACATGGAAACCAGACTTTCTGGATCCAGTGAAACTGGGGGAAACCCCAAACCTATTGCCTGAAAATGATCTTTAAACCTTGAACTGAAACTATCCAATGAAGCCATCATTAAACTAAAAACAGTTTAGCTCAATGAATAAAGCATTGCAGTCCTGTAACGAATTACCTGTCTGAGTTCAATCTGACTGCAGTTAATCTAAAGTACAGATGGGAGCTTTCAGGGGCAGAGAGGCTGGTGATGAATAAGGATAGTCAGAATGGTGACAGAATGTGAAGTATGAAACCAACGTCATTAAACTGTTCACGTAGAAACTGTGTATGTTTGGTTGTGTTTATTGCCACCAAAAATAAATAAATTTTTACAAATTAATTTATACTCCCCAAATCCATCGAGTTGATTCTGGCTCACAGTGACTCTACAGGACAGGGTAGAACTGCCCCCATAGAGTTTTCAAGGCTGTAAATGTTTACGGAAGCAGACTGCTACATCTTTCTCCCCTGAACAGCTGGTGGGTTCTAACCGCCAACCTTTTTGTTAGCAGCTGAGCACTTTAACCACTGTGCCACCAGGGCTCCTTTAACTTACACTAGTAAAAAAGCATATATTTAGCCCAGTGAAGAACTTTGAGGAAGTAGGAGCCAGAACAGATAATATAGATGAACAGATACTTGAGAGATTGAGAGAGAGAACAATTTGGCATTTGTTAAACGAATGCTCTGTGCCTGGACCTGAGTGCTTCTCCAGCATCACATTGATCTTTAACCCTCGGGATTTTAACTGTTCACCCATGCTACACAGTAGGCCACACAGGGGATCAGGGCAGAGTTCAAGTTCACACTGCACTGATGCAGGAACGGGGTGACGGTGGGTGTGAGAAGTCTGGAGAAGGCCCATTGTCCCGGCAGGCCAGGGACAGCCAGGGCTGCAGGACACAGGTGGCCCTGGGGAGAGCAGCCAAGGTAAATTCCTCTGAGGGGTGGCTCCAATGGATGTGACGGAATAGGAGTGGAGTTCTAAAACTGACCCTAATTCATTTCATGGCCATTCTAAAAACATTTGAAAAACAGAGGGGAGGGTGATTCACATAAAGGAAACAACACCTGCTCTCCCATCTCAGATGCTTCAGAGAGTAAAGCGTGTTCTTCGGGGATTTATGGTCAGAATTAAGTGAGACAGTGCTTGTGAGTGGGAGGGTGTATGTGGACCATGTGTGTGTACATGAGTGTGGTGTGTGTGTGCATGTGTGGGTGTGCACGTAGGAGTATGGTGTGTGTGTACAACTGTGGTGTGTGTGCATGTGTGTGCACACGAGTGTGGTGTGTGTGTGCACGTATGTGTGTACTTGAGTGTGGTGTGTGTGCACGTATGTGTGTACTTGAGTGTGGTGTGTGCGCACGTGTGTGTGTACATGAGTGTGGTGTGTGCATGTGTGTGGTGTGTGTGCACATGTGTGTGTACATGAGTGTGGTGTGTGTACATGAGTGTGGTGTGTGTGCATGTGTGTGTACATGAGTGTGGTGTGTGTGTTTGAGTGTGGTGTGTGTGCATGTGTGTGTGTGCATAGGAGTGTGGTGTGTGTGCATAGGGGTGTGGCATGTCTGCGTACACAAGTGTGGTGTTTGTGTGTGACAGCGTATGTGTTCATGGGGGTGTGGCATTTGTGCAAATAAGTGTGGTGTGTGTAAGTGTGTGTGCATATGTGTGTACATGAGTGTGGCGTGTGTGTGTGTACATGCATGATAAAGCCCATTTAATACATCATTGTTTCACCATCCTCTGAACGTTCACTGACCTGGGAAAACCAGCAATGCCACCTACACTGTTCACCCACTCTGAGCCTGACCCTGAGAAAATGAGCATAACTGTGCTAAGTGGGCACTCTTCAAATGCAAAATGGGCACGAAAGAATGCCAGCAATCTAACGTGTTCTCTAGAAGCACACAGTCCACTCAGCACCTTTTCGTCTGTTGTCTGACCTCCAGTACTCCCTGGAGCCTGTCCCAACTCTCAGCTGGTGGCCTTTGCTCACATCTCACTGAGCAGCTAGATGCCACACACTGGAGCCCTCTCTTCTCTCAGAGTCACCTCTACCTGTGCCTGTTCCCCTGTGCTCTGCCTTTCCTGCTGAGGGGAGACACGTCCCTCTTCCCAGCAAAGGCTCACACATGTGCTCCAGATCCCATCCTTCCACCCTTCCTAAGGATTTTCACATCTCTTTCCTGCCTCTGTCATTCCATCAGTGTACAAACATGCTCTGGCCTCTCTCATCTTTAACGGGCGTCCTGTGCCTTGGAAGACAGGCCTGGCAATCTGTTTCCATACAGATTAAAAACCAAAACCCACTGCCATCGAGTCAATTCCGACTCACAGTGACCCCATGTGACAGAGTAGAACTGCCTCGTAGGGCTTCCAAGGCTGTAATCTTTAAGAAAGCAGATTGCCGGGTCTTTTTCCGACAGAGCCACTGGGTGAGTTCAAAGCCCTGACCTTTGGTTTAGCAGCTGAGCGCTTAACCATTGCACCACCAGAGCTCCTTTCTGTGAAGATTACAGCTTAGGAAGCCCTACAGGGCAGCTGTCCTCTGTCACATGGGCTCGCTGTGAGTCAGAATTGACTTGACAGCACCCAACAACAACAGCAACAGCAAAGACGTTAGGAAATAATGAGATGCCTGGGAACCAAATGCCACAGGCTTTAACAGGTGGAAGACTCAAGGTTTCAGATAAGATGCAAAGGGTAAAACAGACATCACCTACGAAAAACAATCCATCTGTTGGCAGCCAGGACTGTAAAAGAAGTGCATTCATCTTAGTTTGAAGAATAGTAGTTAATTCTGACACAGGAAATCATTCACGAATTATTTGCATGAGCGTCTATGTACTCAATCTCCCCTTCTTGAAGGATTTGCAGGTTGAACAAAAAGGAATTCCAGCTATGGCAGCCCTGAAACTTGCCTTCCGCCCAAAGCCATGCGTTCTCAAGAGACAGAAAGATGACATAGTCATAGAATATTGTTGGCAGTCTGAGAGGAGCTCTGGCTTCAGGAGACAGAAAGACGACATGGTCGTAAAGACTGTTGTAGGCAGTCTGAGGGGAGCTCTGCCTTCAAGAGACAGAAAGACGACATCACAGTCACCATAAAGACTGTTGTCAGCACTCCGAGGGGAGCTCTGGCTTCAGGAGACAGAAAGACGACATGGTCGTAAAGACTGTTGTAGGCAGTCTGAGGGGAGTTCTGCCTTCAAGAGACAGAAAGACGACATCACAGTCACCATAAAGACTGTTGTCAGCACTCCGAGGGGAGCTCTGGCTTCAGGAGACAGAAGGACGACATGGTCATAAAGACTGTTGTAGGCAGTCTGAAGGGAGCTCTGGCTTCAAGAGACAGAAGGATGACATCGCAGTCACCATAAAGACTGTTGTCAGCACTCTGAGGGGAGCTCTGGCTTCAGGAGACAGAAAGACGACATCACCATAAAGACTGTTGTCGGCAGTCTGAGGGGAGCTCTGGTGAGAATGAGATCTGACCAGGTTTCTTCAAAACAGCTCTTCCAGCTTCCTATGAGGATGCAATGTTCCAGACAAAATATTTTCTAGTAAGATTTTTTTTAATGTACAGAGAATTTTTTTTAATATAAAATAAGAACTCTACTAATTCAGACAAAAAAGTAAGGCTGCCTTAAAAAAAAAAAAAAACAGCTGCTGTTGAGTTGATTCTGACTCATGACGACCCATGTGCGCGGAGTAGAACTGTTCTGCATAGTGTTTTCAAGGCTGTGACTTTTCAGAAGCAGATCGCCTGGCCTTTCTTCTGAGGCACCTGTGGGTGGGTTCAAACCTCCAACCTTTTGGCTAATAGTCAAGTGATAAACCATTTGCACTACCCAGGGAATCTAAGGAAATATTGAAACCAAAAGGCTCATTGTTAGCGAGCTAATTCCGACTCATAGTGGCCCTACACGACAGAGTAGAACTGCCCCGTAGGGTTTCCTAGGCTGTAATCTTTACAGGAGCAGATGGCCAGGTCTTTTCTCCCATGGAGTAACTGGTGGGTTCAAATTGCTGATTTTCCAGTTAGCAACCAAGCACTTAACGATTGCATCACCAGGGCTCCTGTGGGCAGGTAAAGAGAACTGAAATGCTATTGAGACTACAGACGGATCTGAACAAAATGAGAATTCACATAACCTGATAGAGCTTTGGGTCAGAAATACTAAAAAGAATTCAAAATTGCTATCATAAATTAATCTAGAGAATAATTCTACCAAAGTCAGTGCTTTGGGTTTCATGTAAAGGTATAATATTGAGACAAGAAATGCCAAAGTAATATAATAACACCTGCACCAGTCTTTAGCCTAACCAAAACGAGGATTTCCTATAAAACCATTGCCATCAGGTCGATTCCAACACATAGCAACCCTATAGGACAGAGCAGAACTGTCCCATTCGGTTTCTAAGGAGCACCTGGTGGATTAGAACCACCTACCTTTTGGTTGGAAACCCTGGTAGCATAATGGCTAGGTGCTACAGCTGCAAACCAAAGGGTCGGCAGTTCGAATCTACCAGGCAGTCCTTGGAAAGTCTATGGGGCAGTTCTACTCTGTTCAATAGGGTTGCTATGAGTTAGAATCGACTTGACGGCACTGGGTTTGGTTTTTGGTTTTACCTTTTGGTTGGCAGCCATAGCTGTACACCAACCAGGGTTTCCATATCCTATAAAGCAGTCTTCAAATCCTATTTTTGACTAGATAAAATGCATCTGATAAAACTTGAAAAGTCCTGGAAGAAGCCAGTCATCTGAGCAAGGATTGCTCAGGACACCATTTTCTTTTCAAAAGAAGAAAAGGTGGAATACATTGGCTCCTGCCTACAAATGCAGGAAGCCTGAGAAATTGAAGTTGGTATGGAGCCATCTTGCACAGCTACTGCCATAAATACGACTGATTTTTAACTGCTCATCACGTATTGATTGGGCCTTGGCAAAGGAACAACACTGGACTAGAAATCAGGAGTCCAGTGGTCTAGTCTCAATCCCGCCATTGTGGAGCTGGGTGCTCAGGGGCAAATCCTTTCAGTTTCTCTATTTATAAAATGAAGAGGTCGAAAAAAATTATTCCAGTTTGGTTTATGGTTAAAGTTAGTTATATAAAGGATTTGGTAAACATTAAGAGAGGATCTATGACTTAAAAGACAAAAAAAAAAAAATTCGATTCACATACTGCCATGCCAACACCTAGAAACAAGATCAGTGAAAAAGAGACAAAAAGAAGTAAGGTGAAATTTTAAGTCGAAAAGGACAAATGAATTTCTCTATCATCTACGGTGATAGAGGAGCCCTGGTGGCGCAGTGGTTAAGAACTCGGCTGCTAACCAAAGGGTCGGCAGTTTGAATCCACCACCTGCTCCTTGGAAACCCTATGGGGCGGTTCTACCCCATCCTATAGGGTCACTATGAGTCAGAATCGACTTGATGGCGACAGGCTTTTTACAGTAATAGAAGTCTTGATTCTTATTTGGGCACACAGCTGCCCACAATGAATACTCTATTTCTCGGCCTCTCTTGCAGCTTTGTTGCTATTGGGTGCCACCAATTCAATTTTTGACTCACATCGACCCCATGTGACAGAGTAGAACTGTCCCATAGGATTTCCTAGGCTGTAACCTTTATGGGAACAGATTGCCAGGTCTTTCTCCCGTGGAGTCACTGGGTGGGCTGGAACTGCCAACATTTTGGTTAGCAGCCTAGCACTTAACGGTTTTCTCCGCCAGGTCTTCTTGCAGCTACATGGGGATATTTGACTAAGAGTTGGCCAATGGGATATGAGCAGAAGTGGTATGAACAGCTCGCAGGTTGTACCCATAAAGGAAAGGGAGTGTTCCTATCCCTTTCCTTTTCCCGTTTCCTGACAGTTCCAAAGCAGACTGTGAGGAGTGAACCACGAAGGTATGGAAATAAGGTAACACCCTGGAGTCACCATATCCGGACAGAAAAAAACTTCTATCTTTCTTAAGTTGCTATTATTTCAGGTCTCTGTTACAGCAACAAAACCCATACCTTACCTACCAAAAAAGTTACCTGGGCTCAAAGAAGAAACTAATCTACAGAACAAATAGTCTACATGAACCATGACCTCATCTACCCTGAGACCAGAAGAACTAGATAGTGCCCAGCTACCACTACTGACCAGTCTAATCAGGAGCACAGTAGGTGGACTCTCATAGAATGGGAGAGAAATGTGGAGCAGAACCTCAAATTCCTTTAAAAAGAAAAAAAAAGCCTATTGGACTAGTTGAAACTAGAGGACTCCCCCAGACCATTGCCCTGAGATACTCTTCGAACCTGGAACAGAAACTAACCCCTGAGGCTACCTTGTACCTAAATAACAAATTGGCTCAAAAAATAATGAATATCACTCATAAGTACTGTGCTCCTTTAAAAAAATCACCCATATGAGACCAAATGGTCAACATTACTTTAAAAAAAAGATGAGAATGTAAGGGGGCAGAAAAACTAGATTAATGGAAACCAAACAACCAGAATGAAAATAATGAGAATGTTCACACATTGTGAAGAATATAACCAATGTCACTGAACAACTTATGTAGAAATTGTTGAATGGGAACCTAAACTGCTGTGTAAACCTTCACCAAAAACACAATAAAATATGATTAAAAAAAAAAAAAGTTACCTTGGGGTATTGGAATATGCACAAGAAACTCTGGCCACTTTGAGCGGAAAAGGATTTCGGGAAAGTCACTTCCGTTGTGCAGATATTTCCAAGAAGTAACTGGTTGTGGGGGTGGAGTTATAGCTATTGAACAGGCCTTTTGTAAAGGTTTCTCTCTTACATTGCAGTTTGTAAACTATGGCCCAAGAACAAAATCCAGCCTGCTGCTGGTTTTTGTAAATACAGTTTTATCAGGACGCAGCCACACTCCTTTGTTTACATGTTACCTATGGGGTTTTCATACTGCAAAGCAGAATAATCATAACAGAGACTGTCTGGCTGCTAAGCCTAAAGTATTTGCTATTTGGCCTTTTAGAGAAAAAGCTTGCAGTCCCTTGTTTTATACGATAAAAACCTGGACACTTACTGGAACTCCTGTTCAACTAGTTTCAGATATTGTTCTTCCTTTTCGTATGGCAGTTTGTTCACATCTATACATGGTTGGTGTTAGCTGCTGTCGAGTCAGCTCAGACTCATGGCGACCCCATCATAACTGACAGAAATGTTGCCCCGTCCTGCACCATTGTCTTGATGATGGTATGCTTGAGTCCACTGTTGTGGCCACTGTGTGCTTTGAGTGCCTTCTCACCCAGGGGCTCATCTTTCAGCACCTGGACAATGCTCTGTTGTGATCCAAAGGGTTTTCATTGGTTAATCTCAGGAAGGAGACCTCCAGACTCTTTTTCTTAGCCTGCCTCAGCCTAGAAGCTCCGCTGAAACCTACCAACCGTGGATGACCCTGCTGGCATTTAAAATAATGGTGGTTTTTTAGCTTCCAGCATCACAGCAACACACAAGCCACCTCAGTAGAGCAAACTGACAGACAAGTGGTGGATCAGTATGTTAATATATTCAATATCCTACTCTGAGTTTATCTAAACTCATTATTTTCTAGCAAAAAAAAAAAAAATCATTGCCATCGAGTTGATTCTGATTCTATAGGATAGAGTAGAACTTCTCCCTGAGGTTTCCAAGTAGTGGCTGGTGGAATCGAACTGCCAACCTTTTGGTTAGCAGACGAGCTCTTAACTACTATGCCACCAGGCTTCCATTTTCTGGAAAAGAACTATTCAAAGCTTTATAAATTCTCTTCTTTTTCTAGTAATTGCACCTGGCTGCAGTTTAATCCAAGGGCAATTTCTCATAAGGATAACAAGGTATTATCTCTTCACGAGAATTAGTGCATTACAGAGATGAGTAGGGAAAACCAGTCCGGTGAGCACAACCCCACCCCCATGTTGGCTGAAGTCATGCACCAGGTAGTAACTGACTTCCACATTCTAATCTCACAGCCAGTGAGAACCACATTCACTTCCTAAGCTCACGCATCATTTGTTCGTTGTTGTTGGTGGTGGTGGTGGTAGTTGTCCTCAAATTATCCCCTGCTCAAGGTAACTCCAGGCACAATGAGACTGGACAATTGTGACCCGTAGGCTTTTCACTGGCTGATTTTTAGAAGTAGGTCACCAGGCCTTTCCTCCTAGTCCATCTTCATCTGGAAATGTATTCAGCATCACAGCAACATGCAAGCCTCCACTGACAGATGGTGTCTATGCATGAGGTGCTTTGGCTGGGAATCAAACCCGGGTCTCCCCCATGGAAGAGGAGAGTTCTACCACTGAACCACCACTGCACTCCAAATATCATTTAGGAACAGCACAAATGGGCCTACCTTCTGCTCCCAGGCCAGGTGGGCTTCCTAAGTGGGCTAAAGCTTTTGCTGCATCTGCTGCCCATTAACACCATAGCCGACTCCTGGGAATATACCCCAGAGAAATAAGAGTCGTCACACGAATAGACATATGCACACTCACGTTCACTACAGCACTGTTTACGATAGCAAAAGGATGGAAACAACCAAAGTGCCCATCAACAGATGAATGGATAAACAAACTATGGAGCATAAAAACAGTGCAATACTACGCTACAATAAAGAACAATGATGAATCTTCGAAACATCTCACAACATGGATGAATCTTGAGGGCATTACGCTGAGTGAAACAAGTCAATCACGAAAGGACCAATATCATATGAGACCACTATTATAAATACTCATGAAAAGGTTTACACATAGAAAGAAACAACTTTGATTGTTACAAGAGAGTGGAGCAATGGGAAGGGAAAAACACTAACTAATCAAGTTTTTTTTTTTTTTTTTGTAAGTGGTAACTTTGGTGAAGGATAAGACAGTTCACAATACTGGGGAAGCCAGCACAGCTTGTCCAAGGCAAGGTTATGGAAGCTCAATAGACATGTCCAAAATCCTTGAGGGACCAAAGTACTGGGCTGAGGGCTGTGTGGACCACGGTCTTGGGGGACATCTCTCTCAACTGGCATGACATAGTTTATAAAGAAAATATTCTATATCCTCCTTTGGTGAGTAGAGTCTGGGGTCTTAAAAGCTTGTGAGTGGCCGTCTAAGATATATCTACTGGTCCCACCCTATCTGGAGCAATGGAGAAAAAAGAAAACCAAAGACACAAGGGAAAGATTAGTCCAAAGGCCTAATGAACCACAACTACCACAGCCTCCGCCAGACTGAGGCCAGCAGAACTAGGTGGTGCCCGGCTACCACCACTGACTGCTCTGACAGGGATCACAACAGAAGGTCCCAGACAGAGCTGGAGAAAAATGGAGAACAAAATTCTAACTCACAGGAAAAGACTAGACTTACTGGTCTGACAGAGTCTGGAGAAACCCCGAGAGTATGGCCCCCAGATACCCTTTCATCTCAGTACTGAAGTCACTCCTAAAGTTCGCCCTTCAGCCAAAGATTAGACAGGCCTTTAAGACAAACAATAACACATGTAGCTCAACCATGTAAAGGGGCACACCAGCCCAAAAGCAAAGACAAGAAGGCAGGAGGGGACAGGAAAACTGGACCAATGGAAATGGGGAACCAGAGGTCAAGAAGGGGAGAGTGTTGACTCCTCATGGGGTTGGAAGCCAATGTCACAAAACAATGTATGTATTGTTTAACGAGAAACTAATCTGCTCTGTCAACTTTCACATAAAGCACACGTAAAAAATATATATATATATAAATATCAATTTATTGAACAAATACATTTCACTCATATCTATATCTACATTATACTGTGCAACAGATTTTTCATTTAAGATCTGTTAAAACTCCCAAGATAGAGTAAGAGATTATAGCTCCTCATTATGTTATGTGTAAGATTATATACTTAGAGATTTTCTTCCAAGTTAATAAATACATCACAACAGGCCACTAGCTCACTAGAAGCCTCTGGCTTCTGTGGAGCTGATTCTGACTTACGGTGACCCCATGTGACAGGCAGAGCTACACAGGAGCAGATCACCAGGCCTTTCTCCCTCAGAGCTGCTGGTAGGTACAAATCGCTGACCTTTTGGTTAGCAGCCGAGCACTTAACCACTGCGCCACCAGTGATCGACAGGCTCCAGTGCAGTCAACCTCACAATTTAAAGGAAACCACTCTCCCTAACAGGAGACAGTCCCAAACTGTGAACGTGCCTCTTCAGAAACGAGACAGAGAAGAAAAGGAAAGCCACCCACCTTGGGTTTCTCACCTATAAAATGGCAATAGTAAGAGTAGCTAGCTTCAGGATACACACAAAACCCACAATAAACGGCAGTTATAACTAAAATAGCTTAAAGGTCAAATGAAGATGCGCTCATTCTGTTTAAATATTTACTTCCAGAAAACATAAGCTTATTGTCTTATTTGAACTGTAAATGCCTAATGATGTTTGGTGACGGCTATTATCCTCTGATCACAGCTTGGCAAACATCTCTCCCAAATATCTGTGATTACACATTTGAATTGGACGTGGCTGGTCTCCCAGCATATTCACAATTAACTGCTTCCAATAGCTTTGGTCAACAAAGTAACCAAATTATTACTGAAATTTCTTACACAGTTGCAAAATTCATTTGAAATGGCTTTTTTAAATGTGTTGTGTGCCATCAAGTCACTTCTGATTCCTATCAACCACATGTGACAGGGTAGAACTGCCCCATAGGGCTTCCTGGGCTGTAATCTTCACAGAAGTGCAGCCAGGATGCTCCTTGGAAGTGAGGATGGCGAGGCTTTGCAGCAAGTACTTTGGACGTGTTATCAGGAGGGATCAGTCCCTTGGAGAAGGACATCAGGTACATAAAGCAGAGGGCCAGCGCAAAAGGGGAAGATCCTCAATGAGATGGACTGACACCGTGGCTGCAACAATGGGCTCAAATACAGCAACGATTGCGAGGCTGATGCAGGACCGGGCAGAGCTTCATTCTGCTGTTCGTAGGCTTGCTAGAGTCAGAACCAACTTGACAACACCGAACGACAACAACAATGCTTGCAGGAGTGGACCCACCAGGTCTTTCTCCCGAGGAGTCGCTGGGTGGGTTTGAACCACTAACATTTCAGTTAACGGCAGAGTGCTTAACCATTGGGCCTCCTTTTTTAAATGTAAATATTCTTGAAAAAAAAATACTATAAGATCATGAAGATAATAAGTATTCACATTTGGAAGGGGAAGAATTAAATCTGTCTTCCCAAAGACTGATAGCTAAAACCCATTGCTGTCCAGTCCATTACAACTCATAGCAACCCTGTATGACAGCGTAGAACTGCCCAATAGGGCTTCCAAGACTGTAATCTTTCCTGAAGCAGACTGCCACATATTTCTCCCGAGGAGCGGCTGGTGGATTCGAACTGCCAACCTTTCAGTTAGCAGCCAAGTGCTTAACCACTGCACTAGGAGAGCTCCTCTAAGACTGATAGACTCCTTTTGACCAGGAAATCACTGTGCTGTCCATTTTATATTGTAAACACAGGCAGGACTTCATTTACTTGGAGCTATACAAAGAATCATGTTTGTGTCTTAAACCTTCTAAAGAAGTTTTTCTATTTAAATCACTAAACCCATTGCTATCGAGTCCATTCCAACTCATTGCGACACTACGATGACCCTAGTCCTTGAGAATAAAGATAAAGCAGACTAAATCACCTTTGGCAGCCATGCTGCCAAACAACAATTGTCTGATGGATTTTTTAGTTGTGCCTGGAACACAAGCTAATTCTTCTGCAAATGAGCAGCAGC
Organism: Loxodonta africana; assembly: GCF_030014295.1. NCBI lineage: Eukaryota > Metazoa > Chordata > Mammalia > Proboscidea > Elephantidae > Loxodonta > Loxodonta africana. Next base: position 2,490,360 of record NC_087358.1, on the reverse strand, counting down.
AGTTGTTTCCTGAACATTCCGACCTATTAGCGTGCCAGGGAAGGAAAAATAAACAGATCTAAGAAAGAACTGAAGGTGGACAGTAAGACAAAAAGGGAATGCGCAGCCCCAAGCACAGTAGGATCAGTTGTTGGAGACAAAAACCAAAAAACCAAACCCACTGCTCTGGGGTCGATTCCGACTCATAGCGACCCTTTAGGGCAGAGTAGAACTGCCCCATAGGGTTTCCCAGGCTGTAAATCTTTCCGGGAGCAGACTGCCTCATCTTTCTCTCAGCTGGTGTGTTGAAACTCCCGACCTGACAGTCAGCACAAAACCAAAACCAAACCAATTGCTGTTGAGTTAATTCCAACTCATAGCAACCCTATAGGACAGGGTAGGACTGCCCCATAGGGTTTCCAGGGAGCGGGTAGTGGATCTGGACTGTCGACATTTCTGTTAGGAGCTGAGCGCTTAACCACTGTGTCACCAGGGCTCCTCGGTTAGCACAACCACCCTGCAAACTCAAACCTCTTCCAGTCCCTCCTGACATTTACTCTCACCATGCTCATCACCAGGAAGGGAGGAATCCAGCCTGCTGCTCGTGGAGACGGCTCTACCTGCCAGTCACCCTCCCGAAAGTACAGTCCGCACATGTGTGTGAGTGTGTGTGTGTGCGCGTGCATGTGCGTGACTGTGTATGTGTGAGTGTGTGTGTGTGTGCATGTGCACACGTGACTATGTGTGTGCATGTGTGCGTGTGTGCATGACTGTATGTGTGTATGCACGTGTGAGTGTGCATGTGCGTCTGTGTGCATGTGTGCGTGAGTGTGCGTGACTGTGTATGTGAGTGTGTGCACGCTTGTGCATGTGTGAGTGTGCATGTGTGTGCGTGAGTGTGTGTGTGTTTGACTGTGTATGTGTGAGTGTGTGTACACGTGTGTGCGTGTGTGGGTGTGCATGTGTGCATATGTGCATGCGTGTGCATGACTGTCTATGTGTGAGTGTGTGTGCATGTGTCTGAGTGTGCATGTGTGTGTGTGAGTGTGTGTGTGCATGTGTGTTTGAGAGAGAGAGTCAGACAGCAAGACAGAATGCCTGTGTAGGTGTCTGTGTGCTATGTATCTGAAAGGGGCCAAACAGCTGCCATCCAGCTGATTTCGACTCATGGCCACCCTATGTGTGTCAGAGTAGACCTGTGCTCTGTAGGGTTTTCCAATGGCTGATTTTTCAGAAATAGATTGCGAACCTTTCTTCTGAGGTTCTTCTGGGTAGACTTAAACCTCCAACCTTTCAGTTAGCAGCCGAGCATGTTAACTGTTTTCACCACTCAGGGACCCCATAAAAGAGAGAGAGAAAAAAAAAGTAGAGAGAGAAGGGGATGATCAAAGACACCACACGGAGCCAGGACCAAGTCTGGCAGGAGACCTCTAGTCCATGACTCACACGTGGGAAGAAGCTGAATGATTTTCAGATACATTTCCTTCCGAGTCCTAGCTTATTTTCAGTCTACTGAATTCCACAGCTGGAGCAAACGAACAGTGAAATCCGTTCAGGCTAACAGTGAAGTAGTATCACAAACACATGCTTTTTAAAAAAGCAAAAATAAAAACTGCCAATCTTATCAAGTCCTCTGGAGCCTGAAATGGAAGAAGAGAGTGCATGTGTTTGAAATGAGGGAAACCAGCTCAACCATTCCCATTTCATCTAATACCCAACAAAACGCTTATGCTTTATTTCGTTTATTCGTTTAATCATAGAATGTTTAACAATATTCTTGTCGTTGGTTGCCATCCAGCTTCAACTCATGGCAACTCCATGCAGGGCAGAATAAAACATTGGCCAGTCCTGTGCCATCTTTTCTATTGTTGATACGCTGGAGTCCACTCTTGCGGCTACTGTATATTTTGAGTGTCTTCCAACCTCATCTTCCAGCATTATATAGACAAAATATTCTGCTGTGAATTCTAGGGTGTTCCTTGGCTGATTTTTGGAAGTAGGTTGCCAGGCCTTTCTTCCTAGTCCCACATAGTCCAGAAGTTCTGCTTAATCTGTTCACCATGAATGACCCTGCTGGCATGCAAGATACTGGTGGCAAACTTTCCAGCATAACAGCAACACACAAGCTACCACAGTACAACAAAATGATAGACGGGTAGTGGTTCTCAGTAGAACAACACGTTGCCTTCAGGTCTTTTACAGCTTATGTCAACCCCATGTGCTATAAAGTAGAACTGCTCAATAGGATTTTCTTAACTGTAATCTCTACAGAAGCAGATCACCAGGATTTTCTTCTGTAGCACCACTGGGTGGATTCAAACAGCCAAACTTCAGTTTAGTAGTCCAGTGCAAACTATTTTCGTCACCCAGGGACCTGGTTATCAATACAGAAAGTATGTGGTTAATAGGATAAAAGCACTGTTCTAAGCTGGGGCTGAAATAATGAACAAAGTCAAAGACATCACAAAACTTATATTCTAAGTAAGGAAATAGAGAATAAATATGATAAATATATAATAGTTAAAATGGTAAGAAGCTATAAACAAAAAAATTCAAGTGCTAGAGTAGAGGAAGAGAGTAGAGAAGTATTTGCAGTATGGTGTCTGACAAGGGGACATTGAATTTTATGAGAATTTTAAATTCTGTTCTTTATTTTCCCCCTTTTGATCAGGATTCTTCTATAGAATATTTGATCAAAATGCTCAGTAATGGTAGCCAGGCATCATCCAGTTCTTCCATGCTATATATAATATGGATGTATCTTGAAGACCTTATGCAGAGTGAAATAAGTCAATCACAAAAGGACAATACTGTATGACCTCACTAAAATAAAAAGACAAATGCATAGAGATGACAGTTTATTAGCAGTTACCAGGGGTAAGTGGGAGGTGCTATTGCTTATGGAGCACTGAGTTTTAGTTTACAGTGATTAAAACTTGCTTTTGAATGCAGAGCAGCTAAAATGAAGGGAGAAATGATGAAGTAAAAGAGCTGAACAGAAGATTTCAAAGGGTGGCTCGAGAAGATATAGTATTATAATGACATGTACAAAGGCTTGGACTTAGAAAACCAAAAGGGAAGAACACACTTGACATTTCTCAAGCTGAAAGAACTGAAGAAAAAATTCAAGCCTTGAGTTGCAATATTGAAGGATTCTATGGGGAGGAAGCATCAAAAAAAGATGGAAGAATTCACAGAGTCACGGTACCAGAAAGAAATGGTTGACATTCAAACCTTTCAGGAGGTAGCATACGGTGAAGAACTGACTGTATTAAAGGAAGAAGTCCAAGATGCACTGAAGACATTGGCAAAAAACAAGGATCCGGGAATTCACGGAATGCCAATTGAGACGTTTGAACAAACGGATGGGGCACTGGAGGTGCAACTGGAGATCCATATTTGTGCCCATTCCAAAGAAAGGTGATCTACCAGAATGGGGAAATTATTGAACAAAGTCATTAATATCACACATAAGCAAAATTTTGCTGAAGATAATTCAAAAGCAATTGCAGCGGTACATAGGGAACTGCCAGAAATTCATGCCAGATTCCAAAGAGGATGTGGAATGAAAGATATCATTGCTGATGCCAGATGGATCTTGGCTGGAGCAGAGAATACCAGAAAAATCTATACCTATGTTTCATTGACTATGTAAAGGCATTTGACTGTGTGGATCATAACAAATTATGGATAATGTTGCAAAGAATGGGAATTCCAGAATACTTAATTGTGCTCATGAGGAACCTGTACATAGATCAAGAGGCAGTTGTTCAAACAGAATAAGGGAATATTTCGTGGTTTAAAATCAGGAAAGGTATGCATCAGGGTTGGATCCTTTCACCATACTTACCCAATCTGTATGCTGAGCAAATAATCCTAGAAGCTGGACTACATGAAGAAGAACGCAGCATCAAGATTAAAGGAAGATACTCTAACAACCTGTGAGATACAGATGATACAACCTTGCTTGCTGAAAGTGAAGAGAACTTGAAGCACTTGCTGATGAAGACTGAAGACTACAGCCTTCAGTATGGATCACACCTTGACATTAAAAAAAAAAAAATCCTTACAACTAGACCAATAAGCGACATAACGATAAATGGAGAAAATATTGAAGCTGTCAAGGATTTCATTTTATTTGGATTCATAATCAATGTCCATGGGAGCAGCAGTCAAGAAATCAAACAATGTATTGCATTGGGCAAATTTGCTGCAAAATACCTCTTTAAAGTGTTAAAAAGCAAAGATTTCACTTTGAGGACTAAGGTGCACCTGACTCAAGCCATGGTGTCTTCAATCACTTCATATGCATGGGAAAGCTGGACAATGAATAAGGAAGACCAAAGAAGAATTGATGCCTTGAATTATGGTGTTCACAAAGAATATTTAATATACCGTGGACTGTCAGAAGAAGTACAACCAGAATGCTCCCTGAAAGCAAGGATGGTGAGACTTCATCTAACTTATTTTGAACATGTTATCAGGAGGGACCAGTCCCTAGAGAAGGACATTGTCCTTGGTAGAGTAGAGGGTCAGCAAAAAAGAGGAAGACCTTCAATGAGATGGATGGACACAGTGGCTGCAACAATGCGCTCAAGTGTAATGATTGTGAGGAAGGCACAGGACCCGGCAGTGTTTTGTTCTGTTGTACATGGGGTCAGGATGAGTTGGAACCGACTCGATGGCACCTAACAATAGTCTTTATGGGAACAGATCACCAGGTCTTTTTCCCCTGGAGGAGCTGGTGGGTTTGAACAACAGATCTTCCAGTTAGCAGGTGAGCACTTAACCGCTGCACCACCAGAGTTCCTACACACATACTAAAAAAAAATTGCTAAAATTAAAGATTGAGCACAGCAAGTGTGACTGAAATGTGGAGGAATTGTGATCATCTTAAACTGCACCCTAAAAACCATTCTGTATTTTCTTCGAAAGTTAAGCACACGTCTACCGTATGAAGCGGCCACTCCAGCCTTTGGTTTTTATTCAAGAGAAATGAAAGCATAGATCTGTACAATGACTTCTACATGAATGTTTATATCTTCACATGTAATAGTCAAAAACTGAAAAAAAAGTGAACAACAAAATGTCCATCATCAGGTGAATCGACAAACTGTAGTGCAGTGGAATAGTACCCAGAAAAACCAAACCCATTGCTGAGGAGTCAATTCCAACTCATAGTGACCCTACAGGACAGAGTAGAGCTGCCCTACAGGGTTTCCAAAATGGTAATCTTTACAGAAGCTGACTGCCACATCTTTCTCCTGCAGAGCAGCTGGTGGGTTCGAACCACCCACTTTTCAGTTAGCAGTCGAGCACTTAATCACTGCGCCATAAAGTTGTTGTTGTTAGGTGCCATTGAGTCTGTTCCAATTCATAGCAACCCTATGTAAAACAGAACAGAACGAAACACTGCCTGGTCCTGGACCATCCTCACAATTGTTGTTACGTTTGAGCCCATCGTTGAAGCCACTGGGTTAACGCACATTGTTGAGGGTCTTCCTCTTTTTTGCTGACCCTCTACTTTACCAAGCATGATGTCCTGCTCTAGGGACTGGTCCCTCCTGACAACACGTCCAAAGTATGCGAGAGGTAGTCTCGGCATCCTTGTTTCTGAGGGGCATCCTGGCTGTACTTGTTCCAAGACAGATTTGTTTACTCTTCTGGTGGTCCGTGGTAGATTAATTACTTTTTGCCGACACTGTAATTCAAAGGCGTCAGATCTTCCATCTTCATCGTCCGGGTTTTGCATGCACATGAGGCCATTGAAAACACCGTGGCTTTGGTCAGGTGACATCTTTGCTTTTCAACGTTTTAAAGAGGTCTTTTGTGGCAGATTCACCCAAGGCAATGCTCCGTTTGATTTCCTGACTGCTGCTTCCATGGGTGTTGATTGTAGATCAAGAAAAACGAAATCCTTGACAATTTCAATCTTTTCTCCATTGATCGTGATGTTGCTTATTGGTGCAGTTGTGAGGATTTTTGTTTTCTTTATGTTCAGGTGTAATTCATACTGAAAGCTGTAGTCTTTGATCTTCATCAGAAAGTACGTCAAGGCCTTTTCACTTTCAGCACAGTTGTGTCATCTGTATATTGCAGGTTGTTAACGAGTCTTCCTACAATCCTGATGCCGCATTCGTCTTCATATAGTCCAGCTTCTAGGATTATTTCCTCAGCATACAGATTGAATAAGTATGGTGAAAGGGTACAACCCTGATGCACACAGTATCTCCTTGTTCTGTTTGAAGGACTGCCTCTTGATCTGTGTAGTTTTCTCATGAGCATAATTAAGTGTTCTGGAATTCCCACTCTTCACAATGTTATCTATAATTTGTTATGATACACACAGTTGAATGCCTTTGCATAGTCAATAAAACCCAGGTAAACATCCTTTTGGAATTCTATGCTTTCAGCCAGGATCCATCTGACATCAGCAATGATAGCGATGTACCACCACCAGGACTCCTCGGTAAAGACTACAGCCTAGGAAATCCTATGGGCAGTTCCAGTCTGTCACACAGGGCCACAGTGAGTCCAAACTGACTGGCCAGCACCCAAAAACAACTAGCCTACAGTACAGAAGTCTGCTGCCTCACCCTCTCTGCCCCGCTCTGGGCCTTGGGAGACCCACTGAATATTTTACACCAGCAGACTCCCTTGCTCTCTGGCTTCTGGTTGAGGTCAATCTATGCGTGGCACTAGTGGGAGAAGAGAAGATGGCCGGAGCATGAGGACCAGACCAGGCCAGACCAGTTGTCCTTGAGTCAATGCTGACACATGGTGACCCTGTCTGTCTCAGGGTAGAACTGAGCTCCATACGGTTTTCTTTTTCTTTTATTTAATATAATCTTATTTTATTGTTGTTATTAAGAATACACACAGCAAAACATACATCAATTCAGCAGTTTCTACATGTACCATTTAGTGACATTGATTATATTCTTCGAGTTGTGTAACTATTCTCACCCTCCTTTTCTGAGCTGTTCCTCCCCATTAACATATATTTACTGCCCCCTAAGCTTCCTATCTATCAAGTTGCAGTTGTCAATATGACCCCATATAGAAGTTCTTAAAAGACGATAATGTTCAAGGCAGACATTTTTTACTAGTTAAGCTGAACTATTGTTTTGAGAAAACATCAGTGGAAAACTTCAGGGTGTTAAGGTTTAAAGATTCTCTCAGGGCAATAGTTTCAGGAGTTCATCCACCCTCCGTGGCTCCAGGAAGTCTAGAATCTATGAGAATTTGAAATTCTGTTCTGCATTTTCCCATTTTGATCAGGATTCTTCTATGGAATCTTTTTTCTTTCTTATAACATTCTTGTGTGTGTGTGTGCGCGCGCGTGCGTGCGTGCACACTTTAGGTGAAAGTTTACAGAGCAAATTGGTTTCTCATTAAACAATACACACACTGGTCTCCTGGTTCTGCTGCTGTCAGGTCTCTGCTGCTGCTGGTCCTCTTCCACTGCCATTCCTCTATCCGTTCATTTTCTAAACCACGTCCACATTTTAGGTATCTGTTAGAGCAGCACCCCACCCACTCGGTACCGAATTTTGTCTCAGTTATCTAGTGTTGTTTTAACAGAAATACTACAAGTGGACGGCTTTAACAAAGAGATATTTATTTCCTCACAGTAAAGTAGATAAAACTCTGTGCTCAGGGCGTCAGCTCCAAGGGAAGGCTTTCTCTCTCTGTCGCCTCTGGAGGAAGGCCCTTGTCCTCAATCTTCCCATGGTTGAGGAGCTTCTCAGGTACAGGGGCCCAGTCTAAAGGATGCACTCTGCTCCCGGTGCTGCTTTCTTGGTGGTATGAGGTACCCCCTCTCTGCTCCCTTACCTTTCCTTTTATGTCTTGAGAGAGAAAAGGTGGTGCAGGCCACGCCTCAAGGAAACTCCCTTTACATTGGATCAGGGATATGACCTTAGTAAGGGTGTTACAATCCCACCCTAATCCTCTTTAACATAAAATTACAATGACAAAATGGAAAACAACCACACAATACCGGGAATCATGGCCTGAGCAAGTTGACTATATTTTTGGGGGACACAATCCAATTCATGACAGGTAGCAACTCTGATTCTAACTGCATAGCTGTGCCAGGACTCCCTGCAAAGGAGATTCTTGTCTTGAAAAACCCTTTTTGGTTTATGTCTGCTGGGAACTGACCTGGCTCCCACCCACTGAAACCAAACAGAGCCTTTTAAAGTTATTTCTGGGGGGAAATTGTTTCACTTTTGAGCCTTAGCAAAGTGGTTTTAGGGCAGTAAAGGTCACTATAGTTTAACAGAAACATCTACTTCAAACTCTAACATTCATGAAGCCGTCCCAGTAGCTGCCATAGCATTAGGGATTATGAAGAGAAAAAACTGAGAGAACGTTTGACCTCTTTACCTCAATTCAGGAACTGCTGCAATCCACAACCACAGTAGGAAAGAAATGAACAGAATAGCAAAACTTTTCTGCCAGGCAGAAAGGGCCAACAACTCACTCTGATTTTGAATTTAATTAAATATATGTTGTTATACTTACGGCAGGAACCCTGGTGGTGCAGTGGTTAGGTGCTTGGCTGCTAACCAAGAGGTTGGTGACTCCAACCCATCAGCCACTGCAAGGAAAAAAGATGTGGCAATCTGATTCTGTAAAGCTACCCTTAGGACAGAGTGGGGCTGCCCACAGAGTTTCCGAGGAGTGGCTGGTGGATGGATACAAACTGCCAACCTTTTGGTTAGCAGTCAAGCTCTTAACCACTGTGCAACTGGGGCTCCTTGTAAAGATTACAGCCTTGGAAAAACTATGGGGCGGTTCTACTCTCTCCTAAAGATCACTGTGAGTTGAAATGGACTCAACGGCAAAGGTTTTGGGTTTTTTTGGTTTATACTTATGAAAGCAGCCCTGGTGGCACAATGGTTAAGGGCCCAGCTGCTAACAGAAAGGTTGGCAGTTCAAACCCACCCAGCAGCTCTGTGAGACAAAGACCTGGCAATCCGCTCCCGTAAAGATCACAGCCTAGAAAATCCTATGGGGCAATTCTACTGTTATATAGGGTCACTAAGAGTCAGAAGGACTGGTGGTAAAGTGGTTAAGAGCTCAGGCTGCTAACCGGTCAAAAAGTTGGCAGTTCGAATCCACCAGCTGCTCCTTGGAAACCTTATGGGGCAATTCTACTTCGTCCTATAGGGTTGCTATGAGTCAGAATCAACGTGACAGCACCTAACTAATGCGCAGAGAAAGAAGGTATTTCAAATTGAAGAGACTAATGTTTTAACTAGTGTTAAAGATAATCAAAACTCAAAGAAATTGAAATAGAAGGCTTGTTCTGAGCACCTATTCTGTATGCATATAAGGAGACTAATTTGATTACAGAAAAAGCAAATGGCTGAAATTAGCTAGGTACAATGAAGTTCACAAAGAAAACCAAAAACCAAAGCCGCTGCCATCAAGTCGATTCTGACTCATAGTGACCCTATAGGGCAGAGTAGAACTGCCCCCATAGAGTTTCCAAGGAGTACCTGGTAGATTTGAACTGCCATCCTTTTGGTTCATAGCTATAGCACTTAACCACCACACCACCAGGGTTTCCCCAAAGAGAAGAGGAAGGAGAAATACAGGTGATCAACTGCTGGCTAATCTTAACATGATTGACTGAATGCAGCCCTCCCGCTTTACTGAGATCACTGATACCAGGTCACAAGGTGGTCTCTGCCCTTCCACCCACCTGCAGCCACACCTTTTGAAATTCAAATTCAGTAAACCTGGCTTCCAACAGGAAAGGAAAGATTAGCAACTTTGAGTGAAAGAAAAGCCACTGGCAGCATTAATTTTGGTCAGAAATTTCTTTACAGTGAACGCTTGGTTTTCTGGGCAAGAAAACCTTAAAGTCAAAGTAAGATGTGTGTTATTAGTTTTCCTCTTTGACTCTAACACGGTGGAATTTAAAGTCCAGGTATACACCTCAGCTGTGTTGTCTGGAGCGGAGAGAATTACATAATTGAATATGCGGGAAAAGAGCAGGAGGCCCTGATGCAAGCTAATTAAAATTAGCACTTCATGAAATTGCTTTCTTTGTAATTTTAGATGGAAAGTGATTCTAAGTGGGACATAGCTCTAAAAGTAAAAAATCCTCATTTTTCAACCTTCCCATGTGCGACCTTATTTAGCACTTTAGCATAAGATTCTAATACTCAGGAACTTTTAAAGTTATTTTTTCCTTTTGTTTCGGTGGTTTTAAAAAGCTGCCAAGATTATCAGGAGGCAGAGTAACTAACGTGGCGGGAAAAGAAATTTAAATGTCAGACTTAGGACTTAGAAAACCACACGCCCCTGCCTAACTTTCTGAGTCTCAGAGTAGCCGTTAATGTTCACTCAGAAACGTGCTGAAGGCGTTAGGTAAGGGACACTTGCAGAGCACCCATCTTGGTCACCTTGTGCTGCTGTAACAGAAATATCGTGAATGGGCAGCTCTAACAAACGGAAATTTATTCTCTCACAGTCTAAGAGGCTAGAGGTCCGAATTCGGGGTGCCTGCTCCAGGGAAAGGCTCTTTCTCTCTGCTGGCTCTGGGAGAAGGACCCTGTCTCTTTCCAGCTTCTTTCTTTGGTTCCTTGGCAATCTTCATGTGACGTGGCATCTCCCTTCCCCCATTGGTGTTTCACGCTTCTGTCCCTTAACCCAATGCCGTCCAGTTGATTGCGACTCATAGCTACCCTATAGGACACAATAGAACTGCCCCTTCGGATTTCATGGCTGTAATCTTTATGTTATCAGGAAGGACCTGTCCCTGGAGAAGGACATCATGCTTGGTAGAGGGTCAGCAAAAATCAGAAGACCCTCAATGAGATGGACTGACACAGTGGCTGTAACAATGGGCTCAAACATACCTACTATTGTGAGGATAGCTCAGGACTGGGCAGTGTTTCATTCTGTTGTGGACGGGGTCACTATAAATTGAAACCAACTTGATGGCACCTAACAACAATAATCCTTAAGGGAGCAGATCTCCAGGTGTTTCTCCTGAGGAGCTGCTGGGTGGGTTCGAATAGCCAAACTCAGCAAGCTTTTGTTGCACACTTGTGATGTGATAGGTGCCACCCGGGTGCCTACAAGGAGTTTATAATCCTGAGTCCACTTGATTTGAAAGGAGAGAGAAGAGGTTAAGGTCAAGCCTGAATTTTAATTGAAATGGAAATTCCTCTGGGATGGCTAATGCAGACTCATTACTCTGGTGACACTGCAGAGGGTAGGACCTGGTGCTTCTGCAAAACCACCGTGAAGGATGAAAAGGGCCTGTTTTAAAACCACTCTGTTCCATTAGTATATCTAACATAATATTCTCTTCTGAGATAGCGTCTGCATATTATCAAGTTAATCGGTGCACATCCCTACCGACCGCCAGTTACGCCTGCAGTCTTCCGTCCTGTTCTTCAGCTGTTTCTATTTCAGCCCTCGCTGTCCTGCTGACTCACCGTCAACCACAGACACAAACTTTGCCTGTCTGACATTTCCGAGACACACATCGGACGGAAGCGCCAGCAATTAATATTTCCACTCTTCTCTGCTCAACATATAAAATATTGTAAGTGGTACTTTACTTGTGTAGAAATAAAATTAAATTATGGAGGAAAAAAAGATGGTTTTTGATAAGGCTAAAATTCATGACGGGGCACTTTTCTTCTAGGCAGGCTTATAAAAAAGAGAAAAGGACTAAGGCAGTGTCCAGTATCAGGTACTTTTTTTTTTTTTTTTGTCACTCTTTTTCTTATTTCCCAAAAATCAGAATGCAGGAGGTGGGAGAGCATCATAGCACTAACAGTCTCTAAAGAAATCTGATCATTATTCCATCATTTAAAATTAACCATATTTTTAATCTATGAGTCAAAAATCGCGTGTCGTTACTGTGAGTCCCGAGCCTCCAACCAGCCACAGTCAAACCGAACCCTTACCAGACATCTTTGGAGTCACAGCCAGCAGCAGGTCCAACATTCCATCCCACTCGTGGCTACGAGTGACTTCTCTCTCCATATGCTTCTCTCCTAAGTTTCCAGAATTTAGGAGGGATGTCTAAAACCTAAAGGCAGAGAAACACCAAAAATTTGTGTTACAGAATATACATGTTTTGAGTAGATATGATTCAAATTGGGTAGCGTTGCCCGAACACGTCAGGAAAATGCCCCTTCAGAGGGGACAGTGAAAGGGGGTTACACAGGTCATTGTCATGTTAATTTCTCAGGAGACAGCATCAGAGCACAGCAGAGTTTCAGGGTCTGTGGGTCACAGAAAGACTCACCAAGGGTACTCCATACATCCTAAAACACAGCCTGTAGTCAGACAGACCCTGGAGTTCCTGCTTTTCAAAGCTGGCTGCACATAGATAATTTTCCAAAAGAACCCAATGCCTAAGGCAAAATGCTGTCCACTAAACTACTTACTAGACTATTATTTGACCTGAAGGTGACTTGAGGAAAAACAGCTCCTTAAAGGCTCAAGATTCAAAAGGACACCTAAGGGCAGATGGCCTGGGTGGGTTATCCCTACTCCACGAACCGAGAAATCTAGGTTCCAAGAGAATCAGAATGGCTTTGTCCGAGGTTTAGAGTAGAATGGAAGTCCTGGGTGATGCAAATGGGTAACGTGCTTAGGTACTAACCAAAAGGTTGGCGGTCCGAGTCCTCCCAGAGGCTCCTCGAAAGAAAGGCGTGGCCATCGACTTCCGAAAAATCTGCCGTTGAAAACCGTACGGAGCGCAGTTCTGCTCTGACACACATGGGGTTGCTCTGAGTCAGAGTCACCCCCATGACAACCGGTACTTCCCCGTACCGCACCTTGGCCACCTCCCTCTTCACCTCCTTCAGGTCTTTACTCAAATGTCACCTCCGCGATTGCTCTCTCAGTGATCTTTTCTAAAAGTGCTAACACCCCACTCCTTATCCTTTTCCTGCTTTTTCTTCTCCTCGGCACTTTCGCTTACTTCACATGCTATAGCATATATTCTGTGGATCTCCGGTGGTGCAGTAGTTAAGTGCTCAGCTGCTAACCAATGCTTAGCAGTTCGATTCCACCAGCTGCTCCTTGGAAACCTTATGGGGCAGTTCTACTCTGTCCTATAGGGTTGCCATGAGTCAAAATCAACTTGACAGCAATGGGTTTGGTTTTTTACAGCTTGTTTTCTGTGATCTTTATCTCCACTAATACCCTGTAAACACATCTTGCTTACTGTGCGTCTCCACCTACTAGAAGGTAAGGACATCAGAGGCCTCTGTATGTTTTGTATCTCCAGGACCTAAGACAGTGCCTGGTCTGTATTTAGTGTCACATATTTTGGTTGAAGGGAGCCCTGGTGGTGCAACAGTTAAGCATTCAGCTGCTAATCAAAAGGTTGGTCGTTTGAAACCACCCAGCAGCTCCACTGAAGAAAGACCTGGAGATCTGCTTCCATAAAGACTACAGCCTAGGAAACCCTAAGGGCAGTTCTACTCTGTCACATGGGGTTGATACAAGTCAGCATTGACTTGGCGGTACCCAACAGCAACAACATTTTTGCTGAATGAGTGAACATACTTTCCCCTTCCTGAACTCAGAAATCTACCTTTTCTTGTAAGGACCTGGGTCCAAATACAAGAGCAACTTGTGTTAAGAAAATTAACAAAAACTTGTAACTAAGGCAAAAGGATCTCTGTTTGTCCTGCCAATGTTATATTGGGTCATCGTTGAATAGACCCATACAGGGATTATTTAATTCTACAAGGGAATGTATCTCTTTTGGCATACAGGTTGAAAGCTGTTGCCATAGAATTGATTCCAACTCATAGTGACCCTGCAAGATAGTCGTAGAACCACCCCATAAGGCTTCCGAGGCTGTAACCTTTAGGGAAGCAGACTGCCACCTCTTTCTGCTGTGCATAAGGTCACCATGAGTTGGAGGTGACTCGACAACAACTAACAACAATCACACTGTGTTCATGCAATATTTGCAGGATGGCCATATTTGAAGATGGTGTTTTGACAGTTTTGAGGGCTATCTCACCAAGATTCCCAAGTGGATGATGGTTATACGGAAAGGGTCAGAACATCTGGTCTGTGAGTTCAAATAATTGATAAAAGTTGGTCCACAGGAAAGAGGAACAGTTCTTTGAGACCTGGGCCTGTCGGTTTTTGTGTTTCTTGTTTATTTTTGACCTGTGGCTGACGTTGTTGCACTGAAGCGCCAAGCTGTTTGTCCATGTGTATGAAATTGAGAAAACCTTTCGCCTCTTGTGGTGTGAGTTTGAAATGTTTAACTAAACCTGAAAAGAATTAATACGGTAGATTATAAAGCCTCATAAAGGAGCTATGTCCTGATTGTTTTCCAGAGAACAATAAACCCTTCCACAAATTTCTATTCTCACCCAGAATTCCTAGAAAATAAACTAAACTTCTAATAATTTAAATGTGTTATCAATCCCACACCAAAAAACAACTCTCAGAAACTGTTAGCTGTGAAGCATTTTTATATAAGATGGAATAAAAGTGAATCCTTGGACAAATTATACTTGCTTGATCACTTTGGTTTAAAAACAACTATGCCTCCTCTCTGACTTTATTTAGTTTTTTTTTATATAACACAGGAAAACATGTTCTCTTAAGAGATCTCTATTTGTTTTCTCATGAACAGACTAGCTAATCTGAATTCCTCAAAACTGTTATGCTGTTTTATTGACTAGATAAATCAACATACTTCCACATAAATTTCATATTATGAAAAAATATAAAATTATGGATTCAACTAAACAGGATTATAATTTTGGTAATTTTTTATACCAACAGTTTTTTTTTCTTTAGTTATCTTCTATAGTATGTCAGCTTAAACATAATTTTCAAGATCTTCAGTTAACATAAAGATTTAGTTAACATAAACATTGGCCAGTGTTATGGATTGCATTGCATACTGAAAAAGAAGATATATTGAAGCCCTTACCCCCTGTACCTGTGAATGTGACCTTATTTGGAAATAGGGGTCTTTGAAGGTGTTATTAGTTAAATAAACATGAGGTCATACTAGAATAGCGTAGGCCCTAATCCAATATGGTACCCTTATAAGGAGAGGTCCACAATCAATGTCCATGGAAGCAGCAATTAAGAAATCAAGCAACATATTGCATTGGGCAAGTTTGCTGCAAAAGACCTGTTTAAATTTTGAAAAGCAAAAATGTCACTTTGAGAACTAAGGTGTTCCTGACCCAAGCCATGGTGTTTTCAATTGCCTCATATGCATGTGAAGGCTGGACCATGAATAAGGAAGACCAAAGAAGAACTGAAGATTTTGGTGTTGGTGAAGAATACTGAATAGACCATGGACTTGCAGAAGAACAAACAAATCTGTCCTGGAAGAAGTACAACCAGAATGCTCCTTAGAATCGAGGGTGGCCAGACTTCACCTCATGTGCTTTGGAGGACATCATGCTTGGTAAAGTAGAGGGTCAGTGAAAAAGAGGAAGACCCCAAGGAGATGGGTAATACCGTGGCTGCAATACTGGGCTCAAACATAGCAATGATTGTGAGGAAGACACAGTATCAGGCAGTGTTTTGTTCTGTTGTACAAAGGGTTGCTATGAGTCGGAACCATTGGCGACAACTAAGAACAACAACATAAGAAGAGGAGAAGATAGACACAGAGGGAAGATGGCAGCAGAGATTGGCATGATGCAGCTACAATCTAAGGAACGCCAAGGGTTGCCAGGAACCTCCAAAAGCAGAAAGAGGCAAGGCAGAACCTTCCCCTAGAGACTTCAGAGAGAGAATGGCCCTGCAAAGACCTTGGTTTAGGACTTCTGGCCTCCAAAACTGTGAAACAATAAATTTCTGTTGTTTTAAGCGAATGAGTTTGTGGTACTTTGTTACGTCAATCCCAGGAGATTAGTATAGCCAGCAAGCATTTTAATATATGTACATTCATTGTTTCCAATTATAATGCTAAGGTTTGGCTCTACCTTTAGCTCATGTTAGCAGGGCTTCTCAAAAGCCGGACTGCTGGCATTTGGACCACATAATTCTTTGTTTTGTTTTGTTTTTTTGGGGGGGGAGGTGTCCTGTGCATTGTGGGATGTTTAGCAGCATCCCTGGTCTCTGCCCTTTAGATACCAGTAACACTCCTACCCTCTTCTAAACAATCGAAATGTCTGCAGACATTGCTAAATGCCCCCAGGGAAAAATTAAGAAACACTAGTTAAGCTGTTCATTTTTGCAACTTGAAAAATGTGATAAAATGATACATGTGGCTATAGAGAGTCATATTAGATCCACAGTGCTCAGATTTGACAATTCTAGCCCCCCGCCCAAAGAGCTCTGGTTGTACAGCAGCTAAGTGCTGGACTGCTAACCAAAAGGTTGGCAGTTCAAACCTAGCCAGCTGCTCCACAAGAGAGGGACCTGGCAATCTGCTGAGTTCTTTTCATAATGTAGAAGTTACTTACTTCAGTTAAAAGTTAAAATTAATATGGGTAATTAAGACTCAGTTAGGACCAAAAGTGGAAGAGAAATATGACATGAGGTATAAGGTAATAAAGTGCTTACCAAGAGGGGGGAAAAAAAGACTGTTTTGACCTAAAAGGACTTATCTGGTTGTTCCAGGATATGAAAGAAAATAGTGAAGGATGAAACTTGAACGGACATATGGAATTGTAAAAGGAATGCAGAAAATGATTTGGTTGCCTTGGTTTATAATAATTACAAATAAGGAACCAAAAAATAAGCAATAAAGTTGTGTTACCAGTTTGGCAGAGTTGGCTCAGTTGTAATGAATTAATTCGTAAGTTTAAAAAGAGAAGGAGTTCTGTGATCCTGTTAGATCCAAATACTATGCTAACGCAAAACTATGATTTTGTTTTCCTTCCCTTAAAATTGGCCTTGGAGTATTTGGTCTGCACTTGACAAAGACTAGAAAAGGTGGTTACCTTTATCCTCTGTGACCGTCCAGGTAGCAGAGAATCCAGGTCTCACTAGGACAAGGCTCTGTGCTTTGGCTGACTTAGTAATGTCCTTGATTATCTTTATAAAATCCCCACTGAAAGATCTAAAGTCATGACAACTTCCTCTGCATTTATTTTAATCTATTCCATTGTCACTTTGATTAGTAAGCCGCCCAGCTAAGACAATTCATGTACTCACGCATGGATGATTCTCTTAGTAAATGACCAATCTCTGCTGATAATTCTGTTGATTTTTCTTTTCTCAGGATCAGATTCTAAAATTGAGGGGGAAAAAAAATATATATATTTATACCTAAACAGTGGTTGCAACAATGAGCTCAAGCATAGCTTCGCTATGAGTTGGAACCAACTGGATGGCACCTAACAACAACAGGATAAAGTCAAGGTGTTGGCTGGTTTTTTCTGGAAGCTGAGGTCTGAATCTGTTTTCTTGCCTTTTTCAGCTTCCAGTGGCTGCCTGCATTTGTAGTCTCACCTCTGTCTTCAACATACATCATTCTAATCTCGGCCTTCATCATCACATTGCATTCTTTTCTCTTACAAGGTCTCCTGTGATTATATCAAGTCCACTCATATAATCCAGAATAATCTCCTCATCTCAAGATCTTGAACTTAATCACATCTATAAAGCCCGTTTTCTCATTTAAGCTATTTACAAATTTACCAAAAAAATAGGGTATATTACAAATATAAAAATTACATATTTACACATTCCAGGGGTTAAGACATGGAGATCTTTAGGGCACCTTGTTCAACCTACACAGGTTGGAAGTTCCAATCCATCCAAGTCAGCTATTGAAAACCCTATGGAGCAAAGTTCTACTCTTATACACATGGCGTCACCATGAGTCAGAATGGACTCAATGGCATCTGCACTTTTTTTTTTTTTCAGCCTACAACACCCTATAAAAAGGAGTACCAGAAATATTAAAGTCTGTTGGTAAACTTATATTTCTTAAATCGTTCCATATCTTGTAAAAGCTGAAGGGAAAAGTTGTTCAATCAAAGGAAAGCTCAGCCTTCCTTAGGTTAATTTTGTACAAGTAAAACATTATTAATATAAATATGTTGTATAGATTGTGTGCTCTTACAAGGCAGATTGAATGACTCTGGAGATTTGTCAATGCCTTTGCTGTCCATAACATGTTCTTGTCCCCAGAGGAAACATCGATCAGCTCCTAGTGAGATAATTATGTATTGTTCTCCACCAGAAGACTTCACTCTTTCACTCTGTGTATTGGTTGCTGAGATAAATCAGCCATATTCATTCATTCTTATCATCAACAGGTGGTTTCTGCTTTTCTTTCTCCCTAGCCTAAAGATTTGCCATGAGCCTCAAAATAGAAATTAAGTCTTTGACAAAGAAAAACAATCTCAAAGCCTGGTGGAAAAGGCCGAACCCAGGTACCCTTAACTATTGATACCTCAAGAAATAAATCATGAGTACAGCTTAACTCATTACTTAGACAATCATTGAGCTATACTAGAGAGCTGAGTCAGGATATCCAAGACTCTCTCTAGTCCACAAGAAGATGGCGTTCAGGAAAACTGTTCCACTGATCCCAGATCCTACAAAAGAGCTGTAAGTGAGAATAGGACATGTGGACTCATGAGGACACTTTCATCTGGCATTTGTTTGGAGGATCTTTGGAATTATTCTTTTTTTTAATAGTATTTTACTTGTTTTTGCTGAGGATTTGCACAGCAGCTTTAGGTTTTCAGTCAAAAATTTCTGCACAAGAGAGGCAGAGCCAAGATGGTGGAATCTCGAGCCCTCTTTACAACAAAGACCCGAAAAAACAAGTGAAACGAGTATATTTGCCACAAGCTGGGATCCCTGAGCATCAAAGGCAAGCTTAGACAACGAAATGAGGGGCAGGGGAAGGAAGAGACCATTCAGAAGCGGAGAGGAGTTACCAGACCTGAATCGCGGGGAGCCCTCAGGCACCATTCCTGGAGCGGCAGCAGCTGAGGGCTGGTCCTAGCATTTGGCTTCAGTTTCCTCAGGGAGAAGCAGCAGCCACCCAGCCCACTCACACCTCCGGAACCTGAGCAGAAGGGTGCTCTCCGCAAAAGCTAAGTACCTGCATATATTTTACCACGCCCCCCCCCTCCCCCCCACCACAACCCCAAGCCAGCTTCAGGGACTGAATCCCTGGGCCTGAGATAGACCCTGGTGAGCACCTTGAGCCGTCCTCCTGGCCTTGCGGAAGGAAAAAATTTGCAACTGGGGGGAAAAGATAATTTGCTAGCTCCACTAACCAGGGGAGCTCAGGACAGAAGCGGCTCCTGTCCAGGCATAAACCGTCAGTGGACCTTAAGCACCTTTCCCTTCTGCATGGACCTGTGTGGGCCTATTTTGGGAGAATAGACCCTTGTGGGCAAACTCCAACCATTTCAGCAGTGTGGTGGAAAGGTGGGTGTTTGACATTTGACATCACTTTGCCTGTTAAACAAGGTCCTCACCTACCCACATCAGGGACCTAAGGACTGGTGGCTCCACTTGGGTCACCCAGCCACCAAAGACAGGGGTCCAGGGATAACTGGTACCTCCCAGTCCTTACAACAAAAACTTTGGGTGCCCGTGGTACCTATGCAGAGCCCACCCACCAGCACGCTCTAGGGAATAGAGACACATTTTCCTCAGAGACACTTGGGGGTCGGTTCTCAGCCCCCTCCCTTGTTCAGAGTGTGACCCCCTGCTGCAATCAGATACGGGTACATAGGCCAATCACCCCTGCCCCTCTAAGACTGTAGGACAGAGCCTGTACCACACACTTGATATCAGCTACCTAGAAACCTGAGCTGAATTCATACAAGAAAACTGAATGGACTCCTAGACTGATATACCTGATAACAGCTCTAGCCAGCTGGGGACAGGACACCAGAGCTCCAAAGGTGAAAATAATCGAGCTAGCTCACTCAAACAACCCATAGGGGTATACCAAAACAAAACAAAACAAAGCAAGCAGCTATGACACAGTAAGCAAGCATAAACTAATACAATAACTTACAGATGGCTTGGAGACAATAGTCAATATCAAGTAACATAAAGAAACAGGCCATGATCACCTCAACAGGCTCTCAGAACAAAGAATCCAGGGATCTTCTAGATGAAAGTGCATTCCTGGAATTACCAGATGCAGAATACAAAAGTTTAATATACAGAACTCTTCAAGACATCAGGAAGGAAATGAGGCAATACGCAGAACAAGCCAAGGAACACACAGATAAAGCAACTGAACAACTCAGAAAGATTATTCAGGAACATAATGAAAAGTTTAGTAAGCTGGAAAAATCCACAGACAGACAGCAATCAGAAATTCAGAAGATTAACAATAAAATTACAGAATTAGATAACAATAGAAAGACAGAGGAGCAGAATTGAGCAAGTAGAAGCTAGAATTTCTGAACTCGAAGATAAATCACTTGGCACTGATATATTTGAAGAAAAATCAGATAAAAGAATTTAAAAAAATGAAGAAACCTTAAGAATCTTGTGGGACTCTATCAAGAGAAATAACCTACGAGTGACTGGAGTCCAAGAACAGGGAGGGATAACAGAAAATACAGAGAAAATTGTTGAGGATTTGTTGGCAGAAAACTTCCCTGATATTGTGAAAGATGAGAAGATATCTATCCAAGATGTTCATTGAACTCCACATGAGGTAGACCTTAAAAGAAAGTCACCAAGACATATTATAATCAAGCTTGCCAAAACCAAAGAGAAAGAGACAATTATTAGAGCAACGAGGGATAAAAGAAAAGTCACCTACAAGGGAGAGCCAATAAGAATAAGCTCAGACTACTCGGCAGAAACCATGCAGGCAAGAACGCAATGAGATTACATATTTAAAAAATTGCCTGCCAAGAATCACATATCCATCAAAACTGTCTCTTAAATATGAAGGTGAAATTAAGACGTTTCCAGATAAACACAAGTTGAGGGAATTTGTAAAAACCAAACCAAAACTACAAGAAATACTAAAGGGAGTTCTTTGGTTAGAAAATCAATAATATCAGGCATCGACCCAAGACTAGAACATTGGGCAGAGCAACCAGAAGTCAACCCAGACAGGAAAAAAAAAAGCCCAACACAGGGTAATGACGATGTTATTATATAAAAGAAGACAACATTAAAATAATAAAGAAGGACTAAGAAATGTAATCATACACCTTCCATATGGAGAGGAAGATACGGTGATACAAAGAAATATAAGTTATAAATTTAGAAAAATAGGGGTAAATAATAAGGTAACCACAAAGTAGACAAACTATCCTACTCATCAAAATAAAATACAAGGGAAAAATACAGACTCAACAGAAACAAAATCAACAACAACAAATATGAGGAAAGGACAATATACAAAGAAAATCTACTTAGCACATAAACGCTAGCAAGCAGCCATCTAAGATGCATCAATTGGTCTCAACCCACCTGGATCAAAGGAGAATGAAGAACAACAAGGACACAAGGTGATTACAAGCCCAAGAGACAGAAAGGGCCACATGAACAAGCGACTACATCATCCTGAGACCAGAAGAACTACATGGTGCCCGGCTAAAGCGATGACTGCCCTGACAGGGAACACAACAGAGAACCCCTGAGGGAGCAGGAGAGCAGTGGGGTGCAGACCCCAAATTCTCATAAGACCAGACTTAATGGTGTGACTGAGACTGGAAGAACCCTGGTGGTCATGGCCCCCAGACCTTCTGTTGCCCCAGGACAGGAACCATTCCTGAAGCCAACTCCTCAGACATGGATTGGACTAGAGAATGGGTTGGAGAGGGATGCTGGTGAGGAGTGAGCATCCTGGATCAGGTGGACGCTTGAGACTATGTTGGCATCTCCTGCCTGGAGGGGAGATGAGAGGGTGGAGGGTGTTGGAAGCTGGCGAAAAGGATGCAAAAAGAGAGCAGGCTGTCTCATTAGGGGGAGAGTAATTGGGAGTGGGTGGGTTAGCAAGGTGTATATGGGTTTTTGTGTGAGAGACTGACTTGACTTGTAAACTTCCACTTAAAGCACAATAAAAATTATTTAAAAAAAAAAAACTTTGAGTGTAGAATAAGTTCCAGTAATTGTAATTGATCTAGGAGTAGTTTCTTGTAACTTTTATGGGTTAGATACTACAGAGGTACAAAAGATATCAAAAAAAAAAAAAATTTCTGCACAAGTTGTTGTGTGACATTGGTTACATTCTTCACAATGAATGAACCTTCTCGTCATTTCCATTCTGGATGTTTCATTTCCGTTAATCTAATTTCCCTGCTCGCTTATATTCTCACCTTTGTTTTAAAGTAATTGTTGATGATTTGTTCTCATATAGGCCATTTTTTAAAGGAGCACATTACTTATAGGTGATATTCACTATTTCTTTGAGCCAGTTTGTTATTTAGCTACAAGGTGACCTCAGGGGTTAACTTTGGCTCAAGGTTTGAAGGGTATCTCGGGGCAATAGTCTCGGAGAGTCCTGCAGCCTGAACCAGTCCAGTGGGTTTTTATTGCCTGGTGTTTGGAGGTGGATTACCAGGCCTTGCTCTACCACTGAACCACAGCTGTCTAATCATCCTCTGTACAAAGATAGAATCTAACAGAATTTAACAACAGTGCCTACCTAGAGTTTCCTAAACCGAAAAAACCAAACCCCCTGCTGTCGAGTCGATTCCGACTCATAGTGACCCTGTAGGACAGAGTAGAACTGCCCGATAGAGTTTCCAAGGAGTACCTGGCGGATTCGAACTGCTGACCTCTTGGTTGGCAGCCGTAGCACTTAACCACTGCACCACCAGGGTTGGGACTAAATCACATTTCATCAGCTCTGACAAGCTTCATCATTGTGAGGAACAAGTATTGAGGTTCATACACAGAACCAGTGCCCACAGATCTTTCCAGGAATTGGTTTGGCTCCACGGCTTTCAGGTTCTCAGCCTTAAGAGCAGTAAAGAAGGTCAGAAAGCTTAGCAGATTTGGGAGAATTTTAGGAAATAATTCAACCTGATTTATAGGCACTGCACATGAAAGCTGTGGAGATGAATTTCTTGGGTTTGGTTTTCCAGTTGGAACATAAGAACCAATAAGACATTTTTTTTTTTTCCTTTTAATCTTTGAGATAACAGAAGCTACTAAAAATGCCATCTGAGATTCCTTATGAAATTTCCAGAAGGAAGTTAATTCTCTGCCCTTGTAATTTCTCAACACAATATGAGTCTAGATTTGCTAACCAGACTCAAAGAGGCTCATATGTTTAATTAAGGCCTCTTACTGCGTTTATAAGGAGCCCTGGTGGTGCAACTGTTAAGTGCTGGGCTGCTAACTGAGAGGTTGGCAGCTTGAACCCACCAGGAGGATACTTGGGAGAAAGACCTGAGGATCTACTCCGGTAAGGATTACAGCCTATGGGGCAGTTCTACTCTCTTACATGTGGTCGCTGTGAGTAGGAATTGACTTGGCAGCACCTAACTACAACAGCAACAACTTGTCAGACACATTGGGCCCCAAGACAAAGTTTGGAAACCCTTGTGGCATAGTGGTTAAGAGCTATATGGCTGCTAACAAAAAGGTCGGCCACCAGTTTGAATTCACCACGTGTTCCCTGGAAACTCAACGGGGCAGTTTTACTCTGCACTATCAAAATCGACTTGATGGCAATGGGTCTGCGTAAGACAAGATTTGCTGTTAGCTAAAGTCATCTTAGATCCCTTAAAGGCGTCACATAGACATATGCAAATATATGCAAATAAGGCACATGCTGGAGTAATTAAAGTAAAATCTAGTAGTAGACACCATGTAACAGTCCTGGGAGAGGTAATTCTGTTGTTTTAAACCTCTGTTTGTCAGCTATTTTTTTTTTCTCCCAAATGAAGAGGCAAATCATTTCCTTTGTTTCTCTGATATAAAGACAAAATCTTTCATTATTATATGCCTCACTGTTGTCTGGAACAACATAGCCAAACAACTTTTAACGTTGTTATCGTAAGGTGCCTTCAAGTCAGTTCAGACTCGTGGCAGCCCCTTTAACAATAGAACAAAACACTGCCCCTCGTGGGTCATCCTCACAATCTTGACGCTTGAGCCCATTGTTGCAGCCACTGTGTCAACCCATCTTGTTGAGTCTTCCAGGCACTGATCCCTTCTAATAACATAACCAAAGTATATGAGACCAAGTCTCACTTGCCATCCACACTTCCAAGGAGCGTTCCAGCCAACCGTACTTCTTCCAAGAAATATTTGTTCGTTCTTTGCCAGTCTATGGCATAGGCAATATTCCTCGTCAACACCATAATTCAAAGGCATCAATTCTTCTTTGGTCTTCCTTATTCATTGTCCAGCTCTTGTATATATAAATTCAAAAAAAAAAAGCCAAACCCACTGCCGTCAAGTCGATTCCGATTCATAGCGACCCTCTAGGACAGAGTAGAACTGCCCCGTAGAGTTTCCAAGGAGTGCCTGGCGGATTTGAACTGCTGACCTCTTGGTTAGCAGCTGTAGCACTTAACCACTACACCACCGTTAATTAGGCAATTGAAAGCGCCATGGCTTGTAGTCAGGCATATCTTACACATCAAACGTCATCTTTGTTTTTTTAAGATTTTAAAGAGGTCTTTTGCAGCATATTTGCCCAATGCAATGTGTTGCTTGATTTCTTGACTAGCGCTTCCATGGGTGTTGATTGTGGATCCAAGTAAAACAAAATCCTTGACAACTTCAATATTTTCTCCAGTTATCATTATATTGCTTATTGGTCCAGTTGTGAGGATTTTTGTTTTCTTTATGTTGATGTGTAATCCATACTGAAGGCTGTGGTCTTTGATCTTCACCAGTAAGTGCTTCAAGTCCTCTTCCTTTTCAGCGTTACCTATCTTCAGGCCGCAGCTTATAAGGCTTTTCAGGGTCTAGTCACTGCTGACCACTTCTACCTCATCTCTTCCCCAAACCCCCTCCCTTAGCTCTCAGCTCCTTCTACAACTGAATTTCTTGCAGCTCCACCATCCTACCATGCTCCCAGCTGTCTGCCAGAAGAGAGACCACACCTCTGGAGCACACATTCTATTGTGGGAGACAAATGAGCTGTTCATTACATAATCCATCATGGTACATACCCTAAGGGAAATGGAAGCAGAGCGTGGGGGCAGGCGGACATGAGTAGCACCTATGGGGGAAGGTGAGGTGGTCAGAGGACAGCTGGAAAGATGTTACCCCAGAGCGGAGTACCGCAGGAAGAGCAGGAGGAAGCACTGGGAGAGAAGAGAACTAAGATACATGATTTTATGGTGTGGACAGTAAAACCTGTGAAAGCCAGAAGCTATGTAAGGCGGAAATTTGTCAGAGAAGGAAAACTCAAACATTTTTCATGAAAACGAGTGATAGAAAGTGGCAACACTTCACCCTGTCAAACATGGAAGATTTGTAAGGCCCAGAAAAATAAGGCAGTCCTGTCAAGTTCCAGCTCTCACTGGTTTCACTGTATTTGAGAGAACTACTAGGATTTACAAGGAGCCCTGTTGGTACAATGGTTAAGAGCTTTGCTGCCAACCCAAAGGTTGGCAGTTGGAACCCACCCAGTGGGTCCAAGGGAGAAAGACCTGGTGATCTGCTTCTGTAAAGATCATAGCCTAGGAAACCCTATGGGGCAGTTCTCTGGCACATGGGGTCACTATGAGCTGGAATTGACTCAACGACGCCTAACAACAACAACACTAGGAGTTGCAGAGTCCCTGGGTGGTACAAACGGTTAATGCGCTCAGCCACTAATTGAAAGGTTGAAGATTGTAATCCACCCAAAGGCACCTCCAGACTCAATGGCAACTAGGAACTATGGATGTGAGACATAAAGTGGAAGACCAGGAGGGACAGAGAAGCTGCTGGAGATAGAGTAGCCAAAGCCTGGAGGATTGGGTCCTCTATGTTATGGAGCTTACACTTAATCCACTAAGGGAATGGCATTCTCCTAAGTTCTAGACCACCCTATCAACATGTTCACAGAAGGGGAAAGAGGGCAAACCCTAAGAGGGGGAGGTTCCCAATTAGAAGGCTGATACAATAACCCTAAGAGAGACTGCGGTGCCTCTAATTCAGGTATTGGCAGTGGACTAGAGACCAAATATCAAACCAAACCTGTTGCCATTGAGTCGATTCCAACTGATAGCGGCCCTATAAGACAGAGTAGAACTGCCCCCATAGGGTTTCCAAGGGGCCGCTGGTGGATTTGAACTCTTAACCACTGTACCACAAGAGAGGGGGACATATTTTAAAGATATTAAGGGTGGAGAGAATTGACTGGACTGATAATTAGAAAGGAGAAAGTTTGAGAATGAAAGAAAGGTAGGGGTCAAAGTCATCCCTCAGTTTTGTGCTTAGGCAACTTGGTCATTATCAGTGTTCTGCACTGCGACGGGGACAGAAAATGATCTGGGGGAAAATATTAAGATATTAACTACTATATCAAAGCGCTTGGCTCCTAGCTGAAAGGTTGAAGGTTCAAACCCACCCAGTGGCTCCGTGGGAGAAAGACCTGGCCATTTGCTCCCATGAAGATCACAGCCTAGGAAACCCTATGGGGCAGTTCTACTCTGTCACATGCGGTCACCATGAGTAGGAATCGACTCAATGGCACACAACAACAGAATATCAAATGTGCTCAGAAATAAGTGCCTGATGTCTAGTTGTGGTTGTAGTTGTTAGCTGCCGTCTAGTCTGCTCCAAGTCAAGTGACCTTATAAATAACAGAACAAAACGTTGCCCATTCCTGTGCCATCTTCATGAACATTGGTATGTTTAAGTCCATTGCCACAGCAATTTTGTCAATCCATCTCCTGGAGGGTTTCCCACATTATCACTGACTTGCTTTACCATACATGATGTCCTTGTCAAACAATCGGTCCCTCCAGCTGACATGTCCAAAGTAACCAAGTATTACCATCCTTGCTTCTAAGGACCGTTCTGGTTATATTTTTTTCTGAGACTGATTTATTTGTTCATCTGTCAGCCCATGCTGTATTCAGTGTTCTTTGCCTACGCCTCAGTTCGAATGCATCAATTCTTCTATCTCCTTTGTCCAGATTTCACATGCGTACAAGGTGATTGGAAATACCATGTCTTGGGTCAGGTGCTCCTTAGTCATCAAAGTAACGTCTTTGCTTTTTAACACTGTAACGAGTAGGCAGATGGAGATATGGGTCTGGCACTTTAGCGGTCATATGGAGGATGAGTTTAGGGGGACATCATACTAGAGGTAAGGAGGCCTTTTAAGAAAGTAGTCTCCTCCTGCAGGAGAAAGATGGTGAGGGCTTTAGTGGAGCAGAGACAGCAGGGGTTAAGGGGGTAAATGGTTTCTTTGCTCTCCGTTCTCTAACTCTTCAGACATTGATTCACAAGCACAAGGTTATGTGCATTGCTTTTATGGAAAATGGTAATTACCAAGCTGGAAAGTTTGGTTTTTTTTTCCAGTTTGCAAATTATTATTATTGTTGTTGAAAATATACACAGAAAACATAAACCAATTCAACAATTTCTGCTTTTATAATTCAGTGACATAGATCTCTTTCTTCAAGTTGTGCAGCCATTCTCACTGTCCTTTTTTGAATTGTTCCTCCCCATTACATGAACTCACTGCCCCCAAAGTTTCCTACCTAACCTTCAAGTTGCTGTTGTCAATTTGATCCCATATAGATAGTACTTTAAAAGAGCACAATGCTCAAAACAGACATTCTTTACTAATTAGGCTAAATTATCGTTTGGCTTAAAGTAGACTTCAGGGGATATTTTTGGTTTAAAGTTTAAAGATTATCTCAGGGCAATTGTTTTTGGGATTCATCCAACCTCAATGGCCTTTAGAAAGTCTGTAATCCATGAGAACTTGAAATTCATTCTGCATGTTCTCCCTTTTGACCAGGATTCTTTTATAGAATCTTTGATTGAAATATTCAGTCATGGTAACCCGACACCATCCAGTTCTTCTGGTGTCATGGGAAAGGAAGTTCTTGTTCATGTCCTTTTTCTCTTCCTGTTCCTGACTCTCCTTCTTTCGCTGCTCCAGATGAATAGAGACAATTGCTGTGTCTCGGATGTCTGATGAGGTAGAATATTTAGCATGCTTGTGACTTAGGCTTGTGTTATTAATGTATTTTTCCAGCCTTCTAAAGTTTGTGCAAAAAAAAAAAAGTGTCAGAAGAGTATTTCAGCTCTCTCATTTTATGGGAGTCATGGAGTGGTTTACCCAGATCACATAGGGCTAGAGCTAGAATCCTTTCCAGCTTCTAATTCTTCCTACTGCCCTGCTGCTGATCTCTCAGCTTTGTGTTTACTTGTAAATATTTAAAACAGTGCTATAAAGATACACAGAACATCAGAGAAGCCACGCTTTAAGCAATCCATTCTTGTCCCCAAGGGTACATTAGAGCTAAAATCTTGAAATTAATAGTTACTCACTTACCCAGAATCAATATATTCCCTGGCTGAGATGAGTGGTTGTTTTCAGACATAACACAAAAGGTATCTGGAAGAGGGAGGGTAACTGAGTGTTGCTGGGAAGGGCGGGTACCCTGCAATGGAACACCAGGACAGAGGCCCAGCTTCAAGCCAATTCAAAATCTATGTCAGTGGCTTGCCCCCACGGAGGGCTGGACATATGAAATTAGTGACTGGGCCCTTGAGGCTAAGAACCTTGAGTTTGAAAACTTTCAGGAAACCCAATTTCCTAGTCTGTACCCACCACCCCAATTCCAGGTGCCATCTGGTTTGGATCAACATCTTTTCTTCATCAAACAAATTTTACCTGTCTAACCTTAAGTGAGAGGAGCCCTGGTGGTGCAGTGGTTAAAACACATGGCTGCTATCCAGAAGGTTGGCAGTTCAAACCCACCAACTACTCTTCAGGAGAAAGATGTGGCAGCCGGCTTTCATAAAGATTACAGCCCTGAAAATCTTATGGGGCAGCTCACAAGGGGTTGCTACTACAGCAATGGGTTTTTTTTTTTTTTAACCTTATGTGACTATCGCTAGCCCTGAGTACAAATTCACCCGTGAACTTGATATTCTAAGGAAAAAACTATATAATTAAAAGACAGGAAGGAGTGTTCGTGTAATATGGCCTCAGTTTATGAGTAAACCACCACCGTCTCTGTGTCCTACTGTGGTGGCTTCACATTGTTATGATGCTGTAAGCTCTGCCATCAGTATCTCAAATACCAGCAGGGTCACTCATGGTTGACAGGTTTCAGTGGAGCTCCCAGAATAACACAGACTAGGAAGAATGGCCTGGCGATCTACTTCCAAAAATCAGTCAATATCTCTTGACCCCTTTGCTTTGGACACTTCATTAACTGATAAAAACCAAGTCCACCACGTTGAGTCTATCCCAACCCACAGCAAATCATTAGGAGGCATCAGTTGCCAGAGGAGGACGTCATGCTTGGTGAGGGCAAGCAGGGCAAGCGACACCCTCAGTGAGAGGGACTGGCTCCAGAGCAGTAACGATGAGCTCAAACATGCAGCAACCGTGAGGATGACACAGGACCCGGCAATGCTTCCTTGCTTTGTGCGTAAGGGTGCCATGAGTTGGAACCGACTAACGGCTGTCTATCTATCCTAGGAGTTAAACTGCATGATGTATTTAGGTTATAAAAATCCTTAAAAAGGGTCAGATTTTTAAAAATTGTTTTATTGTAGAATAAGAAATTGTTAAATAACCACACTAACATAATGAATCTATAGTGAAATGCCATATTCCTTACCAGCAACTTTCACTCCTAAACTATCTCAGGAACAAATGTTCACCAAATGCCTTCCTTTTAGAAGGCACTTTAAGGGAACTATTTTCTTACTAAATGGAAATAGCATGATCAACATTTAAGACCTCCTGTTTCCTGAAATGTTCATTTTATGTGGATATGTCAGTTTTATAGTGACTTAGGGTCTAAAATTGGAGCCATTATTTCCTGTCTTTGAGTATAAAGAATGTGGCCCAGTTGGAGCTGGACTCACAAGGACATATCACAAGGCCCTGAGGTATAAAGACAATAGCTAGGACAATCTTGGAAAACATCTTTTAGGAAACCTTTCACATAAACAAATACTTGAGCACAAAAGACTCACATATTTTACACTCTTATCTATTTCTATTAAAAACCAAACCAAACCCATGCCCTCAGGTAGATTCTAATTCATAGTGACCCTATAGGACAAAGTAGAACTGCCCCATAGGGTTTCCACGGAGTGGCTGGTGGATTCTAACTACCAAACTTTTGGTTAACAGCTGAGCTCTTAACTACTGCACCAGCAGGTCTCCCTTTTCTGTTGGTGTTGTTAGGTGTCACTGAGTCAGTTCTGACTCATAGTGACCCTATGTACAACAGAACAAAACACTGCCCAGTCCTGCACCATCCTCACAATTGTTGCTATGCTTGAGCCCATTGCTGTAGCCACTGTGTCAATCCCTTTCGCTGAGGGTCTTCCTCTCTTTCGCTGACCCTCTATTTCACCAAGCGGGATGTACTTCTCCAGGGATTGATCCCTCCTGATAACATGTCCAAAGTATGTAAGACAAAGTCTCACCATCTTCGCTTCTAACAAGCATTCTGGTTGTACTTCTTCCAAGACAGACTTGTTCATTCTTTTGGCAGTTCATAGTATTTATTACTAAATATTTTTTTATTTAGTATATTCAGTATTCAGTACATTGAGTGTTCTCCCAAACCATAGCTCAAAGGCGTCAACTCTTCTTCAGTCTTCTTCAGTCATCGTCCCACTTTCACAGGCATAGGAGGCGATTGAAAACACCGTGGCTTGGGTCAGGGACACCTTAGTCTTCAAGGTGACATCTTTGCGTTTCAATTTTTAGCACTTAGTAAATAGTAAGGTTTACTGGACAAATTTACAGGCCCTCCTGACTGTAGCTACTAAAACTGGTACCAATGATTATCAAGAAAGACAGTCAAAATGTAAAATCATGGTGATTTAGCAGTTTTTAGCCAATCTGTGAAAAGGTGAAGCTTTAAATGACCTTTTGTAATGTGTATATACATTGATGATTTGTAACTTTCCGGGGCTCGGTAGACACGGCTCTGGCAGCATGCTTGTCCCTTTCCCACTTTCGCCCCTTGGAACATTTGCAGAATAAAACCTTTCTTCTTGCTTTACTATGACTTTGTGGTGATTTTACCCAGGACAATCCATAACTGACATGTTGTATCCTCATCTTATGTCTTCTTCTTTTAATTTAAAACTATTTTTGTTAAATTTGCCAGCTATGTATAGGAAAATGATGTGGTATATTTGTTGTTCTATTCTTTATAAAATATATTCTTTCAATATCTAAATATTTTGATATGTAAAATGAGCATAATATTGAGAATTCAGAACTGTCACAAAGATAATTCAATCAATATATTTTTCTACTTGTGTTTGGTAAACACAGGAGACTCTGGGTGGTACAAAGTGTTAACAGCTCGGTTGCTGAACAAAAGGTTGGTAGTTCAAGTCCACTCAGAGGTGCCTCAGAAGAGAGGCCTAGCAGTTAACTTCCAAAAAAAACAGCTGCTGAAAACCCTGTGGAGCACAGTTCTACTCTGACACATATGGGGTCAGCAGGAGTTGGAACTGCCTCCATGGCAACCAGATTGTTGTTGTTATTAATATACAAAATGATGTTTTGCTGGTGTTAAAAGATAATTTTCAGAGAAAGTCATGTTTCATACAGATTTAAAAGTGAACTTGTATGTTCAGATTTTTATTTTATGAGGGAATCAGGCAGATGTTACAACCATTTCAAAGAAAGCCAAAAGTGAAAAATTTACATGGAGTAAAGAAGTTGAACAGCAAATGGGGGAAAATAGTTTTTCAGTGGGGGAAGGGAAGTCTACAGAACAAGACAGAGTTTGCATATCTGTCCATTACTAGGATTCACAAAGAGGGTCAAATTATCTCAAAGATTACAAACAGGGTTTGAATAGGACAGCCTGGAAGAGTGAGCTACAGGTAATACACAGTTTTCCCTTTAAGTTTCTTTTTTTTCCTCGAGTGACCATATATAAGAATCCACTCAGAGGCAACTTTTTTTTTTTTTTTTTTAGAGTAACCATATAATCAAACAATGCATTGCATTGGACAAATCTGCTGTAAAAGATCTCTTTAAAGTGTTAAACAGTAAAGATGTCGTTTTAAGGACTAAGGCACTCCTGACTCAAGCCATTGTGTTTTCCATCGCTTCATATGCATGCGAAAGCTGGACAGTGAATAAGGAAGACAGAAGAAGAATTGATGCCTTCGAATTAAGGTGTTGACAAAGAATGCTGAATATACCATGGGCTGCCAAAGAATGAACCAGTCTGTCTTGGAAGAAGTACAGCCAGAGTGCTCCTTAGAAGCGAGAGTGGCAAGACTTCATCTCACATACTTTGGACATGTTATCAGGAGAGACCGGTCCTTGGAGAAGGACATCATGTTTGGTAAAGTATAGGGTCAGCGAAAAAGAGGAAGACCTTCAACAAGATGGATTGACAGAGTGGCTGTTACAATGGGCTCAAGCGTAGCAACAATCACGAGGATGGCACAGGACTGGCAGTGTTTCGTTCTGTTGTATATAGTGTCCTGTGAGTCGGAACCAGCTTGATGACACCTAACAACAACATAAGAAGAGAAGACAGACACAGAGGGAAGATGGCCTAACAACCACATGTTTCAAGGAGTCACACTTAAATTCCTTTAAGCGTCAGCTTGCAACCATACTTGCCCGAACCCAAAAGATGACTTCTCATAACACAGGTTCAGAAGCAATTTATTGTGTTGTTATTGTTGTCAGGTGCCACAAGTCAACCCTGACTCACAGCAATCCCATGTATAATGGAATGAAGTGCTACCCGGTCCTGTGCCACCCTCACCACCATTGCTGTGTCTGAGCCCATTATTGCCTCCACTGTGTCAGCCCATCTCATTGAGAGTCTTCCACTTTTTTGCTGACCCTCTACTTTACCAAGCATGATGTCCTTCTCCAGGACTGGTCGCTCCTGACGACGTGTCCAAAGTATGTGAAACGAAGACTCACCATCCTCACTTCCAACGAGCATCCTGACTACTTCTTCCAAGATAGATGTGTTCACTCTTTCGGCAGGTCCATGGTATATTCAATATTTTTCACCAACACCATAAGTAATTAAACACCATAATTAGAAGGCATCAATTCTTCGTTATTCCTTTTTCATTGTCCAGCTTTCGCATGCATATGAGGTGATTGAAAACACTACGTTTTGTGAGACATTGGTATTTAACTCTTGCAACTTTCCGTGCAGCTCAGTCTGTGTACCTGTGAAAAGCATGCCCTCATTTACTGATAATTCTTACTTGCAAGGCTAACTTTATAAAGCCCATAAAAGATCATCCTAAAGACATAAAACAGATGGAAATTATTAGCAAAGAAAACAGTTTTGAATTTTAAGAAAAACATATTAGAAAGAAAGCTGGAATCTAGCTAAATAAAAAAGGAAGGACCAGGGAGATTAACCTCAGGAGTTGTTAATATTACTTAACTGAAGAAATAGAGCAGCTTCTATTACACTTGTTTCACACGGTCTTGTGTACATTATTTCCATGTACTCTTTACCAGACTTAATTCAGGGTAGGGGCTGTGTCTAGATTAGCGTGGTCTCCTCCACCGAGCCAAGTGCTTTGTACATAATATATGTTGATGAGTGAGTGTAAGATAGACTGGAACTCAGCAAAGTCGTCTCTATGGTGAGTGAAGTGTCATTCCCAGACATGGTCCTTCTATTGCTATAAGGAGCCCTGGTCTCGTGGATAAACCCATTGCCATCAAGTTGATTCTGACTCATAGCGACACTGTAGGACAGAGAAGAACTGCTGCATAGGTTTCTACGGCTGTAATCTTTACGGAAGCCGACTGCCACATCTTTCTCCTCGGAGCAGCTTCCCTTCAGTTAGCAGCCAAGCACTTAACCACTGCTCCTTGTCTCATGGATAACTTCTACTGAGTGTTTAAGAATACAAGAAAAGTAAATTTGTGTTTAATCAAATTAAATCATTATCCTGACAAACTTATTTCAACAGCAAGTGTGTTTTCCAACTTGATGATGGTTTCCGAGATCTTTAAAACAATTCAATACCAGTCATCAAATGAAAGACCATCAGGCCTTTCTTCTGAGACACCTCTGGGTGGGCTCGAACCACCAACCTTTGAGTTATTAGTCGAGTGCTTAACCGTTTTGCCACCCAGGAACTCCTCCCATCATCTTCAGGTAACTTAAAATCTTTACTACTAAATAAAGTTAATTAGATCTTCATTCATTAGATCATTGCTAAATAAATTAGAATGTGAAAACATGAATTGCCAAACATCATTGTAAGTTTATACATTTTTTAATCTCCTATTTTTACAGGGTACAGAGAGGCTTCATACACCTGAATATGTTGATGAACGTGCTCATTTTTGCTACTTTGGAGAGTTGTGCTGCAAAGGACATGTGTGGATATAGAAAGCTGTAGAAGAATTGTGGGAAAAGAATTTTATTTGTCCTGGTCAAACCTGACCAAGATTTGAAGGGTTTATTTATAAGACTTTCCAAAAGCGCTTTAGTATCAAATATTATACTGATACAAAACTCGAATTTGGTTTTCTCTCTGTTAGAAGGACAAAAAAATATTCTTGGATTATTGGTGGGATCTTAATAGGAGGTTGTAAAAGGTTATTTTTCATCTTCTGTGTAATCCACATAGAAAGAGCCCTGGTTGCACAATGGTTAAGTGCTCGGCTGATAACCAAATGGTCAGTGGTTCAAACCCACCCAGCAGCTCTGAGGGAGAAAGACCTGGTAATTACAACCTAGGAAACCCTATGGAGCAGTTCTACTCTGTCATATGGGGTCGATACAAGTCAGGGTCAACCCCATGGTGCCTGACAACAACAATCTGCCTAGATAACAGAGCCCGTCTCTTAGAGTATAACCTTCTATAGTATACATCGACTTTATTCTGACCTTGGTAATTTAAGAAAACAAAGCTTTCTCACACAGGAAAAAAGCTAAGGTTCTTCACAGTCATGTTATCCCCTACATTTCCTTTGAAAATATTTTATTGTAACTTTAGTCAAATACTACTCAAGTATTCTGAGATCCATGATCCTAGATAGTCAATTATCCCATGATCCTATCTTAATCAAGTATTCAAATCTCCTGACAATTTTTGATACTTTGCCTTCTCAAAATTGAATTCTAAATAGTATATTTACACCTCAAACTGTCTTGGAGACTTCCCAGAGGGTCCACAGAAAATCACAAAGAATTTGTTCTGTCTTTCTATTATGTAGTGTATATATAGACACAGAGAGACAAAGAGATTTATCTCAAGGAAATCGCTCACGTGGTTGTAGAGCTGGCAAGTTCCAAGTCCATGGGTCAGACATCAGGCAGGAGGCTTCTCCCTGTTCATGTGGCTGTAGGAGCTGACAAAGCCAAGACAGGCGGGTAACACCACACACCACTGGCTCAAGTCCCAAGAATCAGAGGTCAGATGATGAAGAGCTGGATGCAGGATCCAGAGCAAGCAAAAGCCAGTGAGCTTTGCCAGAATGTCTATATATATTGGATGCAGGCTACACCCCCTAGGAAATTCCTCTTACAACTGATTGGCTGATCACAAAAATTTACATAGTGAAAGTGATTACATTATATTTCAAAATGGAGGATAACTACATCATTGCATAACCACCAAACTACATCATTACACTGAGAATCATGGTCCAGCCAAGTTGACACACAACCTTAACCATCATACCATGTTATATCTATTTATCAATGTCTTGGTGCTACTTGCTTGCTATTAGACAATAACAGTATAGTTTTATCCATCATAATTTCAGTTATTTTTTGAATGTTAACTTGGTCAGAACTTTACTTCTTTAATTTGAATCCAGCATCTTCCAGGGCAGTGGTTTCCAATTGGAGATTCACATTTTTTCAATGAAATCTGATATTATTATTATTACCATTGTCACCATCATCATCCCTGGAAAGCTTTTAGAATCTTCTCTTTACCCTGATTAAAAAAAAAAATGCTACTGATATTTTATGAGAATGTGCTTCTTCTAAATTACTATTTCTTTTGTGAGTACTCAGAAATCCTTTTCAGTCTTGGTAGTCATATCCCTCAGTTCTGGGGAATTTTCTTGAATTATTTCTTCCACTTTCTCTGCTCTATCTGAAGCTTCTATTACACAGATGTCAGACCCTCAGAAGAATACTCTAATTCCTTTACGCTTTCTCTCTTCTTGTCTAACCCTTTACTGCTGTGTTCCGTTCTTCTCAACATTTTGTATTTCCTCAACTTTGTCCTCCAATCCTTCCATTAATTTCTGCTATCATGTTTTCAATATCTGAGAGATCTTTATTATTCCCTAAATGTTCCTCTTTTTCATAGCAAGCTATTCTTATTTTATTGCTGGAATCAAAATCTTTTCTTATCTCTCTAAGGATATTAATAGTAGTTTCTTTTTTAAGATTTCTTTCTCTCTCTGCTTTGTTCCTTCTGTTTGGTTTGTTTGGTGCCAGGCTTTTCTCAAATATCAGTGATCCTTGGTAGTATCTCAAAATGAAAAACGAGACAACCAGTGCAAGATGGGTAGACCTGGTGTCTGGGCAGATCTCACGGATGATCAGGCCTCACTCTAATGTCAGTGAACAAGGCCTGGTCATTTTGTGGGGACCCAGAGACAAGAGGAGTCCCAGGGTGGTGAAAATGGTTAACACACTTGGTTGCTACCAAAAGGTTGATGGTTCAAATCCACCCAGAGGTGCCTTGGAAGAGAGGCCTAGTGACCGATCTACCTCTGAAAACGCAGTTATTGAAAACCTTCTGACTCACATGGGGTCGCCAGTAGTTGGAGCCGCCTCAACTGGACCACAACTGTATGATTCCCCTCCTCCCCCCACCGAGGAGTAAGGAAGCTGACTGTCATCATTCTAGGACCCAAGAGTGAAAAGGATTCAAGGTTCAGTACACAGAGCTCCACTTCATCTTCCTTCCCATGTGTCCCCTGGCTGTCTCCCCTCCCTCAGCTGGGCCTGGTGTCCTGAGACTGTGTCTCCAGCAGTCAATGTCTTCCTAAGGCAGAGCTAGGAAGGTGGGGAGAGACGAGGAGCAGCTCTGAGGGTCTCTGTCATTGTTAGGTAGAGTCAGTTGAATCCCACTCAAACGGACTCCATGTGCAGAGTAGAACTGCCCCCCAGGGTTGCCTAGGCTGTAATCTTTATGGGGAAGCCCTGGTGACACAGTGATTAAGAGCTCAGCTGCTAACCAAAAGGTTGGCAGTTTGAATCCACCAGCTACACCTTGAAAACCCTGTGGGGCAGTTCTGCTCTGTCCGGTAGGGTCGCTATGAATCAGAACTGACTCACGGGTAGAGTTTGGCTTTCTCTTTTTTTTTTAATCTCTAAGGTAGCATATCACCAGGTCTTTCTCCCATGGAGCCACTGGGTAGGTTCAAACCAAGAACTGTCAAACTTTGGGTTAGCAGCCGAGTACGTAACCATTGCACCACCAGGGCTCCTGACTCCTTGCACTAACTGCTAGCTACCAGCTGAAAAAACTGAGAGAAGGAAGACCACAAGGATTGATGTGCAAATCAGCACTAATTACTAACCCTTGAATTCTGCACCCAGGAGGCAGTTTGGGTGATCATTTGCCTGTGGGTTACCAAAAAGTGCTTTCCCTGCACTTTAAAGACTTCTCCTCAGAGCCTGGGAGCGAAGTGCAATTTCTGAACAAAGGGGACCAGCGATGAGCTCTCCAGCGAGACACTATGCCTTCTGTTGGGAACAAACATATGCTATAGATGTTTATCACGCAAAGGGGAGCCTGCCAGCTAGTGCGAGAATCTCTTGTTAAAGGAAACTTCTCTGCTCCCACCAGCTCCTTTTCTGCTTCCTTCTCTGGATTCTCTTCTCAGAACGTGTAAGATCTCACCCTCCTGTTAACGCATCTGCTTCCTATTTATACAAAGTGCACTCTGAGAGGAGAATTTTTTTCCTTTCTTTGGTCCTCAGTGATATGTGTTGCTGCATGGGAATTCCACTCTTGGAGCTGTGCCAGCTCACAGCTCTCTGTTTAAACAGACCAAATAAATACACCGTTGTCTCTTCTGCATGAGGAAAATGCTGTGATCAACAGGACTTTTTGTCTCTATCAAGTACAGCCACTTGGATTATTTTAAAACAAACAAAAAAGTTAATTTTAAAGTCAGGGCACCTACTGTGGAAATTTCTTTCCTGAGGAACCTTTGTAAACTCAGCTTTCGTTTTCTTTGCTCTCTTAGAGACTGCTGCACAGGGCTGGGAACCCTGGTGGCACAGTGACTAAGAGCTCAGCTGCGAACCAAAGGTTTAGCTGTTCGAATCCACCGACTGCTCCTTGGGAGCCCTATGGGGCAGTTCTGCTCTGTCCTCTAGGGTCCCTGTGGGTTGGAACTGACTCGACATCAATGAGTTTGGCTTTTTGGTTTTTATACAGGACTGGGAGGAGCCCTGGTGGCTCAGTTGTTAAAGCCCTTGGTTGCTAACCGAAAGGTCAGCAGTTGGAACCCACCCAGGTTCTCCGCTGGAGAAAGACCTGATGATCTGCTCCCATAAAGATTACAGTCTAGAAAACCCTACGGGGCAGTTCTACTCTGCCACATGAGGTCCCCATGAGTTGAAGAAATGCTGGACAGCAGCAGGCTGCATGGCTGAAGGGACTCCTGGGTGTCACAAACAGTTAAGGACTCAACTACTAGCCAGGAGGTTGGCGGTTCCAACTCACCCAGAGGCTCCTCGGAAGAAAGGCCTGAGGAACTGCTTCCAGAAGGTTACAACCACAGACATTCTGTGAGGCACAGTTCTCCTTGCACATACGGGGACGCTCTTAGAATCAACTTGACGGCAGCTGGTACTGGTGGGTTATACAGAACTGAGAGTTGAGGCTCCCAGTGCTCCAGCACCCACCACTTGTCAGAGAAAATGCAGGGTGGGTCCACACAACTGCACACCAAACACTTTCTACACCTCATAAACAGATAGAGCGATCTCCTTAAGGACCGCATACCAGGAGGGCTATAAGCTTACCATGGCGAATGGGGATGCCATCCAGGGTGACGTGCTTATAAATAGGATTTGTTGTTGTTGTTGTTGGGTGCCATCGAATCAGTTCCAACTCACAGCAACCCTATAGGACAAAGCAGAACTGCCCCATGGGGTTTCCAAGGAGGAGCTGGTCAGTTCACACTCCTGACTTTTTGGTTAGCAGCCAATCTTAACTACTGTGCCCTTCGGGCTCCTTCAACTCACAGCGACCCTATATAACAGAGCAGAACTGCCCATTAGGGTTTTCTGGCCGTAATCACCAGGTCTTTCTTCCACAGAGCCGCTGAGCGGGTTGGAACCACTGGCCTTTCAGTTAGCAGCCAATGGCTTAACCACTGTGCCACCAAATACACCAGTTGCCATTGAGCTGATTCCAACTCATAGTAAGCCTGTAAGGCAGACCAAAACTGCTCACAGGACTTCTTTGCCAAAGCAGACTGTCACATTTTTCTCTCACGGAGCAGCTAGAGGTTCGAACCGCCAACCTTTTGGTTTACAACCTAGCACTTTAACCACTGTGCCATTAATCAGGGTTCTTTATAAACCGGGTACAGAGGCAAAAACAACACCTCTTTTCTTTGGACCAAGGGAATACCTTATGACGATGGCCGGGTTTTATCTCAGGGTCACCGTGAGTCAGAGCCAACTGCGTGGCAACTGGTTTTATATACACGTGGGTAAATATATTCATAGATATAAAACGAAAGTTCCACAAAGGCTGCTTATCCTTCCTATCTGCAAAACTCTCTCTTACTTTTTACTTCTTTTCCAATTCCATTTCCTTTAAAAAAATATTCCAATCATAACTCACTAAATTGATTTCATAAACCACTAATGGGTTGCAATCTGTAGTTTGAAAAATAATACTCTCAACCAATTAAGTATTTTACCTTACTTCGAGTTTCTTCAATCAATTTGATGCACCAGAGACAGACCATGTCATTTGTGAAGTGACAGCCAAGACCAACATGGCTTATATTGGTTTACCAATCCACAAATGTCCCTCTAGCCCCCTCCCACCTTTCTCTATAGATTAGTATGGTTGGAGTCCTGGGAATCTCACCAGGCATTTCCTTTATCTGCAGGAAGTATCTATTTTCAGTTGGAGAAAAGAATCCCTATGCGAGAACACACTAAAGTGTGTTGTAAATCTAACAGAAACTGATTCACGGGCTTGGTTGTCAGCCCAGTCCAGCTTCCTTCCCACAACAAGTGTGACTAGAACCTCAAATTCATCTTCCTTAGTGTGTGACCACATAGTGTGGTGATCCTGAGATACATTTGCTAGTTAATAATTAATCATAAGGGTCTCTTCTAATAGCGGCAGAAGGGAGATTGAGTGGGTAGGGTATTCCCTCCCTGGAGAAAGATTTCCAACAATGACACCATAGCAAAATGCCTTAAAGGCATAAAGGCAGCAGCTTTTATGAAACCTAGATAGCATGTTAGAGTTTAAAATACAATCCTCTTTACAAACAGGTTTTAGTATCACTATACGCTTACAAAGGAGCCCTGGTGGCTCAACGGTTAAGTGCTCAGCTGCTAATTGAAAGGTCAGTGGTCTGAACCTGCCCAGTGGCTCTGAAGGGGAAAGACCTGGTGATCTGCTTCCCTAAGATCACAGCCTAGGAAACCCTATGGGGCAGTTCTCCTCTGACACATGGGGTCATTATGAGTTGGAATCAATTCAGCAGCACCCAACAACAATGACAGCATAATGCTTACTATTCTGTATCGCCTCACTCCCGGGCCCGTATACCCCTAAACCCAGCCTGTCATAGAACACACCAGGCTTATTCCTCAGAGCACACATCCTGACTGTAACTGATCATTCCGTCTTTATTTGTTTTATGTCTGCTAGCCTACCTTTTTTTTTTTTTTTTTACCCTACTTAGACTGGAAGCTGATTAATTCAACATGGAATCCACAATGCCTTGCCCAGTGCTTGGCACATCAAAGGTACTCAGTAAATACTTGCCCTATAGGGTTTCCTAGGCTGTAATCTTTACAGGAGCAGATCACCAGGCCTTTCTCCTCCAAAGCCGCTGGCTGGGTTTGAACCTCCAACATTTCTATTAGCAGCCAAGTGGTTAA
Source organism: Loxodonta africana (assembly GCF_030014295.1). NCBI lineage: Eukaryota > Metazoa > Chordata > Mammalia > Proboscidea > Elephantidae > Loxodonta > Loxodonta africana. Next base: position 2,449,207 of record NC_087358.1, on the reverse strand, counting down.
CCATTTGCACCACTAGCGCTCCTTAGTCTCAGGGGGTGCTATAAAGAAAAAGAAAGGAAATGATGCGGAGCTCGATATGACTGGAATGTGGAGGGCTGAGAAGGGGACGGTAAGCAGGAAAGGGAGCAGAAGCCTTGTGGTGGGGGGTCTGGTACCCCAGGTCAGGACTGGGTATTTCATTTCAAGGGCAATGAGAAGAAAACCCAGTTGCCACCCAGTTGATCCCAACTCACAGCGCTCCCGTGTGGGTCAGAATAGAATGTGCTCCATGGGGTTTTCAGTGGTTGATTTTTCAGAAGTAGATAGCCAGGCCTTTCTTCTGAGGTGCCTCTGGGTGAACTCAAATCTCTAACTTTTTGGTTAGCATCTGAACTCGTGAACAGTTTGCACCACGCAGGGACTCCTCGGGCAATGAGAAGTTCAGAGAAATTAAATGGATCACGAAGGCCACAAACCTAATAAGTGCTGGAGCCCAGGCTAGAACCCCGAATCCCTGCCTGTCAGTACTTACAGGTTTCCCCGGAACTGCATGGTTGAATACATGTTCACGTTTATCACACACAGCACCCTGCACCCTGTAACTCAGACATCTGATCTTTTCCATCTGCTTTCATGATGCTCAAAAGTCAACTCTGAATTTCAAATTCTCATGCACGCCAGACATCCTGCAGCCATGGAGGCTGGATAAACCCCTGAAGATATTGCCCTGAGATAATCTTTAAACCTTAAACCTAAAATATCCCCAGAAGTCTTCTTAAAGGCAAACAATATTCTAGCTTGACTAGTAAAAAATATCTGCCTTGAGCTGTATGTTCTTTTAAGATCTACTTATTTGGATCAAATGGACGGCAGCAACTAGAAAGGTTAGATAGGAAGCTTAGGGGGCAGTGAGTTTATGTTAATGGGAAGAACAACTCAGAAATAGAGGGGGAGGATGGCTGCACAACTTGAAGAATGTGATCAATGTCACTGAATTGTACACGTAGAAAATTTTGAACTGATGTATGCTTTGTTGTATATATTCTCAACCACAACAAAATAAAAAAAAAAATTTTTTAAAAGGAATCAACCTGAGAATGGCAAGGGGACGTTTTAGTGTTCTACTTACCCAGTCTCATTCTATACCCAGTTCTGCCCTGGTTTTCCTCTTTCTTATTTGAAGAGATTTTTCTACAAGTACAGGACAAAACAGTATTGATTCTAAAAAGAAAGGTCATGCTTCCACCATAGCCTTGCCTTAAAACAAACAACTTCTATTCCACTCAAAAAGAAGAAGAAAAAAATCACGTATGAGCAGGTAAGTAATATCTGGCAAAACAGAGAAGCCTTCTGTCAAATAATAAGAACGCTGTTCCTTCCAGCCCTTGCTCTCCCAAGGTCACAGGCAGCTGGCGTAAATATTGCATGAAACCTGTTTTGCAAAGAATCGCTGTCTATGATGATATATAAAGACGGAAGTCCTTTGGCAGAGTCTACCTTTTTCAGTATTACACGCTTTTATTTTCTGCCAGGAGGAGAAAAGTGGCCCTTTCTCGTTACGTAAACAGACACACCCTTTCGTGCAGGGTTAAGACCTTATCACGGTCTCCGTGTACAGTCCACGGTCTCCGTGTACAGTCCACGGTCTCCATGTACAGTCCACAGTCTCCGTGTGCAGTCCAGAGCTATCAAAGGCTCTTTATGAAAGAATATGTCAGGTGACAGGGTGTGCTGCAATTCCACTCAAGTCCAAATCCTCACTGGCTGAAAGAGCAAGAGTATATTATGACACCAAGTTTACATGGGGGAAATAGAAAAGATACTCTTTTCTTCTTTTATTATGATTTAATCCTTTGCTGCAGTATGAACCGTCGTACAATCGAATACTGAGTAGGTACCCTCAGCCTTAAAAGTGTTTTATAAAAAGAACCCAATTTTGCCAAATATATTCGCTCTCAACAAACAGTTGCTGAACAACTATTTTGGGTGAAGCACTTTAATAGGTGCTGTTAGAAGTGCAACCTGTCAGCCCGAAGCTAAACATTTGCCTACGTACATTGGCTGAAAGGTCTGGTACAATAAAAAAAACACCCTGTGTGAGTGGATTCAGCATGCGTTGGTGAAGTTTTACCTTATTATTAAAAATCCCATAATTACTGCCAGGGGACTTCTTGTTTTCATCACTTAGAACTGACCTCAAGTACAGTACTTCGAAAGTAGTATTATTTAGGGAAAGACTAGAGGAAGAAAAAAAGGAGTCTCCATTGCCTTGCTTTTCACGTTGCTTCTCTTACAGCCGCTCAGCCTCCTTTTTACTTTTGCTATATTCAACGTACTTTTGTTAAGTACCAGGCACCATGCTTGACACTGAGGATTACAAAGGTGAACAAGAAAGACAGGGTTGCTGCTTCGTGAAATTTGCAGTCTGATGGGGGACACAAACAAACAAAGCAATAATATGAAGCTTACAGGCGTCATGATGGAGAAAGTAGAGGTTACCATCGGGGCACATCGTGGAAGCGTCAGTAGTCTTTAACACAGAGTGGAGAGTACCCCGTGGTGCAGATGGTTAACATGCTCTCTGCCAACTGAGAGCCTGGGGGTTTAAGTCCACTCAGAGGCGCTTTGGGAGGAAGGCCTGGGCGTCTACTTCCAAGAAACCGGCCACTGGAAGTCCAGTGGGCGCAGTTCTGCTCCGACACCCTTGGGAGGAAGGCCTGGGCGTCTACTTCCAAGAAACCGGCCACTGGAAGTCCAGTGGGCGCAGTTCTGCTCCGACACCCTTGGGAGGAAGGCCTGGCCGTCTACTTCCAAGAAACCGGCCACTGGAAGTCCAGTGGGCGCAGTTCTGCTCCGACGCCCTTGGGAGGAAGGCCTGGCCGTCTACTTCCAAGAAACCGGCCACTGGAAGTCCAGCGGGCGCAGTTCTGCTCCGACACCCTTGGGAGGAAGGCCTGGCCGTCTACTTCCAAGAAACCGGCCACTGGAAGTCCAGCGGGCACAGTTCTGCTCCGACACCCTTGGGAGGAAGGCCTGGCCGTCTACTTCCAAGAAACCGGCCACTGGAAGTCCAGTGGGCACAGTTCTGCTCCGACGCCCTTGGGAGGAAGGCCTGGCCATCTACTTCCAAGAAACCGGCCACTGGAAGTCCAGTGGGCGCAGTTCTGCTCCGACGCCCTTGGGAGGAAGGCCTGGCCATCTACTTCCAAGAAACCGGCCACTGGAAGTCCAGTGGGCGCAGTTCTGCTCCGACACCCTTGGGAGGAAGGCCTGGCCGTCTACTTCCAAGAAACCGGCCACTGGAAGTCCAGCGGGCACAGTTCTGCTCCGACACCCTTGGGAGGAAGGCCTGGCCGTCTACTTCCAAGAAACCGGCCACTGGAAGTCCAGCGGGCACAGTTCTGCTCCGACACCCTTGGGAGGAAGGCCTGGCCGTCTACTTCCAAGAAACCGGCCACTGGAAGTCCAGTGGGCACAGTTCTGCTCCGACACCCTTGGGAGGAAGGCCTGGCCGTCTACTTCCAAGAAACCGGCCACTGGAAGTCCAGTGGGCGCAGTTCTGCTCCGACGCCCTTGGGAGGAAGGCCTGGCCATCTACTTCCAAGAAACCGGCCACTGGAAGTCCAGTGGGCGCAGTTCTGCTCCGACACCCTTGGGAGGAAGGCCTGGCCGTCTACTTCCAAGAAACCGGCCACTGGAAGTCCAGCGGGCACAGTTCTGCTCCGACACCCTTGGGAGGAAGGCCTGGCCGTCTACTTCCAAGAAACCGGCCACTGGAAGTCCAGCGGGCACAGTTCTGCTCCGACACCCTTGGGAGGAAGGCCTGGCCGTCTACTTCCAAGAAACCGGCCACTGGAAGTCCAGTGGGCGCAGTTCTGCTCCGACGCCCTCGGAGTCTTCATGGGTTGAAATGGACTCAGTTTCATAGATAGCGTAGGGTAGAGAGAGGGAAAAGGGGACATGGCAGGGAAAACATCCCAAAGGAAGACACACTTATCTCACTCCGTGAAAACTTCCCTCAAAGTCCCACCATGACCAGGGGAAGAACCCAGGTTTTGGAACTAGGATTTGAACTCAGCTCCATCTGACTCCCCTTTGTCCTCCTGCTAGGTACCCTGCCAGCTCCAGCTGGTTCACTCCTGAATTGGTCTTGCTTCCTCAAATCCAGCAGTTGCTGAGCTGGAGGGGACCTGGGATACGTGTGCCCACCAACCTGTGATGCTATCTCCACCATTCTCGGTTTTCTGCTGCTTTGGTTTTAGGAGAGAATTTCAGTTTCTGCTGAGACTGGAGCACTGTCCTGGACTCAAGTTGGTTTGGGCAGGACCTTGGTCCTCTGTCTCTGGCTGTTGTTGGGTGCTGTCCAGTCTATTTTGACTCTTAGTGACCCCATGTGACAGAGTAGAACTGTTCCATAGGGCTTCCTAGGCTGTCATTTTTACAGAAGAAAATCGCCAGGTCTTTTCTCCCGCAGACTCACCAGAAAAGTTCAAACAACCAACCTTTCAGTTAGCAGCTCAGCCCTTAACCACCCCAATACCAGGGCTCCTTGGTCCTCTGCTTATCTCTTGCCAAATTCTCACATTCTCACACCCTTCACCCCATTTCCCAGGGATCAAAAGGCCCAAATCTCTATGACTTCTGCTGCTGGATACGTCCCTGCTCCAGCCCAAATGGGAGTTGTAAGGATTGCCTGTAGCCCACCTGGCCCTCAAACCTGACTGCTCAAAACAAACACCATTTTATGAGGAAGGTAGCTACATCACCATGGACACTGTAAAGTACCAGGCACTTCTAGCTTTCCACTCACTTAGAGCAGGGATGTATGTTAGGAAGGGTCCTTTGGCTGAAAGCAACACAAATCATGATTCTCCCACTTCTTTAGTGGACACAAATATACACACACAGTACAAAGAAGTTGGGTAGCTCACAGGGCTAAAGGAAAACCTAAAGAACCATGTTTCAGAAAGGCCAGAAACCAGAGCTGTTCTGGGCATTGAGACAGCAGGAATGAAGGGACCATCTCTTCAGGAGGCCACCACTGAGATGAATCTTTGAACACATCTCCCAGGAAAGTACTGGATCGGCCAAGCTTTAGTCGTATGTCCACTATTGGCCAGAGGAAGGCAGCGCCATAATTGACTCTATCCAGTGGAAGAAAAGAGTCTCCAAATCACAACTGGATGCTGCCACCACAAGGACTAGACACTGGGCTGCAAAGATGAAAATGTCCTCTAGAGAAGTCAGTCTGCTGCTGGGTGAATTCTTAGAGTCTGAGCCCTGGGGATTCCTTGTCTACCCCCTCTCTGCCCCTGCCTGCGTGGGGTTTCAGCACGCCTTCTCTCTGGTTCCACATGACTTCTAATCCTCCCCATATGTGAGCACCAGGAGTCTTTGAACATACTTTCAAATAAAAATTAAGTATTAACAGTGGAAGAGAAACTCCATTTCCCCAGAATGCTCAATTAAACTAGCAATATAAATAACAGCAAGAACCCTCTAATAAGCCTCTTTGTTATTAAAAAAAAAAAAAAAATTCTGTACATTTATGTCATTTAGATCAACTCCTTCAAATGAAAATTACCCCTGTGAGCATCTCAACACTCAGTAGTCAATTCAAATATTAACTAATAATATGCTTTTCCTAGTGAGCTAAGACTTTTTTTTAAATAGGTAATGTGTCAGTTTTGTCTGGCTGTTTTCAACATTTTTTCTTTGTCTTTAATTTGCAGCAGTTTAATTATGATGTGTCTAGGCTTATATTTCTTTTCTTTTTTAAAAAATATTTCACTGTGTTTTCAGTGAAAGTTTATACAGCAAATTAGGCTCCCATGTGACAATTTCTATACAAACCGTTCAGTGACATTAGTTACGTTTTCACAGAGTGTCAAGGGTTCTTTTTAATTGCATTCTGGTTGTTCCATTTCCAGTGCTCTCGTTTCCCTGTCCCCTTCTCTTCTCATCTTCATTTTACAGTAATTGTTGACCTTTTGGTGAGCTAAGAATTTTCTGATCTAGTTTCCTGCTTGCATTTTGTTAAGATTCACCTAAATAAATTGAGCCAACACTTAGTTACATCTTTCCATTGGCCTAACCCCATTAGCCACCGTGAAGTTCACACGTTTTGTGGTGTCAGCTCGTTCTGCCTTCCTATTCCTTTACTGAAAGAATAGCCACATAAAAGCAGAAAATGCTAAGTCTGTTTTTCATTCTCTTTGTACTTGAGTGCTTAAGTGTTGGCCCTGGGGGCAATCTTTTGGCGTGAATTCTTTTGAGACTTGAGTGTGGAAGACGTGATACTCATCACTATGGCAAAGCTCCAATGGAGTTGGTGAGGATCAGAGTAATAATAAACTGAACAGCCACCATGTGTTGAGCCCTTCTGGGCTCCAGGTGCTGCCATAACACTTCATCTGCATTACACATTCATGCTGATGGGGTGATCCAGGAGAGGTGGGAAATCCAATCAAACAGAAGGGAGAATGGGTAATTACTGAAGCCAAGACCCTGAGTAGACAGAAAGGGATGGGAGGATGGGATCCAGAGCTCAAGTGGAGAATTTGGCCTTAAATAGGAACAAAGAAGTCCATCCATTGTAACATTGCCAAGATTCTGGTTGATTTAGTTTTGGAAAGATGAGGGACTTCTTTTGTCATGGCTTCTACTTTCTTGGGAGTCCTTGCGTGGTGCAAATTGTTAATCCCCTTGGCTGCTAAGCAAAAGTTTGGAGGTTCAAGTCCGCCCAGAGGTGCCTCAGAAGAAACGCCTAGAGATCTAATTCCAAAAAACTCAGCCATTGAGAACCCTATGGTGCACAGTTCTACTCTGACACACGCGAGGTCACCATGAGTCAGAGCTGACTTGACGGCAACTGGCTTTCTTTTCTCAAAGAAATGAGAAAGTGGTGGGAGTCAGGAGGGAGAATAGTTGTTGGAAGTATGAGGAAAATGGCAGGCAATAGAGCTGCTGCTATTATCTTCAGCAGAAGTAGAAGGCTCTGTCTCTGTCATCAAGGAGCCCTGGTGGCACTGTGGTTAAACCACTTGGCTGCTAATCAAAATGCAGCGGTTTGAACTCAACGGCTACTCCTCAGGAGAAAGATGTTGCAGTTTGCTTCTGTAAAGGTTTACAGCCGTGGAAACCCTATGCGTCAGTTCTACTCTGTCGTAGAGGGTCACCATGAGTTGGTTTGGTTTAGTTTGGTCTCTATCATCTAGAGACCAGGTGGAAGACTGTCGATTTCATGTGGAACTGGTCAAGGTATCCATGAGGATATGCAGAAATCTTAGAGGGTGACTGAGTCCCCACAAAGCAGGTTCAGGGGGTACAAGAGAAACAATATTTTGTGAATGTTATGGACCTATTTCTAAGTCTTACCCCAATATATGGACCCTGAGAGAGAGAAAGGGGTTCCTTAATATTTTCTCTTCAATTCTATCTAATCGGTTAGCAAAGGAAACCACACCACACACTACTCAAGATACGCTGTCGCTATCTTGTTCAATGCCTGGAATGTGACAGACACCTGGTAAGTATTTTATGGATGAACTGATGACTAGATAAATGGAAGAATAAGAATTCATACAATTTTATATATAGCACATTCCTTGTTTTTGCTCATAAAATTCGGTGCCGTGCATGTTGTATGGTAGGGTCGCACTTTGCTTTTGACTCAAGCTCACACTCAGAAACCTAAGGAAATGGCAGAAGAATTTTTCACTTAGAAAAAGGTGAAATCAATACATACTATCTATAGAAACTTAGAGCCCCGGCTGTTCCTCCCTCTTGCATAATGCACGTTCTTCCTTACCACTTGCTGGCTTACTGTGAGAAATATTTTTCATAACCCAGCACTCTGTTGGACTGTTCACTCCAGGGCACATTCTGCTCACTTTTCTCCAAAATGCTACCCCAGTTGACACAGGAATTCAAGTTGTATGACTTCTCCTAATATCTTCTACTTACAAATCCACTAGCAGCTCCTTGGAAACCTATGGGGCAGTTCTGCTCTGCCCTTTAGGGTCACTATGATTCGGAATTGACTCATCTGCAATGGGTTTGATTTTTGGTTTTTACCTGGTTCAGCATCTTCTCCTTTGGGCCATCAAGGTATTGTACCCATTGTTTAGCAAAAGGGGTCAAGATTTCCCCTCGAAATTACTGAAAATCCACCAGAGGCCACACAGCTCTTGCTACAAGACTGCACATCAGCAATTTCCTCATTTGAAGTCCTAACCTCTCTCTTTGCAGATAAAGAACCTTTGCACACGCAGAAACTCATCCTTAAAACAAGAGCTTGTGTCTTGTTCAGTATCCTCAGCACCTAGCATGGTGTCTGTTGAACAAATGAACAAGCAATTGACTAACAAATAAATATTGAATGAGTTTGGTAGAATGACACACACTAGTCATTGCAATTCAGTCTCTTCCCCATGTTTTAAAGGGGCAGCGAAGGTGAACCTTTATCTCCATGTTGATGTCTGCTTTCCTTTTGTACACAGAGGTAAGCCTTCCTTCACAAAGAATTAGCAAGGCACCATAATGAGTTCCTAGCCAAATTTATTCCCACTGAGCAGAAAAAAAATCAAATCACTGATGGAACCTTAGTGTTTATCACTGACTCACGGTCCCAACTAAGAGAGGTCAAAAAATATGCACTGCTTGTCCCAAACTCTACAATCTCTGGAAGGCTTCCTTCAATGTTCCTACAGCTATTTCTTCGTAATAGCGTCACAGCATCTGCTATGCGTTATTCTTCCCTCATACATTTTATTGTGTAGAGCCTACATTGAGTCTGAAAGCTTTCACCTAAGTGCCTGGGGAAATGAGCAGGAACAAGAATTGGTATCACTGGGTTGGTGTTACCCAGTGGGTTAACTCCTGGTGTCATCCCCACCACGGACCTCCTCCCATACCAGGCCATACAGAATCCCCACCATGGACCTCCTCCCACACCAGGCCATACAGAATCCCCACCATGGACCTCCTCCCACACCAGGCCATACAGAATCCCCACCATGGACCTCCTCCCACACCAGGCCATACAGAATCCCCACCATGGACCTCCTCCCACACCAGGCCATACAGAATCCCCACCATGGACCTCCTCCCACACCAGGCCATACAGAATCCCCACCATGGACCTCCTCCCACACCAGGCCATACAGAATCCCCACCATGGACCTCCTCCCACACCAGGCCATACAGAATCCCCACCATGGACCTCCTCCCACACCAGGCCATACAGAATCCCCACCATGGACCTCCTCCCACACCAGGCCATACAGAATCCCCACCATGGACCTCCTCCCACACCAGGCCATACAGAATCCCCGCCATGGACCTCCTCCCACACCAGGCCATACAGAATCCCCGCCATGGACCTCCTCCCACACCAGGCCATACAGAATCCCCACCATGGACCTCCTCCCACACCAGGCCATACAGAATCCCCACCATGGACCTCCTCCCACACCAGGCCATACAGAATCCCCACCATGGACCTCCTCCCACACCAGGCCATACAGAATCCCCACCATGGACCTCCTCCCACACCAGGCCATACAGAATCCCCACCATGGACCTCCTCCCACACCAGGCCATACAGAATCCCCACCATGGACCTCCTCCCATACCAGGCCATACAGAATCCTTAGTAATGTTTTTTTTGTACTGATGTTATTTGTAAATTGTAATTCCTGTATATCACTCCTTCTTTTCCTTTAATTACTAGTTCATTCTCAAAAAAGTTATTGACACAGGTTTATAAATACTAATTATCACAGTATTATGGCTAAAACACCAGAAAATTTGACAAAACCAGCAACTATAAAACACCAGCAGCAACAGAAACGCCAGCACGTGCTTGCAGCTGGGTCACAACGACAGGTCTGACCAGAGGGCACGGAGCTTTAGCCTCGTAGGTGTGTTGATACAAGGAAGCTGAGTTTACAAAAAAGGTTTTTTGTTGTTACAACTAACTACGGGGTTATTTTTATAAAAAATAATAAACCTCTGCGGAAACACTGCACAGGAATTTTATAGACAGTCATTTTGGTGTCACCCCCCCAACAACGTCACCCTGGGCAGTCCGCACCCCCTCGTAACACCACTGGGGACAAGCTTGGAAATTGTGTCTAGCACTATTCTCTGTAATAGGTAAAGATTTTCTTCTGTTTTGTTAAATATCAAAATCAGCAGATGTATTAGCCAGGCCCAAATTGTAAAATAATAAAAGGTAACCACTCTCCTGTTTAAACATGGACCAAATTCAAAATTCTGCTCAGAGTCGCAGAGCGTAAGAGGACCCGATTATAAATAAAGAAGGTAGACTCTGTTCTAACATTCTAATATCAATATTCTAAAAATATTCTGCTCTAATAGGCTCTTGTATTGTTGGGAAAAGTGTGTAACATCTCTAGGATTTTTTCATACATTAAGTGAAAATAAGGCCTTTTCTCCCGACTGAGGAAGATCTGTGGTGATTAAGGAGCTGGCGATTATGAAGCCCTTGCAGTCTTAATAACACTCGGTGTCGATTTACTTAACCAGTAACAGTTCCTCTTTCAAACATTCTCCTCTGCAGAGCCTACTTTGAGGATGAAAGCTTTTAACTAAGTGCACAGGGAAGAGAGGCAACCTTTTCAAACATTTAGAGAAAGGAATAAATAAAAAACAATTTAAAAAATATCCACTAATTAAAACAACTCATGTTCCAAGAAAAAAAAAAAAAAAGAGATAATAGCATTCTATTACTCTCCTAGGGAAAGAGAGAGGCAAGAGCCAGGACTGAGCAGCATTCTATGAGCCAGGCCTTAGCCTAGGCTCTGTCCACTGACCTGCTTTGAATTCTCACAAACATTCTATGAAGCAATTTTATTAGGTCCATAGCCCCGGTGGCACAGTGGTTAATGGTTAAGCACTTGGCTGCTAACCAAAAGGTCAGTAGTTTGAACCCACCAGCAACCCCGCGGGAGAAAGATATGGTAGTCTGCTTCCACAAAGATTACAGCCTTGGATACCCTATGGGGAAGTTCTGCTCAATCCATCACCATATTATAAGACAGGAAAAAAAAAAAAAGGAACAACATAAGTGTGCCGTGACGGCTAATGTCATGTGTCAGCTTGACTAGGCTGTGATCTCAGTGGTTTGACAGACTCGGACTAGGTGCTTGCCTTAGTTATCTAGTGCTGCCATACCAGAAATACCACAAATGGATGGCTTTAACAAACACAAATTTATTCTCTCACAGTCTAGCAGGCTAGAAGTCTGGATTCAGGGTACCAGCTCCAGGGGAAGGATTTCTGTCTCTGTTGGCTCTGGGGGAAGGTTCTCCTCATCAATCTTCCCCAGTCAAGGAGTTTCTCGGTGCAGGGACCCTGGGTCCAAAGGACACTCTATTCTCCTGGCTCTTGTTTCATGGTGGTAGGAGGTCCCCATCCCAAGTTTCAGGATCCCGTTCTTCCCAGTCAATGCCCTCGCCTTAACTTCAGACACATCTTAAGGTTGGCAGTTAAGCTGGCATTGTAACCCAGCCGCTCTTACCATAAGACCCTGGGTTTGGTTTTGGGCAATATCAGCTCTGTTACTACAAGAAATAAGGCTTTCTTTCAAGGCACAAGTGGAAACTTTGAAGTCATTTATGCTGCATTTGAGCTTTAACTCTGAAATCCTGAGCTCATCTCTTTCTTTTATCAGTTTGTCTGTGGAATGTTAGACCAATCAACCAGCTTCCTTATGCTTCTCATTATGACAAAACTGTAGAAAGGTATCATATATGCAACCACCCAGAGCCTCACCTTTCACCAATACCTGATCTACTGGTGCTGATATTTTGCGTATTTGTATTGTCACCACACAACATGGATTGGCAGTGCCATCTTTACTACTGGAAGCAGAGTCATCAACATCTTTAAAGCTAATCAGACTTAAGAACCAATGTAGAAAACTCATGCCTACGATTTTGTTTCTCTAGAACCACTCTCAGTACCAAATGTCTTAGGCTGGACTCTCTAAAGAGGCAAAACTAGTAAAGCATATAAATATATATAGAGAGAGAGTTTTATATCAAGGAAATGGCTCACATGGTTTTAAAGGCTGGAATGTCCCAAGTCTGTGGGTCAGGATAGAGGCTTCTCCTGATTCAAGTAGCTGCAGGGGCTGGCGAACCCAATATCAGCAGGTCAGAGAGTAGGGCTCTTGCTCACAGGCTGTGAAGATTGACTAATCCCAAGATTGGAAGGCAAGACTGCAGGTAAGCTGCTTTAGCTCAATTCCCAAGAACTGGAGGTCAGACGAACAGGAGCCAGCTGCAGGATCCAGAGTGAACAAAAGCTCCCGAGCCTTGCCAGAGTGTCTGCTTATATTCAATGCAGGCCACACGCCCAGGGAAACTCTCCTTCAACTGACTGGCTACTCACAGCAGATCCCAAATGGAGATAATCATATTATATCAAATCTCATCATGGAAGTGATCACAGCATCACAACTGCCTAACTACATCATGACTGACAAACCGCTGAGAATCATGGTCCAGCCAAGCTGACACATGACCTTAACTATCACAGTGGTCTTCCATAATGTAATACAATGTAATCACTTTCCATGATGTGATCTAATGTGATCAATCAATCAGTTGAAAAGGGACTTTCCTTGGGGGTGTGGCCTACCTCCAGGATATAAATGGATGTTCTGGCAGAGCTTGCTCCCTCTCTGTCTTCACCACTGGTTCCTGGGATATAAGCCTGCCCCCTGATCTGCAGATCTTGGAAACGCCAGCCCTCACAACCCCGTGAGCCAGCAGAGGTCTCCAGCCTGCATCCTGACCTTCAGATTTGGAATCTGCCAGCCTCCACAAATGTGTGAGCCATTTCCTTGAAGTAAATCTTTCTATATTATGATCCCACTGATTTGACTCCTCTCGAGAACTCTGCCTAAGACATGTGCATTAACAGGAGAATGAGTAAATAAACTGTATTATATTTATATAATGCATTATATAACGTGTTAAGCTACAGTATACGTATATTATCAGCTTCTTAGATGTAGATATGCCATATTAATATAGCAGCAAATATGAACATATGCTTCAATATAGACAAATTTTGAACAAATATAATTGTGTAAAAAAAGAGTAAGCTAAAGAAGACTCTGTCCAAAGATTAACAGCATAAAACAATAATCTACGAATATGTAACAAAGACACAGAGAGACAGACATGAAGATAACAATCACCAAAACAGGATAGTGTCTGTGTTCATTCAGTCCTCCAAGAAGCAGACACTAAGAAGGAATTATCATATTTTTATGCAAATAACACACTCCTATGTTTGTTTGCCAACCAGGCCCTCCCCCCACAAGGTGTTTTTGTAAGTGTCACTATGCCAATTTTTTTTACATGTTGTTGTAAAAGATTAGTGAAGCGTGTCCACAAAAATACCTGGTTTGGGAAGGGCGCAGTTGGCAAACGAACGTAGAAGGTGTGCATTGTGTAAAAATACGGTAGGTGTGTGTTATGAATTGAATCGTGTCCCCAGAAAATATGAGTTGTAAATCCTAACCCCTATACTTGTGGTTATAATTCCATTTGGGGGCAGACTTTTTAATATTAATGAAGAAGTATTAATGTAGGGTGTATCTTAATCTATCCCTCTTAAGATATAAAAAAGTAAATTAAGCAAGAAGCAAGAAAGCACAGATGAGAGAAGATAGATGCCACACGGTATTTCTAAGGAACCAGGAAACAGAAGCTGAAAAGAGACGAGGACCTCCGCCGCCCCAGAGCCAAGAGAGAAAGAAAGCCTTCCCCTACAACTGGCACCCTGAATTCAGACTTCCATCCTCCTAACCTGTGAGAAAATTAATTTCTGTCTGTTAAAGTCACTTACCTGGGTATTCCTGTTACAGCAGCACTAGGTAACCAAGGCAGTGTGCGAGAAATGTAACAGGGAAAATGCCCGTGAAGGATAAAGAGGAAGAACCACAAGCAGGCAGCCAGAGCCAGCAAACCAGGACGCAGCGCTGACACCTGTGAAAGGAGGAGGGGAAGGAGGGAGGCTGGAGCAGGAAGTCTCACCTGCAGCAGAGTTCCATGAAGGTTTCTGCCAGGCCCGTGGGGAATCCTGAGCCAAAGACACCGGTTAGAAGAGTCCTCATCACACAGAAATGGGCCTGAAGTAGCATTCCCACCATGCTCAGTCATTGCCAGGAGCAGCCTCGGGGAAGCAAAAAGCTTGGAAGATCCAGAGGAGAGTGTGTGGGGCTATCCTCCACTACGCTCCTTGCAGCAGGAGATCTGAGAAGCCTGGTTTTCACGGAGTTTGCAGTAGCTGTCTCAGCATAGGGTGTGAGGAAGGGGGATGGGTGATATAAAAGTGATACGTAAAGTGACATAAAAGATTAAAAGAGGTATTGTGGCTGTTGCTAGCTGCCATGGAGTTGGCCCCCAACTCACAGCGACCACATGCACAACAGAATGGCACACTGACCAGTCCCGTGACAGCCCCCTGATGGGTTAAGGATTGAACCGTTGTGATCCTTAGGGTTTTCATCGCCTGATTTTCAGAAATAGATGTCTAGGGCTTTCTTCCTACTCCATTTCAGTCTGGAATCTCCGCTGAAACCTGTTCAGCATGACAGCAACAGGCAGGCCTCCGCTGACAGACAGGTGGTGGCTGCACATGGGGCTCTTCTGAATGGAAGGTAAGAATTCTATACTGAAGCGTCAATGCCCTCATAAACATGATGTAAAGGAGCTTTAAATATGCGTTTAATGTCTCACTTCTGAAGCTGAGTATTGGGGACACATGTTCACGATGTTATTCTTTTTATTTTGGGGCGAGGAGAGACAAATGGGAGGTAAAGAAGTTGTGATCTTGCATTTAGATAAGGCTTTCGTAGAATGCTGCTACAAGGTGCAGCACAACGACAGGGTTGAAGGGTAAGAGCTATGGCAGCATTCCTGAAGCCCCTCCAGTGACCTGGAGACATTTGATAAATAAGGAAGTGGGCAAGTTGCACAAAAAAATCCCAGAGTGCTGGGGGAGGACGATCCCAGCACACAAAACAAAGGGGTGCCCTGGACAAGAGCTGGGAAAGTCTATCCACAACCAAGAAGGAAAAGCTAAATTACAGGGAAAGATGATTTGTGGTGAGAAAATAAGGAAGTTACTAAATGGCTGTTTTGATTTTCTCAGTAAAACAGGAAGCAAGCTGGTCAGCTGAGAGTGGGGAAGAGCAAAGCGGTTTTGGAGGTTCAAAGAGAGTAGGATTACCAGGGAGTCCCCAGGGCTCGCTTGAGGTTTGTGGTCAGAGGCTGAGAGGATGTCAGCCAGCGGAGCTGTGTGCTTCTCACCAGCCATCAGCAGCTCCAGTGCAGGCATGCAGCTGGCTCAGAAGATGGAGGACTGTTTGACAAGGTAGGCTCTCACCAGGTAAGCATGATGAGGGGGGAGAGTGCAGGGATTTGAGGGCACATGGAAGGGCAGTATTTTCAGTGATGCTGTTGTTGTTAAGTGTCATCCAGCTGGTCCCAACTTAGTGACGCTATGTACAACAGAACAAAAATCGGCCCCGTCCTGCACGCCCTCACCGTCGTTGCTGGGGCCACCCACTTTAGGAAGCAGAAGGAGGCTTTCTAATCCTGCGGGCGTCAGTACGATTGTCCGCTGAGAGGACAGGGGGACTCCCAGCATCCCCTGTGAACCTTTGCATGAGAGATGTCTGTTCGGTCTTCCTAACCAAAGCCCATATACAGATTAGGCCCGTGGTTCAGGCTGGTGCTGGTTCCGTTTTATATTCACTTTGCCATGCAGGACTAACACAGGCTGCATCCGGGCCAAGGGGAATACCTCCCAAACTCAGCTGCGCGTTTGGATCACCAGACTTTACCTGCAGCCGGAGCGGGTCTCCTCTACTGTTGTCGTTAGGTGCCGTTGAGTTGATTTTGACCCCATGTGGCAGCAACAGAACTGCCCCACAGCGTTTCCTAGGCTGTAATCTTCAGGCCAGGAGATCACCAAGTCTTCTTTTCCAAGGAGCAGCTGATGGGCTCAAACCTCCGACCTTTCAGTTAGCAGCCAAGAGCTTAACCATTTCACCACCAGGTCTCTTTTGGTTCCCATTAGTAGGATGGAGTTCCTGGGTAGTGCAAAGACTTAGTATGCTTGACTGCTAATTGAAAGGTTGCTGGTTTGAGTCCACTCAGAGGTGCCTCAGAAGAAAGATCTGGCAAACTAGTTCCAACAAATCAGCCCTGAAAAGCCTGCGGAGCACAGTTCTACCCTGACACACGCGGGTCTACCCTGACACACGGGGGTCTACCCTGACACACGCGGGTGTACCCTGACACACGCGGGTCTACCCTGACACACGGGCGTCTACCCTGACACACGCGGGTCTACCCTGGCACACGGGGGTCTACCCTGACACACGCGGGTCTACCCTGACACACGGGGGTCTACCCTGACACACGCGGGTCTACTCTGACACACGGGGGTCTACCCTGACACACGGGGGTCTACCCTGACACACGCGGGTCTACCCTGGCACACGCGGGTCTATCCTGGCACACGGGGGTCTACCCTGACACACGCGGGTCTACCCTGACACACGCAGGGTCGCCGTGAGTTAGAGCTGACTCGGTGGCGAGCGGCTTGGTTTGTCAGCGGTTTAGTTTAACTCCACCGCAAGAAAGCTGGCTAACTGGTCAGTCCAGCCCCTGCCCTCTCTGGTCGGATTAAGGGCTCAGAACCCCCAGGAAGATGTAGAACCCGGCCCTCTCCTGTCCGAATGGAAATTATGGCCGCAATATCTTGAACTGTTGGTGGGAATTCTATTAAGAGCAAATGGGCGGTCTGTGATGCATTAAAAAGGCAAGAAATGCCACATCTTAGGAAAAATGTCATATTTTATATTTGACCTTTCTTTGTCACTTTGATTTAGGCTGATTTCTTTAACACAACATATTACCCGTATTTACGATTTTAACTCAATTTATTGATCTCTATCATTTGGTGGGAAACTCTGGTGGCGTAGTGGTTAAGAGCTGCGGCTGCTAACCTAAAAGTCGGCAGTTCAAATCCGCCAGCTGCTCCTTGGAAACTCTATGGGGCAGTTCTACTCTGTCCTGTAGGGTCGCTATGAGTCGGAATAGACTCGACGGCACTGGGTTTGGTTTTTTTATTTTATCATTTGGTGGGGAAATTTCATTTGTTCATAATTATCTTGGAAAGTAATGTAGCTCATTTTACTTTTCATCTTCTTTATGCTTATTGTTTATAATGTCTACGTCTCCTTTTATCTACCTTATTACTTTTGTTGTCTGGATCAAGTTTTTTTTCTATTCCCTTCCCTCTTCCTGCCAATACTAATTTGGAAGTTATTCTGTTTTTCAGATTGACTGGTGATTATCTTACTGCCCTAGGAATCATAATTTTATCAAATTTTCTCTAATAAACATAAATTTTAATAACCTTTACCAACATCAAGAGATTCTATTTGCCTGCAGAACAGAATTTCAAATTCTCATGGAATCCAGACTGCTTGGAGTCATGGAGGCTGGACGAACCCCTGAAACTATTGCCTTGAAATAATGTTTAAACCTTAAAACAAAAATATCTCCTGAAGTCTTCTTTAAACCAAGCAATAGTTTAGCTTAAGTAGTAAACAATGCATTGAGCACTGTGCTCTTTTAAAGAGTTGTCTATGTGAGATCAAACTGACAACAGCCACTCGAAAGATTAGATCAGAAGATTAGGGTGAGTGAACTTATATTAATGGGGGAGGAACAATTTGGAAAAAGATGGTGAGATTGGTTGCACAATTGGAAGAATGTAATTAACGTCACTGGATTGTACATGCTGAAATTGTTGAATTTGTGTATGTTATGCTGTGTATATTTTCAACAACAACAAAAAATAAAATAAATTATTTTCAAGAATGGGAGAGATTCTATTTGCAACACGCCCCCAACTCAAATGAAAATTGAGATAGCATTTACCTCCCAATTCTAGCCCCCTCCTCTTACTCCCGCCTTCAACTTCTTCCTGGGTCTTGCCAGCACAGTTCAGACTTTTCAGTTCCAGGTCATACACTACGACTCTTCTGTTTAAGAAGGTTTCCTTAGCACTTGCATCATTATTTTCTAGTAATAGAATTACCATTCGGGACTACATGTGTGTAGTCATTTGGGCAATTGGACTTTTTAAAAAAAATAATAATTTATATCATTTTTATCGTTGTTGAGAATATGTAGAGCAAAACATACACTGATTTAACAATTTCTACAGGTACAGTTCAGTGATACTGACTCCATCCTTCATTCTCAGCCACATGTACCCAATGACATTTTCTCCTTGTTCAGAGAAATGCTTACCTTCTTCGTCATTAATATCCTGCAGCTTTTATTAATCACACAATTGATTGAGTGGAATCCATTCCAGTTTTCTTCTTGGCAATTTTCTTTCTCAGGAATTTATTTCAGACAGGTACATGGGGGATACACCTCCTACTGATCCTGACAGGGGAATAATATTTTATCAACGTATGGAGAGCTTGGATCCCAGTCTGTTTCTCTCCATCGTCTGCTTTCTAGCTCTCAGTGTAGAAAATGAGAAGTATGGTGCGGTCTTCCGTCCTTCCTTTGTTAATAACTTAATTAACTTGTTCTTTGAGTCTAGAAGTCTAAAAGATTTTCTTATTGTTCATGGAATTCAGAAATTTCAGCAGCATGTGAGTTTTTTGTTTTTTTTGACTATGCCTGGGCCTTGTAAATCCTTTCAATATGTGATATTGAGTCTTTTTTTCCACTGGTTTGGCTCAAACTCAGGACAACTTTCGTTTTCTTTCTTTATTATTTTTAATTTTTGTCCCCCTCCCCCCCATCTGTATCTTGTCCTCTGTTTGGAAGCTCCACTATTTACAGGTTAGGGTCTCTGGATCAGTCTTCCAAGACTGCATATCTCACTGCTAATTGCTGTCTCTCTGTGTATTTGCTCTACATTGTAAGGCATTGCCTTTTTTTATCTTCCAGAAGTCTAGGCAACGGATAAATGGCACAGTGGTTGCAGCACTCGGCTGCAAACCACAAGGTTGTGGGTTAGAACCCACCAGCCACTCCATGGGAGAAAACTGAGGCAGTCTGCTTCTATAAAGAAACCTTATGGGGCATTCTGCTCTGTCCTACAGGGTCACTATGAGTCAGAATCAACTTGATGGCAATGGGCATGAGTTTTTATTTTGGAAATTATGGGTTTTTGTACCTAGAAAGGCTTCTCTTATTATCTAATTACATCTTCTTGAGGGGGTCTCACTATTATTTTGTTGTTGCTAAAGTATGTTTCACTCTTCTACTAGTTCCGTGTCACCAGAGCCCCCGGCTCCAGTCACTGAGTCCAGACTTCCTTGCTCCGGTCACCTTATCCTCTTCAGTGGGTGTAATTTACTTTGCCTTCTCTACTTCTGAAATACATCCTAAATATGATCATATCCCCTCATCCCTACTACTTGCACCTTAAGCCAGTTTCCAATTTTCTCTTGCCTGGAGTTCAGAAAACAGCCCCTTCACTCATCCCCGGCTTCTTTGTTTGCCCTGCCCCATTCCTCCAGACAGCAGCCAGATGATCCTTCTAAACTGAAGGTAATGTTACTCCTGTGCTCTGTGACCTGCAAGAGCCTCCCATTTCACTCAGACTGGAAGCCGAAGCCCTCACGCTGGCCGTCAAGGCCTTCAAGGCTGACTTCATTTCTCTCCTCCCTGTTACTCACTGCCTCACTCCGCTGCTGCAGCCAGGGCTGATGCTTCCTGGCTCTTCTTTTTCTTCTTTTGCTTTTTTAAACATTTTATTACATTTTTGGTAAAACTGTTATGTGTCGTCAAGTTGATTCCAGCTCACAGCAACCCCATGTAACAGACTAGAACTGCCCCATAGGATTTCCAAGGCTGTCATCTTCACAGGAGCAGGTCTCCAGATATTTTCTCCCTCGGAGTCAGTGGTGTGTTCAAACACCTGACCTTTTGATTAGCAGCTAAGCGCTTAACCACTGTGCCACCAGGGCTTGTTGGTAAAATTATACACAGCAAAACATACTCCCATTCAATAATTTCTACACACAATGTTCAGTGAGGTTGGTTAGACCCGTCAGTTTTGCATTTAGTTGTTCCATTCCCATTAGTGCTGTCTCACTGCCCCCTAAGCTTCTCATCTATGCCTCAGAGTAACTATTGTCCATTTGGTCTCACACAGATACTTTTTTAAAACAGTACAGTACTCAGGGCTGACACTCTTTACTTTTTGAGCCAACCTGCTCTTTAGTTAAAAGGTGACTTTAAGGGATAGTTTCTCTTCGGGTTTAAAGGTCATCTCAGGGCCCCAGTCTCAAGGATTCCTCCAGTCTCAATGTCCAGCTTTTGTTGTTGTTGAGAATATGCACAGCAAAACAAACACCAGTTAACAATTTCTACACGTACAATTCAGTGACATTGATTTCATTTTTTGAGTTGTGCAACCATTCTGACCCTTTTTCTGAGTTGTTCTTCCCGTTGACATAAATGTCCTGCCTTCTAAGGTTCCTATCTTATCTTTCAAGTTATTGTTGTCAATTTGATCCCATATAGATAGTTCATAAAAGAGCATAGTGTTCAAAATCTTGATCAAAAGGGGGAAAACATGTGGAAAAGAATTTAAAATTCTCATGGAATTCAGACTGTTTGGAATCGTGGAGGCTGGAAGAACCCTAGAAACTACTCTCCTGAGATAATCTTTAAACCTTAAACCAGGAATATCCCCTGACGGCTTCTTTAAACCAAACGACAGTCTACCTTAGCTAGTAAAGACTGTCTGCCTTCAGCATCGTGCTCTCTTAAAGAGATAATTGACAATAGCAACTCAAAAATTTAGACAGGAAGCTTAGGTGACAGTGAGTTTGCGTTAATGGGGAGGAACAATTCAGAAAAGGAGGGTGAGAATGGTTACACAACTTAAAGAATGTAACCAATGTCACTGAGTTGTACCCGTAGAAACTGTCGCACTGGTGCATGTTCTGCTGTACACTTCTGTTGTGTACTTTTTTCTGTGTACTTTTGGTGAATGTTTTGCTGTGTACTTCTTCTCACGCACTTTGGACATGTTGTCAGGAGGGATCAGTTCCTAGAGAAAGACATCAGGCTTGGTAGAGTAGAGGGTCAGAGAAAAAGAGGAAGACCCTCAACAAGATGGATTGACACAGGGGCTGCAACAATGGGCTGAAATGTAGCAACGATTGTGAGGATGGCGCAGGACCAGGCAGTGTTTCATTCTGTTGTACACAGGGTCGCTGTCAGTTGGAACAGACTCGACAGCACCTAACAACAACTGTTGTGTATATTTTCAACAACAACAAAATAAATTCTTTTTTTTAATTATGGATGGAAAAGTATGAGATGTGACTGAAGGCGTTAGAACGACTCTATGATCCATCCACAGAACCCCATAGGCACGTGGCTGATGTACTTGCCAACAAATTCACATTCCTGGCTCACTGTAAAATTCTCTATAGAGATAATATGAATCCTTCAGTTTTTTCCATTTAATTTGATCTTTGTATTTGCAAGACCCAAAGGACAATGGTAAAACTGATTTCTATAACAAACTCTCCTGTTTTAAAATACAACTTTATTTTACCCTTGTTTATCACCACAGAATGATAAACTGACAGTTTTTGAATGTCTGTCAAATTTCTTTTTGATCACCAAATTAAAAAATATTTCTAAATGCACTCCCTGGTGATAACTGACTTTGCCTTGGGTAGTCTCAAATCTTTGATTCAAATACATCAGAAATCAGAAGAAATATACTTCAGGGTCATTTTTCTCAAAGATGAGAAATTTTTTTGTAGACTTAACTCATCCTAGCGGTTCAACTGCTTCTTGTTTCCCCAAGTTCATTGTAAAACAGGATAAACACGAACTGGATTACATTGCAACAAAAGTGACACAGACGCCTATCATGTTGTACACGAATAGTTACTGTAGGCAAAGTCTCTTTAGAAAAGCACAGATTGTCACAATGAAGACAGACACCGCTCTTGAAAGAGAATGTAAAGCTCTCCAAGTGATCATTTACAACGTTTCTTCAAGGCATAGATCTAAATTATACTTACCTTTATTTATTTTTTTAAACCAATGAGACAGTGATGTTCATTAACAAAGTGGGTGGCTGCCTAGGTGACTTAATTTGAAGGCTGCCCCAAGCTCTCTCTTAATGGAGTGCTGTGGCACTTGTAACTCGTAGAATGTGACCCAGTCTTTGAGCCTTTCACGAGCATCCTATTAACACTGAAAAGCTTCTTGAGAGGAAAGATGAAGTTTAGAGCTGAGAGAGATCTTAAATGTTGTCTAGTCCAACTGGGAGTAGCATATTAGGGTCCAGATGTGGAAGAAAGAGCACAGAACACAATGGAACAGGTATGCCTGATTTTTGCCCCCAATTATTAGCTACAAAATCTCTAGCAAGGTGGTGCAAAAGTTAACATGCTTGACTGCTAGCTGCTAACAGAAAGGTTGGAGGTTCAAGTCCACCCAGAGGCACCTTGTAAGAAAGCCTACTTGGAAAAATCATCCATCGAAAACCCTACGGAGCATAGTGGATGTTGCCATGAGAGGGAGTTGTCTCCGCAGCAACTGGTTGGTTTAATCTCCGGCGAGCTACACAACCTCTCTCTTCCATTTAAGGGTCTTCTGAATTAAAAATCACTCTAATCACTTGAGGAAGGAAAAGACTTTATTTTCAATTCAATGAAATATTATAGGGATCCAAGAAAACAACAACACCACTTAGGCCAAAGAATGGGCAAAATCCAAGGTAATGGCAACCTCTCATGACACTTCTGTGTATCTTGGGTGTTCCTTTTATCCTTCTCTGTCTCGTTCAGCTTCTTCTGCTTACCTATCTCAAACATAAAGGGCAACCTCATCACCAGGCCCACAGATCTATTCTTTATTAATAATTCATTTTATTTTTTGTTGTTGATGTTGAGAATATACCCAGCAGAATATACACCAATTCAACAATTTCCACATGTATATATGAACAACAACGAAAAAACCGTACAGACAACTCTCACTAATTTTCTGACTAGAAATGCCATCCCATCCCCAGGGGTCATTCAGATGATCCAGAACTCTCCACAAGTGGAGTCATTACCTCAGTTGACAAAATGCCAGCATCATCCAACTCTTCCTCTTCATTGGAGGAAATTTTTATGATTTGTGTATTTTTTTATGTATTAAAATATATCTATAAGTTTATATGTAATGTTTCTAGTCCCCAAAGACAAATAAAGTTTGGATTTATAAAGATACTGATAATAAAAAGCAATAAAAATGAAAACTAAAAAAAAATGAGGTATTTGACCTACATCAGAATTGATGTACATTATAAGTCGAGGGACTACCTGTATTTTGTGAGCCAATCTGTTATTTAGCTGCAAGGTGACCTCAGGAGTCAGTTTGGGTTCAAGGTTTAAAGAGCATCTCAGGGCAATAGTCTGGTGGAGTACCCTAGTCTCAATCAATCCAATAAGTCTGGTTTGTTTGAAGAATTTGAGGTCCTGTTTCACATTTTCCTTCCATTCTATCAGGGTCTATATTTTGTGCCCCTGATTAGAATGGTTGGTAGTAGTCACCGGGCACTATTTAGTTCTTCTGGTCTCAGGGTAGATGAGGTCATGGTTCGTGTAGACTATTTATCCTGTAAATTAGTTTCTTCTTTAAGTCTCTGGTTTTCTTCTTTCTTTTTTGCTCTAGTATAATAAAGACAAAAAATTGTTTCTTAGATGGCCACTCACAAACTTTTAAGACCCCAGACACTCACTACTCACCAAACAAGGATGCAAAACATAACTTTATGAACTATAAGACCAACTTATTTTAACAGCTGCTATTTGTAGTGTGTTTTATGGTTTACAAAGTGCTCCAGCATTAGCACCATCATTTCGTGGGTCAGTTCTTGGTGGCCAGGTGCATTGCTTAGGATCCGCTTAAGCAGAGTGTGCTATTTCTGTTCATCTTCACTAGGTCTGGCAGCCTTCTGCCTTCTGGAATGCTGGTACTGCTTCCTGAAAGCTCTGAGGGGTCAGTGGGATGGGGTAGCATCTCCCAAACACTAAAGTAAAGGAGAACACTGAATAGAATAATACATGTCTGTTGAATAAGGTTTTTTTTTAAAGAAAAGATTACTAAAATTTGTCATGCACAATCTCATTGGTTTATTTCAGTGTAGTCATGGCAGGGCATGGAGGCCAGACTGTAAGACATTTAGTAGGGCAGAGAAGCAGAGTAAGAGTTTAAGATTTAGTCCAGATTGTCAAGTCTAATTCTTCAGCCTTTAGATGATTACCTGTAAGGAGCAGTTTCGGGAGGATGTCTTAACTGGCAGCTGGGACTCGGCGGTGGTCGCTCAATGTGAAGTCTGAGTCTTGTGGCAGGAGACAGGATTCCATGACAGTCTTTGGAGAAGTCAAGTCTTGGTCAGTGTAGGGCCATTCTGCCTCTACCTCACTCTCATTCAATCAAGCCAGGTCTGGGATTTATATCTGATTCCAATTCTCTGGTTTTTCAAGATAGTAAACTGTAGGGTCTCACAGTACACATTACATCATTACTTATTACAATTATCAGGGTTCACAGCTTGGGGCATGCTATCAATGGTAAGCTAAGGGTTTATGTCAATCAGTGTCATAGCAAATGTGTTTATTACTTCCAAATATGTGGATTTGAGAGCATTACAACATGTTGTTGTTGTTGTTAGGTGACATCGAGTCAGTTCCAACTCATAGCGACCCTATGTACAATAGATTGAAACATTGCCCAATCCTGCACCATCCTCACAATAGTTGCTATGTTTGAGCCCATTGTTGCAGCAACTGTGTCCATCTACCCCGTTGAGGGTCTTCCTCTTTTTTGCTGACACTCTACCAAGCATGATGTCCTTCCCCAAGGACTGGTCCCTCCTGATAACATGTCCAAAGTACATGAGAAGAAGTCTCGCCATCCTTGCTTCCAAGAAGCACTCTGGCTGTGCTTCATCCAAGACAGATTTGTTCATTCTTCTGCAGTCCAAGGCATACTCAATATTCTTCACCAACACCATAATTCAAAGACATCAATTCTTCTTTGGTCTTCCTTATTCCTTGTCCAGCTTTCACATGCATATAAGGCAATTGAAAACCTCATGGCTTGGGTCACACACACCTTAATCCTCAAGGTGACATCTTTGCTTTTCAACACTTTAAAGAGGTCTTTTACAGCAGATTTGCCTGATGCGATAAGTCCTGTGATTTCTTGACTGCTGCTTCCTTGGCTGTTGATTGTGAATCCAAGTGAAATGAAATCCTTGACAACTTCAATCTTTCCTCCATTTACCATGACGTTGCTCATTGGTCCAGTTGTGAGGGTTTTTGTTTTCTTTTTGTTGAGGTATAATCCATACTGAAGACTGTGGGCTTTGATCTACATCAGCAAGTACTTTCAGCCCTCTTCACTCTCAGCAAGCAAGGTTGTGTCATCTGCATATAGCAAGCTGTTAATGAGACTTCCACCAATCCTGATGCCACCACATTCATATTCATATAGTCTAGCTTCTCTGATTATTTTCTCAGTATACGGATTGAATAAGCATAGTGAAAGGATACAACCCTGACACACGCTTTTCCTGATCTTAAACCACACTGTCCATAAATTATTGCTAGCCTTCTCTTCCATGTTTTCCTCCTATTTAGACAATAAACATCCCATATAAAAGGACCAGTTAATTCTATCCTGGGTTCACCTTTAAGCATAAATTTTAGGAAAACAGTCCAAAAGCAATCGGATAGCAACTTGTGTTGGATGTGTTTCTTATCAGCTTCTCTGGTTCCAAACTCATCAAATATTGAAGCTCTTGGAGCAAAAAGCAACCCTCAAGGACCTGAAACATTTATTTGGAACTACGCTCAGAATATAAAGAGCTAGGGCAAGAAGAAAAGCAAGTCAATACAGCCACAATGTCCTGTTTCTCCCAGAATGTGTATTCTGAAAGAGAAATACTGACAGGCAGTCAAAGGGAGCCCTCCCTGGCCATGTCTTACCCTCCATCGTCTCCAAGGAACCTTGCCCCTTTGTCAATGGTTGTTGTTGTTGAGTGTCATCTAGTCAATTCCGACTCATAGTGACCCTATAGAACAGAGCAGCACTGCCTTATATGGTTTTGGTGGTGCAGTGGTTAAACGCTCAGCTGCTAACTGAAAAGTTTGCAGTTTAAGTCCACCAGCTGCTCCATGGGAAAAAGGTGTGGCAGTCTGCTTCCTAAATATTACAGCCTTAGACACTCTGTAGGGCAGTCCGTACTCTGTTCTGTAGGGGCTGTATGGATCAGAATTGACTCGACAGCAATGGATTTTAATCTTTACAAAAATTGAATTGCCAGGTTTTTCTCCCACAGAGCTGCAGGGCGAGTTTGAACAGTCAGCCTTTTGGTTAGCAGCCAAGCGCTTAACCATTGCGCCACCAGGGCTCCTTCAGACCCATATAGACCTCTATATTCAGTTACCTACTAGGATATTTTAGAGGCACTTCAAACTTCTGATCTGCCCTTCCCTCCAAGCCTGGTCTTTTCAGAGTTTGCATTTTAATGAGTGATACTACCATCCTTTAGTTCATCACTTCCATTTAACCTGCTCTTTGATCTCCACTGCAGCACCCTAGTCTAAGTCTCCTGGATCTACTGCAATGACCTCCGACTATCCTTCTCTGTCCACGGCAGCTCTCTTCACAGCTTCTATTTTCTCGGCCCAGACTATTCACCCCATTCCTCCTAATCTAGTAACTTCTTGTCATTCTTCAGACTGCAGCTCAGACATGGCTCCGCCAGGAAAGCAGTTCTTGACACTCCAGTCTAGAACAGAGTCTCCTGTTATATGTCCTCATTTTTAAATTATGTACTCATTTACAGTCTAGTCCTTGACTACAGCGAGAGCTCTGCTTGAGTGACAACCATGTCTGGCGTTGCTCACTCTTGCAATCTCCATGCCTAGCACAGTGCCTGGTACACTGAGTAAGACCTCAAGAAATATTTGTTGAGAGAATAAATGAAAAAAAATCAATGAATTTGAGTTCATATTTCCTTGAGTGGGGAGAGCTAGGCTTCAAAATATTAAACACCACTTTATCACTTTCTTGGGTCTTTATGTGAATACTTTTGAAAATCTTTTATGTATTCATAGTTTTTATTGGTAGTCCATCCATATTTCAATGAATAAGCCTTGAAGACACAGTGGTGAGATAGGAAGACCCAGTTTCTGGTGTCTTCACATTTGTTACATTCTAATTGTATTAATTCTAATTGTAGCTACCACTTCGTGTTCTGAATTTGAACTTCAGAAAAATACTTCCTTCATAAATGAGAAAACTGTACCTTAGAAACTTTCATAAATTGATTATTTAGTCTTCTTCTTCTTCTTTTTTTTTTTCTTGCTCTTTTCTGAAGAGCCTCATGTTTGGATTGAGTTTGTTAACATGTATGTATGACAATAGCGATTTGGCCTACTGACAAAAATACATGTTTCTTACCAAGATTCCACATTGTTGAACAAAATACTTTTTTTTCATGTATCTTGTCAAACATGTCTCCTCTAGAACAGAAGAAAATATTGTGTCTCTGGTCTTTGAATAAGGAAACCTGGTGGCACGATGGCCAAGCGCTTGGCTGCCAACAGAAAGTTTGATGGTTTGAATCTACCAGCTTCTCCACGGAAGAAAAGATCTGGCAACTTTCTCCCTTAAAGATTATAGCCTAGGAAACCCTATGGGGCAGTTCTACTCAGTCATAGGGGGTTGCTATGAGTCAGAATCAACTCAAAGGTGCCTAACAAGTAGTAACCCCATGGAATATAGACTTTCTGAAAACATTGAGACTAGATGAACCCCCAAAACTATTGCCTTAAAATAATCTTTAAACCTTAAACCAAAAATATCCCCTAAAGTCTTCTTTAAACACAACAGTTCAGCTTCACTAGTAAAGAATGTCTCCCTTGAGCATTGTGCTCTTTTAAGAATGATCTATATGGGATCGAACTGACAACAGCAACTTGAAAGATTAGATAGGGACCTTAGAGGGCAGTGAGTTTATGTTAATGGCTGACTAACAATCCAGAAAAGAAGGGTGAGAATAGTTGCAAACTCAGAGTGTAATCGATGTCACTGAATG
This sequence comes from Loxodonta africana, assembly GCF_030014295.1. NCBI lineage: Eukaryota > Metazoa > Chordata > Mammalia > Proboscidea > Elephantidae > Loxodonta > Loxodonta africana. The sequence goes on along the minus strand of NC_087358.1, from coordinate 2,421,007 downwards.
GTTCATGTAGAAATTGTCGGTTGGTGTATGTTATGCTGTGTATATTCTTAACAATAATAAGAAAATAAATTATAAAAAAAATCGACAAGTAGTAATAATAAAAATAATATTTGCAAAATACCTTTATTCTATCTTTCTCAAAGAAAATAGCCTCATTAGGAAAGCCAGCCCAACAACAAAAGATTTTTTTACATTTTTCTTATTGTACTTTAGATGATGGTTTACAGAGCAAACTAGTTTCTCATTAAACATTTAGTACACATACTGTTTTATGACATTGGTTGCCAACCCCACGACATGTCAACACTCTTCTTTCTTGACCTTGGGTTTCCTGTTACCAGCTTTCCTGTCCCCTGCTGGCTTCTTATCCTTGCCCTGGGCTGGCATGCCCCTTTAGCCTCATTTTGCTTTATGGGCACATGTAATCTTTGCCTGAAGGGTGACCCTTAGGAGTGACTTCAGTACTGAGTTAAAAACAGTGTCCTGGGGCCATGCACTCAGAGTTTCTCCAGTCTCCGTCAGACCAGTAAAAAATATGGAATGCTCCACAAATTTGCGTGTCATTTTTGTGCAGGGGCCACACACAAAAGAAAATTTTTTCAGAATGTTAGTTAGAGCATCCAGCTCGTCTCTGTGTTATGCAGACATGTCTTGTCAATTAATTTGAATTCATGCCCTTTTCATCATTGTTGAATACCTACAGCATGGTTCTCACAACCTGGATCTAAAAACATGATCTCAAAAGCCATCTCCTTTTGGAACATAATAACTAAATTTAAATTCACAAAGATTGTTGTTGTTGTTGTGTGCCATCCAGTTGATTCTGACTCACAGTGACCCCATGTGACAGAGCAGAACTGCCCCATTGGGTTTCCTAGGCTGTAATCTTTATGGGAGCAGATTGCCAGGTCTTTTTCCTCCTGAGTCAATGGGTGAGTTCAGGCTCCTTAATGCAATGATAAAACCAAACCCCACTGGCCTCAAGTCAATTCCAGCTCATAGTGACCTTACAGGACAGGGTAGAATTGCCTCACAGGGCTTCTGGGGCTGTAAATCTTTACAGAAGCAGACTGCCACATCTTTCTCGCCCTGAGTGGCTGGTGGGTTCAAATCGCTGACCTCTTGGTTAACAGCTGAGTGTTTAACTACTGTGCCACCAGGGATCACTCACAAATATTGGATAATATCTTTATTAATGCAGAATCATTCCTAGATTTATGCAGTACCTGAAGATGGGTTTGTTTTACACAGACACCTTAAACTTACTAAATTCTCCTTCCCTAAGTGCCCCCCCTTCTTCTCTTGTCCTTCTCAGTCAGGGTGGTATTAGCCATTAAGTCAAGTCATAAATCCATCACCCTCGTTCTCCTACAAAAACTAACTCATGGAGGTTTTACCTCTTTAAAATGAAACTCTCAAATCTGTGTACTTGATTCCATTTCAGCTTCTGCCACCCTAGTTCAAAATGTCATCTCGTGTCTTTCCCAGTTTTGCACACCAACTGCACACCTCTACAGAGCACACTAGTGTTTCTTGCCTCTTCCTCCCACTCCTCTTTTGACCTTGCTGACCTTCTGCTCAGCACAGGTGCCGCTCCCATTAGGGAGCCTTCTCTGAAATACCACTCCATCATTCTTTTGATTTAAAATATTACTTGTCAATACTTAACACATGTACATGGTTCAAAATTGAAGAAAAAAAATACTAAGATGCATATGGTGAAAAGTCTCCCTCTCGTCCTTTTTCCCTTATTCAGCTTCCATCTGTTCCAGTTACCATTACTGGGTAACAAGCCACTATAAAATGTAGCAGCTTAAAACGCCAACAATTTGCTTTGCTTGCTGTGGTGGTTAATGTCACGCGTCAGCTTGGCCAGGCTGTAACTCTCAGAGGTCTGGCAGACACTGCATGACCTTCCATTCTGTGATCTGATGTAAGCAGCCAGTCAGCTGGAAGAGTTTCCTTGGGGGTGTGGTCTGCATCCATGGTCTAAAGTGGCAAAACTCACTCTCTCTCGATCCTGTGTTCATCTCGTTGTTGTCCAGCCTCTGGTTCTTGGGACATGATAAGTCTTCAGCTTGCTGCCTGCCCTGCAGGTTTTGAACTCATCAGCCTCTACAACCATGTGAACCAATAGGAGCTTTCAGCCTGCCACCTGACCCATGGATTTGGGACTTTTCCCCTTCCACAATTGCATGAGCCATTTTCTCCCAATAGGGTAGATTCCTTGGAGTAAATTTTTCTCTATATATATCTATAATTGCTTCTCTGGTTTTTTTTCTCTAGAGAACCCAGACTAAGACACTCACAAATCTCTGATTTGTGCAGAACTAAGGACTCATCTCTGCTCCACACAATGTCAGAAAAGGCAGCAAGACGCTTGACCCTTATCTGATGGCTGGATGCTGGAATCATCTCATGGCTCACTCACTCTCATGTTTTGCAGTTAATCCTGGTGGTCAGCTGATTCCTCAGCAGGATCTATTGGCCAGAACATCTACAGACAAGTAGCCTCTCCATGTTAGGGCTGTTAGGGCTCCCTTGCAGCATGGTGGCTGGGTTCCAAGGGTGAGTGTCCCCAGAGACATTAAATGGAGACTCTGTCCTGGAAACTAGCCCAGTATCACAGGGCTGCTGGTCAACAGTCACAGAGTCAGACTCAAATGAAGAGGACATAGATTCTATCTCGTGATGGAAGAAACATATAAGCATTTAGTGAGCATCTTTTAAAGCTGTCACAGTGGGATTTTGGTCACAATTATTTTCATTGTTCCTTACATACAACATACACTCACCCCTTCCCAAGAAGCCCCATAAGTCTCACCCCATCACAGCATCAGGCTGAGGTTCCCAGTGCAGAGCCTTGTAACATAAATCAAGTTTGTGTTAGGATCCCGTTCCTTGGGATCAGCTCTTTGGGTACATCCCTTTGAGTATAGTTCCTTTCAATACGAAGATCTGTGAACTAAATATATATATTAAAAAAAAAGTATATATATAGAGAGAGAGACAGACAGACAGAGCCCTGATAGTACAACAGTTACTATATTTCTACACAAATAATGTGCACCTTCTGTGTTTGTTTGCTGGCCATGCTCTCCCCTGGTAAGGCAGCCACACAAGCATCACCAGGCCAGTCCTTATCCACATGTTGCTGTAAAAAATTAGTATAACCCACTTACAAAAATACCTCATGGGGGAGGGCACGCCCCACAAATGAATGCAGAAGGCACATATTATTTGCTTAAAAATACAGTAAGCACTTGGCTGCTAACTGACAGGTTGGTGGTTCCAACCCGCCCAGCAGCTCTGCAGGAGGAAGACCTGGTGATCTGCTCCCACAAAGATTACAGCCTAGGAAACCCCAGGGGGCAGACAGGCCGATCTTATTTCCTGTGGTCGCTGTGAGTTTCCTTGTTGTTGTTGTTTTTTTTTTAATAACATTATGTAAATAGAGAGAGCAGCAGCTCTGGATTTAGATTCAGAAAAACTAAATTCAAGCCCCAGTTGCACCCCTTTCCAGCTGTGTGACACCGGAAACTTCACTTAACTTCCCGAACGTTCATTCCTGACTTGTGAGAATGAGGAAAAGAGCATCTCACCACATGCTGTGCAGGGTTCTCACAAACATAAAATCAGGTGAGATAATTCTGGGAATAACAGCATAAATCTAAGATCGCTATCGCTGTTATTATGCCAGGATAATTTTACCCCTTGAACACTCTGAAGAGCGGGTTTGGAAAACGACACATAAATTCATCTGCAGTATGATAGGAAATTTCAACAGGGACATGGAAATTAATACATGCTCGTAAAGTAGCTCCCCAAAGGTATGTTAGATTAGAAGAATAATAAGTCACTACAAATCAGATATAACAGATGAAATTCCCACTTAACATAGTCGGTGATTCAGGGTCATAGCCATTTTCATCAAAGAAGTTCATGTACAGTTTATTACAACCAAACAGCTCCATAGCAGCAAAACCAAAAACCCATTGCCATCAAGTCAATTCTGACTTAAACAGGAACCCTAGAGGACAGAGTAGAACTGCCCCCCTATGGCTTCCAAGGCTGTAATCTTTACAGAAGCCGACTGCCACGTTTTTCTCCCAAGGAGTGGCTGGTGGGTTTGAACCGCTGACCTTTCAGTTAGCAGCAGAGTGCAGATGGCCAGGCCTTTCTCCCACAGAGCCACTGGGTGGGTCCAAACCTCCTACCTTTCGGTTAGCAGCCGAGCCCTCAACTGTTGCACCACCAGGTCGCCTCCTACAGCAGTAAGCAAGGAGGAATAAAACAAGACCTCAAAACCATCTAATGTCTCACTAAAGAAGTCCCTCAATTCTGGAACAGTTTTGCAAACGTTTTAAAAATAACAGATAAATTGACTAAATGTAAAATATAAATCCATTTCAGGGAGGCCGATATAAAAAATTCTGAAAATAAATGAAATACGTGTCACTTAATTCTTCACAAATGGAGCCCTGGCAGCGCAGTAGTTAAGTGCTCTGCTGCAAACCGAAAGCTTGGTGGTTCGAACCCACCAGCTGCTCTGTGGGAGAAAGATGTGGTAGTCTGCTTTCATAAAGATTGCAGCTCGGAAACCCTATGTGGCAGTTCTACTTTGCCCTGTAGTGTCACTGTCAGTAGGAATCCACTCCATGGCACTGGGTGGGTTAATTCTTCACAAAATAACGTTCAGAAAAACACACAGAGGTTTTAAACATAAAAGGGTAAATCACAGATCAAGATGCCCTTTCAGTAATTGGACATTTTATTTTTCACAATAAAATACTAAACTATGAAGCATGGTTTCCTAGTAACAACAGTAATACTAGGTAAATAAAATGGAATTCAGCTTACAGCAATCAGCAGCCATTCAGCTTCCAACGAGAGGCTGAAATCACTTGGATGCTTGCATTTTCATTCCCATTATCTTAAAAATGAAAAAAAAAAAAAAAAACGAAACTGGATTTCTAAATGTGGAATTATTTTTTTCAAAATTTGGAGGAGGCATTGAAGTGTCTCCCAGTGTTCCCTGGACAAACGGGGCCTTTCCCACCGGGGTGTGATCAGCCTCGGAAGGTCGTCCTTCCCCAGCCAGTGGCCTGCATGGTGAAGGCTAAGCTCCACCTCACAGCTAGTCACTGGGGTCTGAAGCTCCACACTTTGAAGAAACCTTTGTTTTGGTTGGTCTGGTGACTTTTTGCTTTGTTTTTGTTCTTGTTTTGAATGTAAGGCTTTCTAGAGCCAAATTTTAAAAAAGCAAATATTCCAATTAAGCATTGGAGCCCTGGTGGCATAGTGGTTAAGAGCTCTGCTGCCAACCAAAAGGTCGGCAGTTCAAATCCACCAGCTGCTGCTTGGAAACCCCATGAGGCAGTTCTACTCTGTCCTATTGGTCGCTGTAAGTCAGAGTCGACTCGACGGCACTGGGTTTGGTTTTTGTTTTGCCATTGAGTCGACCCTGGACTATTAGCTATAAGGACCCTTGGTGGCACAGTGGTTAAGCACTTGGCTGCTAACAAACAGGTTGGTGATTTGACCCCTACCAGCAGTTCTTTGGGAAAAAGTCCTGCAATCTGCTCCCATAAAGATTATAGCCAAGGAAACCCCGTGGGACAGTTCTACTCTGCCACAGGAGTTGTTATCAACTCAATGGCATCTAACAACAACATATTAAGTACAAAGTCATCAACCAAATTAGATGTTGGACATGTGTAAGAATTCTACCAGGAGAGAGAAGCAGATACTGGTAGATAAAACGTATAAAGAACCCAACATGGGAACTACTTCTACTGAAATGCAATTATATTACGTATTCTGTAATATCAAAGGAATTTCACTGCTAAAATCAAGAAAAAATAAAGTCTGTAGATAGAATTTTCTACTATACTTAGAAAAAAAAATTCATAAACATAGCCAGTCATCTGCCACCAGTAACTAGCAGATGACAAAATCGTAACTACAGAAAGAATAGTGGGAAACTCAGAAATGTGATCGTATTTGTCGTGTTTTCTACCAGAAAAATTGCCATTCCTGGTACGCACTGATGTAACGTGTGGTGTTCTGGAAAATGCATTATGCATAGGAGACGTACCGTTTGTTCACATTTCAGAATCACCATCTAAGTACACAGCAAGCACTGTTGGCTATCTGCTGTCTGGTGGCACAAAGGATAAGAGCTCAGTTGGCTGAGTCTACTCAGAGGTTCCTTGGAAGAAAGACCAGGCAATCTACTTCCAAAAGGTCACAGCCAGTGAAAGCCCTGGGGACCACAGTTCTACTCTGACACACATTGGGTCGCATGAGTCAGAACTGACTCCGTGGCAACTGGTTTGGTTTTCGGCTGGGTGGTTATCTATCACCAAAACCCATTCCTCTCCAAACTTCTTCCTTCCTGCAAGGTCTCCATTTTGTTTTCACTTGCCTATCCTCTTCTTTTCGGAAGTGCTTAGGAAGGGTATCCTAATCCTAGCAGAGGAGTAAATCTTGATTCGTCTGTGTCAACCATGTTAACCTGTTGCTAGTGACTGGTTTAGAAACTGGAATGTGGTCCTATTCTGATCAATGATACATTAGATAGAAGTCTGCTGGGGACCTTCTTCACTCAGGTAAAAAATAAAAAGCTATGCAGGAAAAGGTACCCTGGTCTTCCACTGAATAGTATTCTGTCTGGATGTGATGCCTGGAACCACGGCAACTATCTTGTGACCAAGAGGAGCATTAATCTAAAGATGAGTCAGTGTAGTAAGGAGGGTGGAGAACAAAAATGGAAAGAATCCATGATGTTATTGAGCTGCTGAACTAACCAACCCTAGAGCTTAACTCCGGACTTTTTTTTTATTGTTGTTGTTATTGTTGAGCATAGGAGCCCTGGTGGCTCAGTGGCTAAGAACTCTGGCTGCTAACCAAGAGAGCAGCAATTTGAATCTATCTGCCACTCCCTGGAAACCCTATGGGGCAGTTCTACTCTGTCCTATAGAGTCACTATGAGTCCGAATCTACTCAATGGCACCAGGTTTTGTTTTGTTTTGGGGGGGGAGGGTGGTTATTAAGAATATACACAGCAGAACATACACCAATTCAACAATTTCTGCATCTTCGATTCGTTGACATTGCTTATGTTCTTCGAGTTGTGCAACGATTCTCACCCTCCTTTTCTGAATTGTTCCTCCACCATTAACATAAACTCACTGCCCCCTAAGCTTCCTATCTAACTTTTTCAAGTTGTTGTTATCTAATAGATGTATTTAGCAAATTTGCAGGGTACAAGGTCAAGAAACAAAAATCAGCTTGGTTTCTATACACGAGCAATGAGAAATCTGAAATGAAAATTAGGGAAATAATTCCATTTACAATATCATCTCAGAGAATTAAATACTTAGGAATAAATTTAACCAGAGATGTGAAAGACTTACACAATGAAAATTATAAAACCTCTGGACTTCTTCATAATGTAAGAAATGTACATTTTTACTGTTTAAGTCAACTGAGTTGAGATTCTGTATTATCTGCATCCAAAAGCACACTTAGTCCCGCAGAGCGTGTGTTGATCATTGGAGTGTCTCAGAACATGCCTGTGGTTCGAAGGAGAAGTGTGGATGGAGGATGATTTAGTTAGGTTGTTTGATAGATGGCGGGAAGTCTGTAGAGGCGTGCCTCAGACTTCATGGCACCTGAAGCTTCTCCTGTAGAGGAATTTTTTTTTTTTCCAACAGTTGATAACTACATAGAAGGTAGATGATTTATCAGAGAGGGATAACTAATATGTTAGATGGCAGAATCAAAATTCAAAATTCTTCTGTCAAAGAACCGCATAAATGCCCTACATGTCTATTCTACCCCACCTTTCTCTTCTCTCTTCTTACCCAATGCAAATGTTTTATCTGTGAAACTTTTCTGGATTCCCCACTCCTAAGGAGCCCTGGTTATGCAAACAGTTAAGCGCTTGGGTGCGAACCAAAAGGTCAGCAGTTTGAACCCACCTAGCAGCTCCGTGGGAGAAAGACCTGGTGATCTGCTCCCTGAAGACTACAGCCTAGGAAACCCTATGGGGCAGTTCTGCTCTGACACACAGAGTTGCCATAAGTTGGAATTGATTCCACGGCAACCAACAACAACAACAAGGACACTTTGATGACATATGCCATCCTTCTCTGGCCTGGGCTTCCACTACTACCATACAACTCACCTCAGCTCAGCTTCATACTCGTTTGTTTACTTATCTGTACTGAGATCTCCTGGAGAACAGAAACCATGTCTTACTCAACTTTGTACCTCCAGCTCCTTGTTTGGTGCTATAGATGGAAAGAATGAATGAGTGAGTGAACGAACAAATGAATGAATTGATTTAAAGAAACAGCTTTCCTGTTTTTGAAGCTGAAGACCAAGAATAAAAGAAACAAAATCAAAAAAGTGAATGGAAGCTGTTGAAAGGCAGGAAAAATCTGAGTTTGGATCTGATACAACAAGTTATTGAGAAACATTTCAGTAGCTATTTGCACTTTTTTTTTAAGTATAATATAATCCATTTTATTTTTATTGCTATTGTTGAGAATATACACAGCAGAACATAAACCAATTTGACAGTTTCCACATGTACAATTCAGTGACACTGATCACATTCTCCCAGTTGTGAAACCATTCTCACCCTCCTTTTCCACGTTGTTCCTCCCCCATTAACATCAACTCTCTGCCCCCGATATTTTCTATCTAGTCTTTTGAGTTGCTTTGTCATTTAATACCATACAGACAGATCTTAAAGAGACAGTGCTCCAGGCACACATTCTTTACTAGTTTACTCACTTCTAGGGAACACTCTGGCTGTACTTCCTCCAAGACAGGTTTGTTCCTTCTTCTGGAAGTGCACAGTATATTCAATGTTCTTCACAAACACCACAGTTCAAACGCATCAGTTCTCCTTGGGTCTTCCTTACTCATCACCAAGCTTTCACGTGTATATGAGGCTATTGAAAATACCGTGGCTTGGGTCAGGCAGACCTTAATCCTCGAAGTGACTCTTTACTTTTCAACACTTTAAAGAGGTCTTTTGCTGCAGATTTGCCCAATGCAATTAGTCATTTGATTTTTTGACTGTTGCTCCCGTGGGTGTTGATTGTGAACCCAAGAAGAATGAAATCCTTGATAACTTCAATTTCTTTGCCATTTATCATGATGTTGTTTGTTTCCTGGAAACTATAACAATTCGAAAGAAAGTATATATGTTAAAAATTAAAAAATACGTATATCCAATAAACTTGAGAGGGAAATCGAGATGCATTGTTTTCAGAGAATGAAAAGGAAGACAAAGGAATGATGTGTTGATATTTTGTTTGAACTCAAAGGCCCATTCACTGAAAACTGAAAGCAGGCTAATAAAACCATTGGCTAAATAATAAAAACCACAATATTAGAACTTTATTTCATTATGGAAACAAGATTCAGGGTGAACTCCTGTGCATGGAGTAAACACTCCTGAACTTTCTCATTTAGATTGTGTTGTAAAATTAAACCAAGAACTGGCATGAAGTATGAACACCTGGGAATTCATGGATAAGCTCTAGAGAAGACAAATTTAAACTGATAACACAGAATTTAGAAAACGTGACTATAAAGCACTTGAGTAGTTATTTTCATCTAAGCTTAAATGATGCAGTCAAAAATTCACCAACCTGTATTCTCTCTGACTGCACTTATCTAAGTGAAAATTATTTATAAAAAATAGAGTATTTGGAGGTATCCAGGGTAATAGCTTCTCTGTGTCATGTCTTCTATGATTCATGGGAGTCTTGTTACAGTGTATTAAGTACAGAAAAGGGCAGAATGGACATTACACTCAACTCAGTGTGAGCATGTGATGAACTACAGGGAAAGGTTGAAATATTACATTTTAAAACTCTATTCGATAATAACTCACTGAGCTCATGTTCTCTGCACTGTTATACTCTATGCTTGGTTGGTATTGACCCTTTAAAAGTCACATTTATCAGAGACTTGCATGAAAAAAATAGTCTTGTAATTTCCCCTTAAGGGAAGTGGTGTAATTGAACGGTTAAGAGGTATGACTCCCAACCTGTTGTTCAACACAAACTATTCACATCACAGACATAGATACTTTGAGCCTAAGCCTGATGCCAAATACAGTGAGATTTTGGGGGTGTCTTGGAGGTAGATGGAGGAGACCTGGTGGCGCAGTGGTTAAGTGCTTGGCTACTAACCAAAAGTTTGGCTGTTCAAACCCCTCAGCCGCTACGTGGGAGGAAGATGTGGCAATCTGCTACAGTAAAGATTACCGCCTTGGAAACCTTATGGGGGCAGCTCTACTCTGTCTATAGGGTTGCTAAGAGTTGTAATTGACTCAACTGCAATGGGTTTGGGTGGAAGTGGATAAGTGTATTTTGCATATGGGAATCTGGCCAGAGGGCTGAGGGTAGACTCCAGAGATTTTAAAACATTGCTTCAAATTCTTTGACAACCCTCCTGTCCAGCAGTGGAGTCTTCATCTCTATGCCACGAATCTGGGCAGTTGTGGCTGCTTCAATCAATGCAGTAGGGTGGAGATGATGCTGAGGAGAAGTCAGGCAACACCATGCCACTTTCAGCTGGTTCTCCTTGAATTCTTCCTCTCCAGTGTTTTCCTTCTGGAACTCTCTCTGGGAATCCAGCTGCCATGTTGTGAGAAGCCCAAGCTACACAGAGAAGCTATGCAGAGGTGCTCTGTTTGAGGCTCAAACTGACCCCACCTTTAAGTCATCCAAGGCAGGGGCAGATTATCCAATAGGCAAGGAAGTACAGTGCTTACCTTGCTTACCAGGTCATCTGTGGTGAACAATTTCACTACAGATTAGTAAGTAAGCACAAGTAAGCCTGTGCCTACTTTGCTTACTGGGCCATCCACCTCTATCAGGCATTGTAAATTTGAAAAGAGGCTTTAATTCTGTAGGAAGGTGCTGTGGGTTTGGAAGAGAGACAGATGTCAGCCACACCAAGAAGCAGTATCTTTAACGTGGTGAGAAAACGTGAAATTATTTACTACAGATGATCTGGTAAGAAGGTAAGCACCATGCTTACCTTGCCTATTGGCTAATCTACTCCCTCCCAGGTAGGAACCATGTAGGTGCTTGACAAAGGCCCCAGAGCAGTGGTTCTCAAACGTCTGCTTGTATCGGAGCCACCTGGAGGGCTTGTTAAGACAGACGACTGAGCCCGTTGTCCGAGTTTCTGACTGAGCACGTCTGAGGTGGTAGTGTTGTTAGGTGCCGCTGAGTCCATTCCAGCTCATGACCACTCTATGTGACAGGGCAGAGCTGCCCCATAGGGCTTCCTGGGCTGTAATCTTTATGGAAGCAGATAGCCAGGACTTTCTTCTGCAGTGCTGCTGGGTAGCTTTGAAACACCAGCTTTTCAGTTAGCAGACAAGTGCTTAACTGTTGTGCCACCAGGGACTTCATAATTTGCCTCTCTAAGTTTCCAGGTGATTCTGATGCTGTTGGTCAGGAGAATACACTGGAAGCACCACTGTTCTAGATGATTCCAGCCCCCAGCCATCGGGGAGGCCCTGGAACAGTGGAGCAGGGACAAGCCATTCCCGTTATGCCCGATCTGAGTTCTGAGCCTACAGAATCTGTGAGCAGAATTCCTCTACCTTTTCCCATTCAAGAAGCTATATTGGGATGAAAACCAGTAAAAAAATGACATTACGGGAACGCCTGAGCTCACTTTAGCTCACTTTATAAGCACAGCATTCACAAACACCAATGCTTCCATGACTAGCTTTGATTACAATGCAGCACACCTCACAAGCGGCTGCAGAAAACACTGCACACTCCCCAGCTAGGAGCCTCCTCTGCGTAAGGGCATGGACATTAGGATCAGGACGAGCTGGCTTTGAACCTCACCTGTGCCATTTACTGTGCTAACAGGGCAACTTTTTTTTTTTTTTAATAATTTTTATTGTGCTTTAAGTGAAAGGTTACAAATCAAGTCAGTTTGTCACATATAAGCTTATATACACCTTATTCCATACTCCCATTTACTCTCCCCCTAATAAGTCAGCCCGCTCCCTCCTTCCAGTCTCTCCTTTCATGACGGTTTTGCCAGTTTCTAACCCTCTCTACCCTCCCATCTCCCCTCCAGACAGGAGATGCCAATACAGTCTCAAGTGTCCGCCTGATACAAGTAGCTCACTCTTCATCAGCATCTCTCTCCTACCCACCGTCCGTCCAGTCCCTTCCATGTCTGATGAGTTGTCTTTGGGAATGGTTCCTGTCCTGGGCCAACAGAAGGTTTGGGGACCATGACCACCGGGATTCTTCTAGTCTCAGTCAGACCATTAAGTCTGGTCTTTTTACGAGAATTTGGGGTCTGCATCCCACTGATCTCCTGCTCCCTCAGGGGTTTTCCGTTGTGCTCCCTGTCAGGGCGGTCATCGGTTGTGGCCGGGCACCATCTAGTTCTTCTGGTCTCAGGATGATGTAAGTCTCTAGTTCATGTGGCCATTTCTGTCTCTTGGGCTCATAATTATCGTGTGACCTTGGTGTTCTTCATTCTCCTTTGATCCAGCTGGGTTGAGACCAATTGATGCATCTTAGATGGCCTCTTGTTAGCATTTAAGACCCCAGATGCCACACTTCAGAGTGTGATGCAGAATGTTTTCATAATAGAATTTATTTTGCCAATAGACTTAGAAGTCCCCTTAAGCCATAGTCCCCAAACCCCTGCCCTTGCTCTGCTGACCTTCGAAGCATTCAGTTTATCCCGGAAACTTCTTTACTTTTGGTCCAGTCCAGTCGAGCTGACCTTCCCTGTATTGAGTATTGTCCTTCCTTATTTGTCCTTTTGCATCTGACTAATCTCACTCAGCATAATGCCTTCCAGGTTCCTCCATGTTATGAAATGTTTCACAGATTCGTCACCGTTCTTTATCGATGCGTAGGATTCCACTGTGTGAATATACCATAATTTATTTAACCATTCATCCGTTGATGGACACCTTGGTTGCTTCCAGCTTTTTGCTATTGTAAATAGAATTGCAATAAACATGGGTGTGCATGTATCTGTTCGTGTGAAGGCTCTTATTTCTCTAGGCTATATTCCGAGGAGTGGGATTTCTGGGTTGTGTGGTAGTTCTATTTCTAACTTTTTAGGAAAATGCCAGATAGATTTCCAAAGTGGTTGCGCCATTTTACATTCCCACCAGCAGTATATAAGAGTTCCAATCTCTCCGCAGCCTCTCCACCATTTATTATGTTGTGTTTTTTGGATTAATGCCAGCCTTGTTGGAGTGAGATGGAATCTCTTCGTAGTTTTAATTTGCATTTCTCTAATGGCTAATGATCGAGAGCATTTTCTCATGTGTCTGTTAGCTGCCTAAATACCTTCTTTAGTGAAGTGCGTGTTCATATCCTTTGGCCACTTTTTGATTGGGTTGTTTGTCTTTTTGTGGTTGAGTTAAACAGGACAACTTTTTTAATAATAATTTTATTTTTTGTTGTGGCTTTTGAAAAATATACACAGCAGAACATGCACCAAGCCCACAATTTCTACATGTGCAATTCAGTAACGCTGATTACATTCTTCAAGTTCTCACCTTCCCTTTCCAAGTTGTTCCTTCCTCATTAATGTAAACTCAGTGCCCCATTGCATTGGGTAAATCTTCAGCAAAAGACCTCTTTAAAGTGCTGAAAAGTAGAGATGTCATCTTGTAACACTAAGGTGTGCCTGACCCAAGCCATGGTGTTTTCAATAGCTTCATATGCATGTGAAAGCTGGACAATGAATAAGAAAGACCGAAGAAGAATTGGCGCCTTTGAATTGTGGTGTTGGAGAAGAATATTGAATATACCATGGACTACCGAAAGAACGAACAAATCTGTCCTAGAGGAAGTACAACTAGAATGCTCCTTAGAAGCAAGGATGGTGAGACCAGGTTTCACATACTTTGGACATGTTGTCTGGAGGGATTTGTCCCTGGATAACGACAACATGCTTGGTCAAGTAAAGGGTCAGAGAAAAAGAGGAGGACCTTCAAAGAGATGTATTGACACAGTGGCTGCACCAGTGGGCTTAAGCATAACAATGATTGTGAGGATGATGCAGGACCGGGCAGCGTTTTGTTCTGATGTACATAGGGTTGCTATGAGTCCAAACCAACTCGATGACACCTAACAACAACCAACAACACGAGGCTACTTTCTCCAAAGGCTAGTCTATTGATAAGAAATTTTGTACTGCATAGATAAGCTTTCTTTAAAAATGGCATTTATTCATGATGTTTGATTCTTCTTACAACAGAAAGGATACTGGAAGAAAATTTAGGCAAATATATCACTTTTCCCTGGATGGTGGAGAACTTTCGAAACATAAAGAAATGAAAGGAAGCACAAAGTGAAAGATATACAGATTTGATCACATAAAAATTTAAAACACCTGTATATTAGCAAATGCCGTTAGCTAAATTAAAACTGGTACATAACACAATCCACAAAGCATTTATATTCATAATATGTAAATAATGCATACAAATCAATAAATAAGGCTTTAGCATCCCAATAGAAATATGCTTCGAAAATCACAAATAATAACCCACCTTGTTAATAAAAAAGAATTGCAAATTTTAATTATATATGATTTTTTTACTTAGCAAATTAGCAAAGATTTTAAAATAATGTTCTAAGTTGGTGAAGTTTCACTAAAACCAGGATTCTTATACCCTCTGATGAAATTGTTCCAATTCTTCTGTCAAGCAATTTGGCTAAATTAGTTAGAAGTCATAAAAATGTTTACAATCTTTAATCTCATGAGCCCATCTCTAGGGAAGTTGGAATTTTTCCTCAGGAAATAATCAGACTTGCACTGAAAACTTTAAGTACAATGATATTTGCCAGAGCTTTATTTATAATAGCAAAATTTGTAGAAAAACATACACTCAACAGTAAGGATTAGAGTCTTGTATATATATAGAAAAACAATGCATTAAAAAAAAATGTGTTTTAAGTGGGAAAAAAATCAAGATACGAAGCAGTACTTACTAGGGGAAGCATTTAAAATTTTTTTGGTAGTGGCTATTTAAAGTTCTATAGAAGCCCTGGTGTCGCAGTGGTTAACCACTAGACTGCTAAGGTTGGTGGTTGGAGCTCACGCACCATCTCCTTAAGGGAAAGACTAGGAGGATCTGCTTCTGTAAAGATTATTGTCATTATTGTCAAGTGCCATTGAGTCAGTTCTGACTCACAGCGAACCTTTGTAAAACTGATTGAAACACTGCCTGGTCCTGCACCATCCTCACAATTGTTATGCTTGATCCCATTGTTGCAGCCACTGTGTCAATCCGTCTCGCTGAGGGTCTCCCTCTTTATCATTGACCCTCTACTTTACCAACCATGACGTACTTCTCGGGGGACTGGTTCCCCCGGTAACATGTCCAAAATATATGAGATGAAATCTCACCATCCTCACTTCTAAGGAGTAATCTGGCTGTACTTCTTCCAAGACAGATCTGTTTGTTCTTCTGGCAGTCCATGATATACTTAATCTGCTTCACCAACACCATAATTCAAAGGCATCAATTCTTTGGTAGTTGGAAAATAATGCCGGAGATCGCATGATAGAATTTCGCAAGACCAACAACTTCTTCATTGCAAATACCTTCAACTGTAACTATACAGATGGACCTTGCCAGACGGAATACCTAGGAATCAAATCAACTACATCTGTGGAAAAAGACAGTGGAAAAGCCCAAAATCATCAGTCAGAATAAGGCCAGGGGCCAACTGCAGAACCGACTATCAATTGCTCAAATGCAATTTGAAGTTGAAGGTGAAGAAAATTAGAACAAGTCCGCGAGAGCCAAAGTACAGCCTTGAGTGTATTCCACCTGAACTTAGATACCATCTCAAGGATAGATTTGACAAGTTGAACACTAATAACTGAAGACAAAATGACTTGTGGAATGACATCAAGGACATCATACATGAAGAAAGCAAGAGGTCATTAAAAAGATAGGAGAGAAAGAAAAGACCAAAACGGGTGTCAGAAGACGCTCTGAAACTTGCTCTTGAACGTTAAGCAGCTAAAGCAAATAGAAGAAATGATGAAGTAAAAGAGTTAAATGGAAGATTTCAAAGGGCAGCTGGAGAAGACAAAGTAAATATTTTAATGACATGTGCAAATACTTGGAGTTAGGAAATCAAAAGGGAAGAACCACTGGTAATTTCTCAAACTGAGAGAACTGAAGGAAAAATGCAAGCCTCGAGTTGCAATACTGAACAATCCTACGGAGAAAATATTAAACGACACAGGAAGCATCAAAAGAAGATGGAAGGAATACACAGAGTCACAATACCAAAAAGAATTGGTCAACATTCAACCATTTCAGGAGGCAGCATATGATCAGGGACCAATGGTACTGAAGGAAGAGGTCCAAGCTGCACTGAAGGCATTGGCGAAACACAAGGCTCTGGGAACTGACAGAATACCAATTGAGATGGTTCAACAAAGTGATACAGAGGTGGAAGTGCTCACTCCTCTATGTCAAGAAATTTGGATGACAGCTACCTGACCAACCAACTGGAAGAGATCCATATTTATGCCTATTCCAAAGAAAAGTGACCCAAATGGATACAGAAGTTATCGGACAATATCATTAATATCATATGCAAGAAAGCTTTTGCTGAAGATCATTCCAAAGCGGCTGCAGCATTATACCAACAGGGAACAGCCAGAAATTCAAGCTGGATTCAGAAGAGGACATGGAACAGGGATATCATAGCTGATGTCAGATGGACCCTGGCTGAAAGCAGAGAATACCAGAAAGATGTTTCCCTGTGTTTTATTGACTATATAAAGGCTTTTGACTGTGTAGATAATAACAAATTATGGATAACATTGTGAAGAATGGCAATTCCAGAACACTTAATCGTGTATCCCTTCCCTCTGCTTTTGATGCTTCCTGTGTCATTCAATATTTTGCCTGTAGAACTCTTCAGCCATGCAACACAAGGCTTCGATTTTTTCTTCAGTTCTTTCAGTTTGAGAAATGCGGAGTACTTTCTCCCTTTTGTTTTTCTAACTCCAGGTCTTTGCACTTGTCATTATAATACTTTGCTTTGTCTTCTCAAGCTGCCCTTTGAAATCCATTCAGCTAGCTCTTTTACTTCATCCTTTCTTCTATTCACTTTACAGACTACATTCAAGAGCAAGTTTCAGAGTGTCTTCTGACATCCATTTTGGTCTTTTCTTTCTCTCCTATCTTTTTAATGACTTCTTGCTTTCTTCAGGAGCCCTAGTTGAGCAGTGGTTAGAGAGTGTGGCTGCTAACCAGAAAACCGGCAGTTCAAATCCACCAGCTGCCCTTGGAAACCTTGTGGGGCAGTTTTACTCTGTCCTGTAGGTTCCTTATGAGTTGGAATTGACTCCACAGCAATGGGTTTTTTTTTTTTGTTTGTTTTTTGTTTTGGTTTTTGCTTTCTTCATATAGAATGTCCTTGATGTCATTCCACAACTCGCCTGGTCTTCACTCATTAGTTTTCAGATTGTCAAATCTGTTCTTGAGAAGGTCTCTGAATTCAAGTGGGATACAGTCAAAGTCGTACTTTGGCTCTTGCGGACTTGTTTTATTTTTCTTCAGCTTCAACTTGAACTTGAGTATGAGCTATTGATGTTTTGTTGCACATTAAGCCCTTGGCCTCATTCTGACTGATGATATTGAGCTTCTCCATCTTCTCCTTCCACAGATGTAGTCAATTTGATTTCTGTGTATTCCATCTGTTGAGGTCCATGTGTATAGTCTTCGTTTATGTTGTTGAAAAAGGTATTTCCGATGAATAGGTCATTGGTCTTGCAAAATTCTATCATGCAATCTCCAGCATTATTTCTTTCACCAAGGTCATATTTTCCAACTACCGATCCTTCTTGTTTGTTTCCAACTTTTGCATTCCAATCACCAGTAATTATCAATGCATCTTGATTGCATGTTTGATCAATTTCAGACCACAGAAATTGGTAAAAATCTTCAATTTCTTCATCTTCAGCATTAGTGGACGGTGCCTAAATTTCAATAAGTCATATTAACTGGTCTTCCTTGTAGGCATATATTATCCTATCACTGACAGCGTTGTACTTCAGGATTGACCTTGAAATGTTCTTTTTTACAACGAATGAGGCTCTGTTCTTATTCAATTTTTCATTCCTAGCATAATAGACCATATGATTGTCTGATTCAAAATAGCCAATACCAGTCCATTTCAACTCACTAATGCCTAGGATATCGATCTTCAAGCATTCCATTTCATTTTTCATGACTTCCAATTTTCCCAAATTCATACTTTGTACATTCCACGTTCCAATTATTGATGGATATTTGCAGCTGTTTCTCCTCATTTTGAGTGGTGCCACATCAGCAAATGAAGGTCTGGAAAGCTTGACTTCATCTACTTCATTAAGGTCAACTCTACTTTGAGGAGGAAGCTCTTCCCCAGTCGTATTTTGAATGCCTTCCAACCTGAGGGACCCATTTTCTGGTCCTATACTAAACAATGCTCTGCTGCTATTCACCAGGTTTTCATTGGCCAGTTTTTTCAGAAGTAGACCTCCAGGTCCTTCTTGCTAGTCACTCTTAGTCTAGAAACTTCCCTGAAGTCTGTCCACCAAGGGTGACCCTGCTGGGCTTTGAAATCCCATGGCATATCTTCTAGCATCACAGCAACACAAAGGCCATTACAGTCCAAGAAACTGACAGATGAGTGGTGCGATTGTAAGACTAGGGCAATGTAATTTTTTTTCTTTTTAAAATTTTTTTTTGTTATGGTTCACATTTTCTACATTGAGTATATATTGCTTTTGTATTAATTTTATGTTAGAACTTCATATTGATTTTTTTACTAGAATATTATATTCATTCCTTGGAAGGTGGCCTGAGTGGGTAAATAAAAACACAAATATATTTTTAGTGAGATTTTGTAAGTGCTTGCTTTTCTTTTTCCAGGAGGTAAATATATTACTAGAGTCAGGAATATCTTTCCCGGTGCAGGTTAGCTCTAAATCTCTTTAAATTTGGTTCTGAAGAAGAACGTGACCTTTTGTCTCCTGTGGAAATCCAAGCACTTGAAAGAAGGTTTCTGTGAATGGGTGAAAAAAAGAATCAGATTTCTCGAGCATAAATAGCCAAGGGATCTGCAACTAATAAGACCACATTTGAAAGTGTCAGACTTACTGTGAGCTTTTAAATTTTTAAACCAATTAATGGCACTTTGAGTTTCTTTGACAAGTTTGTATACTGCTGAATCTGATATTTTCCAGAACTCTGATTTCTTTGCTGAGGTTAACGACCACATTAGGAAGAGAACGAATGAGGCTTCGCAGCTGCATCTACCTCACCTTGTGAGGCCAAGTCTCAGAATTGGAAACCACAGGCTTCAGGGAATTGGGGACAAAGGACCCAGATGCAGCACTTGCTCTAATTAGCTCCGTGACTTGAGGTGAGTCATGTTCTCTGTTCTCTTTCAGAATTCTCACATTTGTAATATGAAAATGATACTGTGACTGTCCTCCCGGGCATAATATGTGAGCATAAATTGAGTAAAAGATGCACGATGTCTAAGCTGAGGGGAGACCAACAGCCCTAACTGGGTTTCCCTCCCAGATGGCGTGTACTAATCCCCCTTAAGGCGTTAACAGATAATTAGGATGTTAACTAGCATCACTGACATGGGCAAATCTGCTGCAAAGGCCTCTTTAAAATATGAAAGAGCAAAGAAGTCACTTCGATAACTAATGTGCGCCTCACCCAAGTCATGGTTTTTCAATGCCCTCATCTGCATGTGAAAGCTGGACAATAAATAAGGAAGACCGAAGAAGAAATGACACACTCGAATGATGGTGTTGGCGAAGCGTGCTGAATATAGCATGGGCTGCCAGAAGAATGAACAAATCTGTCCTGGAGGAAGTACAGCCAGAATGCTCCTTAGAAAGGAGGGTGTTGAGACTACTCCTCACATACTTTGGACAGGTTATAGAAGAGACCAGTCCCTGGAGAAGGGCATCACGTTTGGTAATGTAGAAGGTCAGCAAAAAAGAGGAAGATCCTCAAGGAGATGGATTGACACAGTGGCTACAACGATGGGCTCAAACATAACAATATTGTGAGGATGGCACAGAACTGGGCAACATTTTGATCTGTTGTACATAGGGTAGCTATGAGTTGGAGCTGACTTCATGGTACCTAACAACAACAGCATCACTTAACAAACGCTTACTCTGTGCAAGCGCCATGCTAAGTGCCACTGACTCAGGGGTGGACAAAAGAGCAAGATGACAAGAGTTACTATGGGTTGGACCATATTGTTTTTAGAAGTTATTTCTATTTCCAGATTGTGGGCTTTTTTTTTTTTTTTTTAATTTTAAAGAGTCTTACATGGTACTTAAATTTTTGATGAAATACATAAGCTAAATAATTTTATCTACATATAAAAATGCTTTAATTGCGTTAAGACTACATTCTATTTCCTCTTATTAGGTGTAAGATTTCTTTGGAGGCATTACAAAAATTTACTATAAATAACCCAGTGCCTTCGAGCCGATTCCGACTCATAGCGACCCTATAGGACAGAGTAGAACTGCCCCATTGAGTTTCCAATACCCACCTAAAATGTGCACATGTGAAAAAGCATGTGATGTGGTATTTTATGCAAAATTAGAGCTATAGCTGAAACTTGACCTTCTGTCCCAAGGATAACTGTGTGTTTCTGTGACTAAACAGGTGTTACAATGGTAAGAAAAGTAATTGTTATTGTTGTTGCCTGCTGTCCAGTCAATCATCTGGTGCCTTCAAACAACCAGCCTTTGGGCTAGTTGCCAGCGCTTAACAATTATGTCACCAGACCTTCTTAGAAAAGCAATATATATATACAGCTACCTGGTCAACCGATTGGAAGAGCTTTGTATTTACGCCTACTCCCAAGAAAGGTGATCCAACTGAATGTGGAAATTATCGCACAATATCATTCATATAATGCACAAGCAAAATTTTGATGAAGATCATTCAAAAGCGGCTGCAGCAGCGTATGAACAGGGAACTGCCAGGAATTCAGGCCAGATTCAGAAGAGGACGTGGACCAGGGATATCATCGCTGATGTCAGAGGGATCCTGGCTGAAAGCAGACAATACCAGAAGGATGCTTACCTGTGTTTTATTGACTGTGCAAAGGCATTCGACTGTGTGGATCATAACAAATTATGGATAATATCGCGACGAATGGGAATTCCAGAACACTTAATTGTGCTCATGAGGAACCGTTACATAGATCAAGAGGCAGCTGTTCGGACAGAACGAGAAGATACTGATTGGTTTAAAGTCAGGAAAGGTGTGCATCAGGGTTGTATTCCTCCACCATACCTATTCAATCTGTATGCTGAGCAAATAATACGAGAAGCTGGACTGTATGAAGAAGAACAGGGCATCAGGATTGGAGGAAGACTCATGAACAACCTGCATTATGCAGATGACACAACCTTGCTTGCTGAAAGTGAAGAGAACTTGAAGCACTTACTAATGAAGATCAAAGACCACAGCCTTCAGTATGGCTTGCACCTCAACATAAAGAAAACAAAAATCCTCACAGCTGGACCAATAATCAAAATCATGATACACAGAATAAAGATTGAAGTCGTCAAGGATTTCATTTTACTTGGATCCACAATCAATAGCCATGGAAGAAGCAGTCAAGAAATCAAAAGATGTGTTGCATTGGGGAAATCTGCTGTAAAGGACCTCTTTGAAGTGTTGAAGAGCAAAGATGTCACCTTGAAGACTAAGGTGCGCCTGACCCAAGCCATGGTGTTTTCAGTCACATACGCATGTGAATAAGGACGATGAATAAGGAAGAGAGAAGAAGAGTTGATGCCTTTGAATTGTGGTGTTGGTGAAGCAGATTTAACGCACCATGAACCTTGGCGGCAAAGTTGTTAGGTGATAAGACTGCTAACCAAGGCAGTTCGAATCCACCAGGCTCTCCTTGGAAACTCTATGGGGCAGTCCTACTCTGTCCTATAGGGTCGCTATGAGTCAGAGTCGACTCGATGGCAACGGGTTTAGTTTTTTGGTTTGGACTGCTAAAAGAATGGCAAACCTGCCTTGGAAGAAGTACAACCAGAATGCTCCTTAGAAGCAAGGATGGTGAGACTGTGTCTCACTAACTTTGGACATGTCATCAGGAGGGATCTGTCCCTGGAAAAGGATATCATGCCTGGTAAAGTAGAGGGTCAGCAAAAAAGAGGAAGACCTCAACAAGGTGGATTAACAGTGGCTGCATCAATGGGCTCAAGCATAACAACAATTGTGAGGATGGTGCAGGACCGGGCAGTGTTTCCTTCTGTTGTGTATTGGGTTGCTGTGCACCAAAATTGACTGGACAACACCTAACAACAACAACATATATATCTCTATCTATATATATAGATACATACATCTATGGATATATACATGCATATATAACTATATATAACATATGTATGTATACACACACATATACATATATATAAAATGAAACCTGTGAGAGCTGGAACTGCTTGTTTTTCTGGGTCTCAAAAGTTTTCCACCTTTGGCAGAGTGCAGTATTACCACTTTTCTATCTCTCTCTATTAGTGGAAAATATTTGAGTTTTTCATCTGACAGGTTTCCACCTTACAGAGGTTCCGGCTTTCACAGGTTTTACGGTACAGGTAGCTTCCTTATGATGTATTTGAGTTAAACGAACTACACTTACGGCCGTCTGTTGGTTTTGTTTTGTTTGTTTGTTGTACTTCTTGTCAGTAACATGCACTACATACAAAGTTGCAGCAGGTGATTTGTTGACGTCATTCTCAGATGTTCACTTGCAGATGTTTATACGTAATGTTTTCAACCCCAAAGACAAATAAAAATCAGAATTATAAAGTTGCTGATAATTAAAAGGCAATAATAGTGAAAATTAAAAAAAAAAAAAACGTGTTTGACTTCTGTCGAAACTGCCTTACAGTAGAGTCGTTGGAGTGGAGCCCCGTGGTGAGTAGGGGACCACCTGTATGTATAGAACCCTTCTTTACCTATCAACCCCCTGGATACTCATGAATGCAAACCCAAGTTTTAACTTATTTTAAGTTTAATAATGTCACCAGAGAATTGCAAACAAAAGCTTATCAAAGGTTAATTATTGTTTTTAGTTGCCATCAAATTGACTCTGACTCATGGTGACCTCATGTGTGCAGAGTAGAATGCTCCATGTGGTTTTCAAGGCTGTGACCTTTCAGAGACAAATTTCCAGGCCTGTCTTCCCAGGTGCCTCGGGGTGAGTTTGAACTGACAACCTTTATGTTAGTAGTCTAGCGCTTAACCGTCTGAGCCACTCAACAACTCCTTTACCCAAAATAGAAAACCTTTATTTTTTAAAAAAAATACTGTTTGTATGTGTGTGTCTCAAGGAGGAAATCATTTCTACTAAAGTTGATTTATTGTAGACAAACCACCCATTTTATGTTTTGCTTGACAGAACGGTATTTTTCAAGTTGTGCAGCCTTCTAACCAGTGGGTACCATTTTTCATATAAGGAATAGTAAAATCTAAATTTCCCCTCTACTTTTATTGTTTCTCTGAGCTCCTGGGTATTACTGGAAGGTAGCCAAATCTTGAATCATCTTAAGACCAAGACACAAGTGATTCAGGAATTGCCTGATTTATATTGGTCATCTGGATTCATCTCTCTGATGGGAGTCTACATTTGCCACAAGGTAGGCAATCCTGTGTCATACCTACCAAGCAAGGGCTTCAAAGCCCAGCCCAGCTGCCCTGAAACTGCTGCCAACAAGTCACCAGTTAGGCCTGGTGGAACAGCAGGCATCCCTGGATGGGCAAACTTGGCAGCAGGCCTCTGAGTCCCAGGAGGGCAGAGGGCACAAACTTGCAGCGGTGACACAAATGGGACAACCCAAAAGGGGGAAGGAAGGTGCAGACAGATGTGAGGCTGAATCTGGGCTCCAGTGTGTGTATTGTTTGTGGAAATGGCTTGATCTGGCGGAACTTTCATCTTGGACTGGTAGTTTCTCATTTGAAAGTGAAAGCCTGCCTTCCCCGGTATATTGAATAAAGAGCCACTGGGACGTGCCTTCTCTTCCCCTGTGGCTTAAGGCCCACTCTTTCTAACAGTCCTCTTTTGTAGTTGGCTTGGGACACGGGTAAGGCAGATGAGGGAACTATCTGAGCAACTCACACAAATGCAACGGCTCTCTCACTTTCTACCTTCTTCCCTCCTTCCCCTCCCCTCCCCTCCCCCTCCTTTCTCTTCTCAGTTCTATTTCCTACCCTGATCAGGCCCAACCTTTCTGGGTAGGTATAAAGGCAGACTTAAGCATTAAAACCAAACCAAACCTGTTGCCATCAAGTTGATTCCGACTCACAGCGACCCTATAGGACAGAGTAGAACTGCCCCATAGTTTCCAAGGAGCACCTGCTGGATTCAAACTGCTGACCTTTTTTTTTTTTAATTTTTATTGTGCTTTAAGTGAAAGTTTACAATCCAAGTCAGTCTCTCTTACAAAAATTTACATACACCTTGCTATATACTACTAGTTGCTCTCCCCCTAACGAGACAGCACACTCCTTCTCTCCACCCTCTATTTTTGTGTCCATTCGGCCAGCTTCTGACCCCCTCTGCCCTCTCATCTCCCCTCCAAACAGGAGCTGCCCACATAGTTTCATGTGTCCACTTGATCCAAGAAACTCACAATTCACCAGTATCATTTTCTATCGCATAGTCCAGTCCAATCCCTGTCTGAAGAGTTGGCTTTGGGAATGGTTCCTATCCTGGGCTAACAGAAGGTCTGGGGACAATGACCTCTGGGGTCCTTCTAGTTTCCGTCAAACCACTAAGTCTGGTCTTTTTACGAGAATCTGGGATCTGCATCCCACTGCTCTCCTGCTCCCTCAGGGGTTCTCTGTTGTGTTCCCTGTCAGGGCAGACACTGGTTGTAGCAGGGCACCATCTAGTTCTTCTGGTCTCAGGATGATGTAGTCTCTGCTTTATGTGGCCCTTTCTGTCTCTTGGGCTCATAATCGCCTTGTGTCCTTGTTTTTCTTCATTCTCCTATGATCCAGGTGGGTTGAGACCAATTGATGAGTCTTAGATGGCTGCTTGCTCACGTCTAAGACCCCAGGTGCCACTCTCCAAAGTGGGATGCTCAAAGTGCCAACCTTTTGATTAGAACTTAACCGCTACACAGCCAGGGTTTCCCTTTTAAGCATTATTATTTGAAAAACCAACTGCTGCCAAGTGGATCCCAACTCACAGTGACCTTACAGCAGTCCTATTTTAGTTTGACAAATAAGGAGCACACAGTCAGAGATTTAGGAATTTGGTTAATGTGCATCCTTCCAGGCATGGGGGAGCAGGCACATATTATTCTTTTATTTACTTCATCTATACAAAAAGAAAGAAAGAATAATGGAACATTAAAAAAGTATTATATATATGTATATGGAGCCCTGATGGCACAGTGGTTAAGAGCTTGGCTGCTACCCAAAAATGTCAGCAGTTCAAATTCACCAGCTGCTCCTTGGAAACCCTATGGGGGCAGCTCTACTCTGTCCCATAGGGTCACTGTGAGTCAGAATTGACTCAATGGAGAAAGGTTTTTTTGTTTGAGGTACATGTATATATATATATATATATATATATATATATATATATATATATATATATCTTTCAAAATACAGATTTCTCGAGCATTTACTGTGTGCCATCCTGGTACAAGGCTCAAAGGGCATCTGACTTAATAGGGAAACTAGAGATGTTAACACAAAGCTGTTTCCACACTGTGTGATGGGTACAGTATTAGAGGAAATAACAGGAAACAGCCAATGCTGTGGTCAGAGCAAAGCAAAGGACATTCCGATCTTGAGAAGCAGAGGGGCTGTGCCAAGCAGGGTGAAGCAGACAGACGGGGCAAGGGTGCGGAGATGGCAGATTATCTAGTTCCACGAAAGATGACAACAGCCCCATTCATCCACCTATCTACCCATTCATCCAATCAAATGTTTGCTGATACTCCTTGTTGTTAGCTGCCATTGAGTCGGCCCCTGACTCATGGTGACCCCATGTACAATGTGGAACAAGGCTCCCTGGTCCTATGCCATCTTCATGATCAATTGCACATTAGACCCTTGAGATCCACAGGGTTTTCACTGGCTGATTTGCAGAAGTAGATCACCAGGCCAACTAGACAGCAGCTAACGACAACATCTTTCCCCTACTCTTTCCCAGGTTGTAAGGGGGCAGAACAATTAAGGCTCTGCTGCTGACCAAAAGGTTAGCAGTTCAAACCCACCCCACAGACCTTCGGAAGAAAGATCTGACAATCTGCTTTTGTAAAGATTACAGCCTAGAAAATTCTATGGGACAGTTTTGCTCTGTCACATCGGGTGGTGATGAGTCGGACTCAACTGGATGGCACCCAACAACAATAACTCATTGGTATGGTACTTTACACAACAATTTCTCACACATTTTATATGGTCCTGGTGACATTTCTGTGGTGTATTATTGCTCCACTTTGCAGCAGTGGCCCAAGGTTGATTAGCTAGAAAGTGGCTGATTGGGTAGGTGGGACATCATCCTGTCATCAGTGTCTGCTTTATTCCCACCCCGTCACATCTCTGCCCCCAGCCCCCCAACCCAGTCCCTGGAAACCAGTGCTACGATTTCCAGTCTCCAGTTCCAGCCCGAGTGCCTTGGCCTGCCAACTGGAAAACACCCACTGGAACATTACCAATGTACTTAATTATTCCTTTGAGGAATTAACATCATAACATGAATTCTAGTACCAAGCTGCAGTCTACTTTTCATATGCAAATTTTTATAAATTAATAGT
Organism: Loxodonta africana; assembly: GCF_030014295.1. NCBI lineage: Eukaryota > Metazoa > Chordata > Mammalia > Proboscidea > Elephantidae > Loxodonta > Loxodonta africana. The sequence goes on along the minus strand of NC_087358.1, from coordinate 2,394,112 downwards.
ATAATCAGATTGTTCAAGAGCCTTAAATCATGCCAACTTATTTATTTCTTTATTTTTTAATGCAGAGGATTAATGAATTTTTTTTTTTTTTGAAATTTGGCAAAAATAATCTGGAAAGAGCTACAGTGATAATCAGACATGGATTTTCATCAGATGATAAATAGAAAGATAGTTTTCACCCAGATTCCTTCTTCTCTTAAAAACACAGCAGTCCTGAGCTAAAAATAAAATATGGAAAACGGCAGCTATTTTTTTTTTAAAGTAAAACATTCCCTGAGCAACTATGAGGTCAGTCTTTGAAGATAAAGGATTGGGGTGGGGGGCAGAAATTATTTTTTGCTCAATTACCCCAAAGTATCCAAAAATTTTTTATTATTTTTTTTATCCCCAAGAAATATTAAATTTGAACTGGAACATTTAAAATACTATTTATTTTTAAATTCCACTGATGATTAAATTTATGCTAAACTAAATCACTGCACTTTATTTTCTTGACAACCTAATAAAACTAGGATCTCTCTTTAAAATTCTACTATATTTTTAGTCTCTTGGAATTCCACTTGGATAGTGTCTCGTTACTTTTGTGTCAGTCTTTGAGATCGACACCAACAATTATTCACCAGCAATGATGCTACTAAGTCACCTGCTAAAATAAGCCGGGGCCATCACCAGTTGGTACCCTTTCATTTTGATGTGCTATTAATGGAAGTTTTATTCTAAAATATACACATCACCATTTGTTACATCTAAATAGTGGCTAAGAACATTTACCTTAATATTTGTGTGAGAGATTTATAATTTCTTCTTTAAAATATTACCCTAAATAGTTATTAAATAATAACTAGTAAAATATTTAGCAGTAATTTAGTAATAAGCCAGTCGTCTCTGACTCACAGTGACCCCACTAGTGTCAGAGGAGAACTGTGCCCCCAGGGTTTTCAATGGGTGATTTTCTGTAAGCAGATCCCAGGCCTTTCTTCCGAGGCAACTCTGGGTGGACTCAAACCTCCAAACTTCCCATTAGCACCCAAGTATTTAACCATTTGCACAACCCAGGGACTCCTATTTAGTAGTTGCTGTTGTCTTTAGGTGTTATTGAGTCAGTTCTGACTCATGGCAAATCCATGCACAGCACAACCGAACACTACCCTGTCCTGCGCCATCTTACAATTGTCACTATGCTTGAGCCCACTGTTGCAACCACTATGTCAATCCCTCTCATTGAGGATCTTCCTCTTTTTTGCTGACCCTCTACTTTACCAAGCATGATGTCCTTCTCCAGGGACTGATCCTTCCTGACAACATGTCCAAAGTATGTGGGACGTAGTCTTACCATCCTTGCTTCTAAGGAGCATTCTGGTTGTACTTCTTCCAAGACAGTTTTATCCATTTGTTCTTTTGGCAGTCCGTGGTATAGATTCATGCTTCATACATTCCAGGTTCCAATTATTAATGGATGTTTGCAGTTGTTTCTTCTCATTTTGAGTCGTGCCACATCAGCAAGTGAAGGTCCCGAAAGCTTGACTCCATCCACGTCATTAAGTTCGGCTCTACTTTGAGAAGGTAGCTCTTCCCCAGTCATATTTTGAATGCCTTCCAACCTGGGGGGCTCACCTTCCAGCACTATATCAATGTTCTGCTGCTATTCATAAGGCTTTCACTGACTAATTCTTTCTAGACGTAGACTGCCAGGTCTTTCTTCCTGTCTGTCTTAATCAGCTGAAACCTGTCTGCCATGGGTGACCCTGCTGGTATTTGAATATTGGTTGTACAGATTTCGGCATCATAGCAACACACAAGCTCCAACAGTACGACACACTGACAGACATGTCAATTTAGTAGTAATAGTTACTGTATGGTAACAAAAGAAAAATGTCTAAAAATTATTTCCCAAATCTGTTCTAAAATTGTTTTTTGGTTATCATAAGATAAAGCTATCTAATAATTTTCCTGAACTTATTTTCAGCTCACCCTCACAAAGATTAACCAAGAAGCACATAGTAGATTTGATGCTGTGTAGACTAGGTAACTGTGCAGTGGGGTTTAAGATGCCCATCTCTCAAAACTGGAATCACTTAACGCTGTCTGAGATCAGGGATCTTTGTACCTCCTTGCATTAAGTAATTGTCACCTGTTAACATCTGGCCTCAGGAGCCCTGGTAGTGCTGTAGTTAAATGCTTGGCTTCCAATCAAAAGGTCAGGGGTTCAAAACCACCAGCCTCTCCCAGGGAGAAAGATGTGGCAGTCTACTTCCTTAAAGATGACAGCCTTGGAAACTCTGTAGGGCAATTCTACTCTGTCCCACAGAGTCACTACGAGTCAGAATGGACTCGACGGCAATTGGTTTTAACACCTGGCCATCCACCACCCATCTGGCAGTTTGTAGTATGGTGGTGGTGGCTTGCATGTTGCTGTGATGCTGGAAGGTACACCACCGGTATTTAAATACTAGCAGGGTCACCCATGGTGGACAGGTTTCGGTGGAGCTTCCAGGCTAAGACAGACTAAGAAAAAAGGTCTGGTGATCTACTCCCAAAAATTAGCAAATAAAAACCTTATGCGTAACAACAGAACATTGTCCGATTCGCTTGCCTGGACACATCTTCAGGAGGGATCAACTGCTAGAGGAAGACGTCATATTTGGTGGTGCAGAGGGCCAATGAGAGCAGGGGAGACCCTTAGTGAGGTGGATTGGCATAATGGCTGCAAAGATGGTTTCAAGCATGCTGTCAATCATGAGAATGACGCAGGACCAGGCAACATTTCCTTCTATTGTACATAAGGTCACCATGACTCGGAGCTAACTGGATGGCAGCTGATGATACCTGACCATAGATTAACAAATCAGCTTACCCATTAGAGTAAAGTACTAAGGGAATGGAACAGAGAATCAACCACTTTGGTAAAGGAGTAGAGGGGAGGCAGTAAAAAAGGTCCAGAAGGATTGTCAGAACTTTGTTCAGCCAGGGAGCACCAGGGTCTGTGCCTCTGGACTCCAGGGAGTAGGGAAGGGACTAAATGAGAATCAGGGGCTGTTAAAGAAACCTAAAAAGAATTCCACAACCACTTTCGCCGACTTCATGTTTTATGTCGCACTGTTGTGTTGCTGTTGGGTGCCATCGAGTTGATTCTGACTCACAGTGACCCCATGTGACAGAAAGAACTGTCCCCATAGGGTTTCCTAGGCTGTCATCTTTACGGAAGCAGACTGCCACATCTTCCTCCCTCAGAGCCCCTGGTGGGTTCGAACCACGAACCTTTTGGTTCTCAGTTCAGCACTTCACCACTGTGACACCAGGGCTCCTTTGGGTAGCACTAGTTCCATTTAATCCAAAGCCCTGGTGGCACAGCAGTTAAGAGCTCAGCAGCCAACTGAAAGGCTGGTGGTTCAAACCCACCAGGGTCCTCACAGGAAAAGGACCTGGTGATCTGTTCCCATAAGATTGTAGCCTAGGAAACCCTATGGGGCAGTTCTACTCTGTTATATGGGGCCGCTGTGAGTCAGAATCGACTTGATGGTACCCAACAACAATAGTTCCATTTAATAACATTTTCAAAATATAATTTCAGGATCTTAACATTGAAAACAAACTCTGGAACTAAAGGGGGCGGGGGGGATGATTCCCTTAATTAAGCTCACATACATAGTTGGCTGACTCTGGCAATGAAATTTAATTTATTCTTTTTTCCGTTTTTCACATATTCACACTCTGCTACACCTTACTGAACAAGCTGGAAATTCAATAAATAAATGCAATCATTAAATATCTCATATGAGCCAAAAGGAAAGAAAAGCTGGTGGAGCCACTGCACGGGTTCCCCACCCACTTTGCCAAAAGCAATTATGGTGATGTCAGGACTGACCTCGGAGCAGAGCTGCCGGGGCGGGGCTGCCGGGGCTGCTGCGGCTCTGGTGATTGGAATAACCCAGAGGCTAGAACCTCCAGGCCCACCGTGGCTGAGAAAAGAGGAAGCTCAGTGCATTCATGTGAGGGATTCTTCCTCCTTCCCCTTCATTAGGCACCAAGGGATGTTCTAGGAAATTTCAAGACATGAGCTTAGAATATGTTAATGCTCATAAATTAAATTGCTCACAGAAGGTGATCAATTTTTAATGTTTACACTCAAGATGTTCCTTTTAATGAACACTTAGCTACATTTGTACTCTCTGTTCGCTGCAGAAAATGTCTGAACTTGCAGACAGCAGCAATATGTTGTAAGACATCAAACTGCAGTAATATTTTAGAGTTGCACCTTCCCACTAAAGCACAAAGACTTAGCTACAGAGGGTTGACACCACAAAGAGACCAAACTTACTCTTAGGAAGCAGTCAGAAGGTCCTGTCTGTGTTTTTGGCAAGTTACTTATATCCCTCATAAAAAAAAAAAAATGGAGGTGGAAATTGTTGTCATTGTTGTTAGATGCCATTGAGTGGATTTGAACTATGGCGACCCCACAGGACAGAGTAGAAGTGCCCATAGGGTTTCCTAGGCTATAATATTTATGGGAGCAGATGACCAGGGCTTTCTCCCATGGAGAAGCTGAGTGGATTTGAACCACTGACCTTTTGGTTAGCAGCCGAGCGTTTAACCACTGCACCACCAAGACTCTTTGTTTTAATGTAAGACAGGAGCAATTCAGGACAGCAGACCCAGGAATGTGAAGTATTCTGCAAAGGAAAAAAAAAAAAACAAAGATTATGTGTCATTTAAAGAACTAGCCTTGGTAGCAAACGGATATTCACGGACTATGATGGGCAGGATGGCTTTCATTGTGGGGTTCCCAATTCTAAAATAAATAAGGGTAGAAAACTATTAAAAGAGTATAAAAGAACGTATATTTTAAAATATGATGGATTCTGTCCACGTTTACATTCTCTTTGACAAAATTGTGTTCCCCCCTTCCACCCAGGATTTGTAAGAGTATCTTTAGCAGACAGATTTCCGAGTTGTTTTGTTCTGATGATGACGGAAATTTAAGGCTGAGATGAAGATAGTATACAAAAGAGTGGAACTGGCACTAGTAAAGGTAGGTGTGGCCAAGAAGGATGAATGCGTGATCCTGGCAAAATGGATGGGAATTTTCCTCTCTGCATGCGCTCAAGCTAGCTGCTGTGCTGCTAACATATTCAAACATAAATGTTTAATTTTACTTGGGCTGCAGTCACCTGCCCAGGAGTTCTCAAGACATATCTTTGGAATTAAGGATCCCAAAGTGTGAGTTTTCAGTCTATACATTACTTCTGCCTACGTGTGATTACCATGGCCTTGCCCTTCAAATGTGTTATGGAAAAGTTTGGTGTATGACTTATTAGCGTTATTATTTAAACCCATAAAAGGTCTGTTACTGTTGGCGGTTTGAACCCACCCAATGACTCCATGGAAGAAAGGCCTGGAAAACTGCTGTTTTTTTTTTTCTTTTTTTGATTATGTTTTAGATGAAGTTTTACAGAGTAAACTAGTTTCTCATTAAACAATTAACACACATATTTTTCTGCAACATTGGTTGCCAACTCCACGACACATCAACACTCTCCCCTTCTCGATCTTGGGTTCCCCTTTTCCATTTGTCCAGCTTTCCTGTCCCCTCCTGCCTCCTCATCCTTGCTCTTGGGCTGGTGTGCCCATTTAGTCCCATATACATGGTTGAGCTACAGGTATTTTTTTTGTGTGTTTTATAGGCCTGTCTAATCCTTGGCTGAAGGGTAAACTTCAGGAGTGACTTCAGTACTGAGTTAAAAGGGTGTCCAGGGGCCATGCTCTCCGGGTTTCTCCAGTCTGTGTCAGACCGGTAAGTCTTGCCTTTTTTTGTTAGAATTTTGTTCTGCATTTTTCTCCAGGTCTGTCCGGGATCCTCTATTGTGATCCCTGTCGGCGCAGTCGCTTGTGGTAGCTGGGCACCAACCAGCTGTGCTGGACTCAGTCTGGTGGAGGCTGTGGTAGTTGTGGTCCATTAGTCCTTTGGACTGATTTTTCCCTTGTGCCTTTAGTTTTCTTCATTTTCCCATGCCTCAATGGAGTAGTTCTACACTGTAACACACAGAGTCACCATGAACTGGAATCTACTCTACGGCAGCAGGTTTAGCTTCACTTTATAGTTTACAAATAGTGTTTATTACAAAAATATCACCATGGATTAAACAACTAAGTAGCTATCACACATGATTATAAATGACATTGTGTAAATAAGAATGATCTGCACTTTGGATGAGATTATCGTCTCTAAAGATGTTTGTTATTAGTGGATTTCATTAAGCTTTATGTAGGCTAGCTAACATAATTTTATAAACTGTGCATTTTGGGTATGAAGTGATCACACAGAAACTCCCTAGTGCTGCCACTACTAGAGGAAGGGAGCTATTTGGCTCCGGCGAAGCACAGTTCTCACTGGTGGGAAATGCTTGGTATATACATGTAGGGCCACCTCCCGCTCCATAAGGAGCCCTGCTGGCCCAGTGATTAAGTACTTGGCTGCTAACCAAAAGATTGGCAGTTCAAACCCACCCAGCGACTTCTCAGGAGAAAGACCTGGCAATCTGCTCCCATAAAGATTACAGCCTTGGAAACCCTACAGGGCAGTTCTACTCTGTCCCATGGGGTGGCTGTGAGTCAGAACTGACTGGACGGTGATGGGTTTTTCGGTTGCCTCTCATGACAGATATTGCCAGTCAATTACAACTGAGCCTGGGTGTGGCCATGCAGTGTTTCTTAACCTTGCTCCAGGCAGTTGCCACAAATCAGAGTCAGCAGACAAGACAGTGTTCCTAACTCAATAGGAGATGTTTTTAAAGCTCAGCCAACAAGCAGAAAATGATTCTTCTCTCTGAGGGTAAAAATACCCTTCCCTCAGCCGCCCTGAGAGTGCGCTGACCTTGCAGAAGGACAGGTCCACGTGTTCATGGTGAAGACGCAGGAAAGGCAGCAAGCCCATCTTAGCCAGAGCGGCAGTCGGCGTTTCACAGAGCCCATCTGGGTAAAAGCAAAGGACTCCACAGAAACCAACCCATAAAATCTGTCATTAAAGGCTGTAAACTGAGCTCATGCAAAAGCAAATAGTGAAGACTCTTCTCAACTCACCTAAAATAGGCTCTGCAGTGGAGATTCCAGGGCAGCTGGTAGGGGAAGGAGGAGCCTTGGTGACGCAATGGTTAAATGCTCGGCTGTTAACTGGAAGGTTGGTGATTTGAACCCCCCCCAGCGACTCCGTGGAGAAACACCTGGTGATCTGCTCCTGTAAAGGTTACAGCCTAGGAAACCCTGTGGGGCAGTTCTACTCTGTCACATGGGGTTGCTGTGAGTCAGAATCGACTGGACAGTAGTGAGGCTGGTTTGGTTCTGGGTAGGGGACTAGAGAAACAGGGGGGCGCAGGAAAGATGACCGGACTGTACCAAAACTTCTTCCTCAGCCACACCCTCATGTCTGGGAATTGGTGCTGGGTGTCCGCAAGGTGACCCTGTTGGCCTGCGTGTAGCCGCCCCTCCTCCAGTGGACAAGACCAGCTTCCTCACAGGGCCAGCCCAGGGAACATTCCAAGACAGCCAAATCTGCCGCTAAAATCCAGAACTTCGACCACATTCTATAGACCAAAGCAAAACTCAAAGGGTAGGGAAACAGGATCCAGACTCCACCTTTTGGTGGGAGGCAACATAAAATATTGGGGCCATGTTTTTCCACCTGCCACACATGATGGGTTTTCACTCTTAGTACGTTCTTCTGTTTCTTTATAAAACCTGAATTAAGCCCATCTAATTATTTTGGTTTTTTTAAATTATTTTGTCGGGAAACCCTGGTTGCATAGTGGTTAAGTGCTACGGCTGCTAACCAGAAGGTAGGTAGTTCAAACCCACCAGCTGCCCGGAGGGTTGAAAGACCTGGTGATCTTCTCCTGCAAAGATTACAGCCTAGAGAACCCTATGCGACAGTTCTACTCTGTCACAGGGGGTCACTATGAATGGGAGTCTACTGAGGGCAAAAGGTTCAGTTTAGTTTTGTTTTAATTATTCTGTATGTCCCTGGTGGTGCAAATGGTTGATGCACTTGGCTACTAGCGGAGTTAGGAGGTCAAGGCCACCCAGAGACACCTTGGAAGAAAAGCCTGCGATCAACTTCTGAAAAGTCAACCATCGAAAACCCTGTGGAGTACGTTCCTACTCCGACACACGTGGGGTTGCCATGAGTCAGAGTCCACTCAATGACAGCTTGAAAAATAAGTTGTTTTGTGTGGACTCCAGATGGGGCCATTCTGACACCATCTTGAGATTCTGATGCCCAGTGGGACCAAAAACAGATAAGTAATTGGTCTTCTAAAATTCGGGTCCTAATGAAGCTTATTTCTGTCTAAGAATGTTACATCTTATATATTCACTCTCTTTTTATATTTAATTTCATGGATTTCTTTTTTAATATTAAAAAGAAGACAAGCCTTAAATATCCTCTAATTCCATGGAAAGCAGAATTTTCAATCCAGACAAAAATATAACATTTATTTCACCAAAAAAATAGATTGAGGCCCGTGAGCGGAAAAATATATTTCTATATCTATGTTACCTTCTTTACTGAATATTGCGATGCAGTGCTTTTCAGTTAGTATCTGGTTATTATTCAGCCAAGAAAACCCGCTGGGGCAGTTCTACTCAGTCGCACAGGTCACTTTGAGCTGGAATCGACTCAGCTGCACCCGACAACAAGCAAAACAATGATTAAGGAGAACCAAAGCTAGGTGGTTATCATGTAAGTAAATTAAAATTGCCCCCAAAAACTACATCATCTTACAGAGCTAATTTTATCTAGGCGCTAAATGTACCTTTTAGATTTTTTTTTAAGGGGTAAATTTCTTTATTTATTGCGCTTTAGGTGAAAGTTAACAGCTCAAGTTAATTTCTCTTGCAAAAATTTATACACATAGTGTTATGTGATCCTAGTTGCAATCTCTATAATGTGACAGTACACTCCCTCTCTCCACCCCTCTTTCCCGTCTCCATTCAACCACCTCCTATCCCTTTCTGCCTGCTAATCTTGCCTCTGGATAGGAGCTGCCCATTTAGTCTCATGTATCTAGTTGAACTAAGAAGCACACTCCTGATGAATTTTATTTTATGTTTTATAGTCCAATCTTTGTCTGAAGAGTTGGCTTCAGGAACGGTTTTAGCTCTGGGTTAAACAGAGCGTTGGTGGGTCATGTCTTCTGGGGTTTCTCTAGTCTCAGTCAGACCATTAAGTCTGGTCTTTTTAAGTGAATTTGAGTTCTGCACCACACTTTTCTCCCGCTCTGTCAGGGACTCTTTGTTGTGTTCCCTATCAGGACAGTCATTGCTGGTAGCCAGGCACCATCTAGTTTTTCTGGTCCCAGGCTGTTGGAGTCTCTGGTTTATGTGGCCCTTTTGCCTCCTGGGCTAATATTTTTCTTGTGTCTTTGGTGTTCATTGTCCTTTGCTCCAGGTTGGTTGGGACCAATAGATGCATCTTAGATGGCTGCTCACAAGTTTTTAAGACCCCAGGAACCACTCACCATAGTGGGATGCACAGCATTTTCTTAATAAACTTTGTTATACCAGTTGACCTAGGTGTCCCCCGAAACCATGGGTCACCAGACCCCCGCCCCTGCTACTCTGTCCCTCGAAGTGTTTGGTTGTGTTCAGGAAACCTCTTAGCTCTTAGTTTAGCCCAGTGGTGCTGACTTCCCCTGTACTGTGTCTTGTCCTTCCCTTCACCTAAGTTAATTCTTGTCTACTATCTAGTTAGTGAATACCCCTCTCCCTCCCTCCCCACCCTTGTAACCATCAAAGAGTGTTTTCTTCTGTGTTTAAACCTTTTCTTGTAGTCTCATACAATACATGTCTTTTTGCAGCTAAGTTTTGCTCGGCATAATGCCTTCCAGATTCATCCATGTTGTCAGATGTTGTGTGGATTCCTCACTGCTCTTTATCGTTGTGTAGTACTCCATTGTGTGTATACACCATAATTTGTTTATCCATTCATCTGTTGCTGGGCACTGAGGTTGTTTCCACATTTTTGCTACTGTGAACAGTCCTACAATGAACATAGGTGTGCATGTATCTGTTTGTGTGACAGCCCTTATTTCTCTAGGATATATTCCAAGGAGTGGGATTCCTGGATCACATGGTACTTCTATTTCTAACTTTTTAAGGAAGCACCAAACCTATTTCCAAAGTGGTTGCACTATTTTACATTCCCACCAGCAGTATATAAATGTTCCTGTCTCTCCACAACTTCTCCGGTGTTTATTATTTTGGGTTTTTTGGATTAGTGCTAGCCTTGCTGGGGTGAGATGGTATCTAATTGCAGTTTCGATTTGCATTTCTCTAATGCCTAATGATCATGAGCTTTTTCTCATGTCTCTGTTGGCCACTTGAATGTCTTCTTTGGTTGTCTGTTCATATCCTTTGCTGATTTTTTAATTGGGTTATTTGCCCTTTTATTGTTGAGGTTTTGCAGTATCTTGGAGATTTTAGAGACTAGAACCTGATCGAATACGTTGTAGCCAAAATTTTTTTCCCAGTCTGTAGGCTGTCGACTCTTCTGGTGAACTCTTTTGATGAGCATAAGTATTCGATTTATAGACTTCCCAGTTATCTAGTTTCTCTTCTGGTTGTGCATCGTTAGCTATGTTTCGTATTCTGTTTATGCCATGTATTAGGGCTCCACATTTTTTCTTCCAGGATTTTTATCATTTTAGATTTTATATTTAGGTCTTTGATCCAGTTAGAGTTAGTTTTTGTGCATGGTGTGAGGTATGGGTCTTGTTTCATTTTTTTGCAGATGTATATTCAGTTATACCAGCATCATTTTTTAAAGAGGCTGTCTTTTCCCCCATTTAACAGACTCTGGGGCTTTGTCAAATATCAGCTGCTCATAGGTGGACGAATTTATGTCTGGATTCTCAATTCTGTTCCACTGGTCTATGTATCTATTTCTGTACCAGTACCAGGTTGTTTTGACTACTGTGGTGGTATAATAGGTTCTAAAATCAGGTAGTGTGAGGCTTCCCACTTTGTTCTTCTTTTTCAGTAATGCACTGCTTATCTGGTGCCTCTTCCCTTTCCATATAAAGTTGGTGATTTGTTTCTCCATCTCGTTAAAAAAAAGTTGTTGTAATTTGGACCGGGATTGCATTGTATCTGTGGATCATTTTGGGTAAAACTGACATTTTCACAATGTTGAATCTTCCTATCCACGAGCAAGGTATGTTTTTCCGTTTATGTATGTAGGTCTCCTTTGGTTTCTTGCTTTAGTGTCTTCTAGTTTTCTTTGTATAGGTCTTTTATGCCTCTGGTTAGATTTATTCCTGATTATTTTATCTTCTTGGGGGCTATTGTAAGTGGTATTGATTTGGTGATTTCCTCTTCAAAGTTCTCTACATTTGTATAGAGGAATCCAACCGATTTTTGTATGTTTATCCAATAACTTGATGCTTTGCTGAAATCTTGTATTAGTTCCAGTAGTTTTCTTGTGGATTCTTTGGGGTTTTCTGTGTTAAGATCATATCACCTGCAAATAGGGATACTTTTACTTCTTTCTTATCAATTTGGATGTCTTTTATTTCTTTTTCCTTCCTTATTGCTCTGGCTAGGACCTCTAGCACAATGTTGAATTAGAGTGGTGATAAAGGGCCTCCTTGTCTGATTGCCATTCTCAAGGGGAATGCTTTCAGACTCTGTCCATTCAGGGCAGTGTTGACTGTTGGCTTTACATAAATGCCTGTTATTATATTGAGGGATTTTCCTTCTATTTCTATTTTGCTGAGAGTTTTTATCATGAATGGGTGTTGGGCTTTGTCAAATGTCTTTTCTTCATCAATTGATGAGATTGTGTGGCTCTTTTATTTTATTTATGTGATGGACTAATTGATTGTTTTTCTAATGTTGAACCCTCCCTGCATACCTGGTATGAATCCCACTTGGTAATGGGGAATTACTTTTTTGACATGTTCTTAAATTCTATTGGCGAGAATTCTGTTGAGGATGTTTGTGACTATGTTCATGAGGGATATTGGGTGGTAATATTGTTTTTTTGTGGTGTCTTTACCTGGTTTTGGTATCAGGGTTATGCTGGCTTCATAGAATGAGTTCCAGAGTATCCTGTCCTTTTCTATCTCTGAAATACCTTTAGTAGTACTGATGTTAAGTGTTCTCTGAAAGTTTGGTACAATTCTCCAGTGAAGCAACTAGGGCCAGGGCTTTTTCTGGTTGGGAGTTTTTAAATTACCTCTTCAGTCTCTTCTTTTGTTATAGGTTTATTTAATTTTTCTACTTCGGCTTGTGTTAGTTTAGGTGGGTAGTGTGTTTCTAGAAATTTGTCCATTTCCACTAGGTTTTCGAATTTGTTGGAGTAGAATTTTTCATAGTAACCTGTTATGGTTCTTTTAATTTCAGTTGAGTCTCTTGTGATAGCGCACATCTCTTTTCTTATTCAGGTTATTTGCTTCCTCTCCTGTTTTTCTTTTGTCAGTTTGGCCATTTATCGATTTCTTTGATCTTTTCAAAGAACCAGCTTTTAGTTTTGTTAACACTTTCAATTGTTTTTCTATTCTCTATTTCATTTATTTCTGCTTTAATTTTTATTATTCCCTTTCTTCTGGTGCCCATGGGCTTTTTTTGCTGCTCTCTATTTGCTCAAGTTGTCGGGTTAAAGTTTGGATTTTGGCCCTCTCTTGTTTTTGGACTTGTGCATTTATTGCTGTAAATTGACCTCTGAGCACTGCTTTTGCTGTGTCCCAAAGGTTCTGGTAGCATGTGTTTTCATTATCATTTGATTCTGTGAATTTCTTTATTTCATCCTTGATTTCTTCTATAACGCAGTAGTTTTTGAGCAAGGTGTTGTTCAGTTTCCGTGTATTTGATTTTTTTTTTTTCCCTTGCTTTTCCTGCTATTACTTTCTACTTTTGTGGCTTTATGGTCAGAAGAGATGCTCTGTAATATTTTGATATTTTGGATTCTGTCATGCCTTACTTTGTGGCCTAATATGTGGTCTATTCTTGAGAATGTTCCATGTGCATTGGAAAAGAAAGTATACTTGGGTGCACTTGGGTGGAGTGTTCCGTATAGGTCCATGAGATCAACTTGGTTCAATGAGACATTTAGATCTTCCATGTCTTTATTGAGCTTCTTTCTGCATGTTTTGCCCTTCAAAAAAGTGGTATGTTGAAGCCTCCTACTATTATTGTGGAGCTGTCTATTTTTTTTTCCAATGCTGTTAAAGTTTGTTTTATGTATTTTGGAGCCCTGTCGTTGGGTGTGTAAATATTTACTATGGATATGCCCTCCTGGTGTCTTGACTCTTTAATCATTACGTAGCGTCCTTCCTTATCTTTTGTGGTGGATTTAACTTTAAAGTGTGTTTAGTCAGAGATTAGTATTGCCTCTCCTGCTCTTTTTTGATTGTTGCTTGCTTGATATATTTTTCTCCATCCTTTGAGTTTTAGTTTGTTTGTGTCTTTGAATCTATGTTGTGTCTTTTGTAGGCAGCATATAGATGGATCCTGTTTTTTTATCCATTCTGCCACTCTCTCTTTATTGGTACATTTAGTCCATTTTCATTCAGCCTAATTATTGACAGGTTATGAGTTTAGTGCTGTCATTTTGATGTTTTTTTGTGTGTGTGTGTTGTTGACAGTTTCTTTGTTCCACTTAATTTTCTGTGCTGAGTCATTTTTCTTTATGTATTTTCTTTTCATCTTTTTCATTGTTGTTGATTTTGTATTCGTGGAGTCTTTCTGTTTTTCTTCTTCTTTTTTTTTTTTTGATGTGTAGAATTGTGAGTTTCCTTTGTGGTTATGTTAATATTTACCTCTATTTTTCTAAGTTTAAACCAATCTTTTATTTCTTGATATCACCTTGACTTCCTCTCCATATGAAAGTTCTATGAGTACATTATTTAGTGCCTCTTTTTTTGTTTTAATGTTGTCGTCTTTTATATATTGACATCTCTGTTTCCCTATTTTCAGTGTTTTCACTTGGATTTATTTTTGTGACTTCCCTATCTGGGTTGATATCTGGTTGTTTTGTCCTGTGTTCTAGTCTTGGGTTGGTGTCTAATATTATTGATTCTCTAACCAGAGGACTCCCTTTAGTATTTCTTGTATTTTTGGTTTGGTTTTTACAAATTCCCTTAACTTCTGTTTATGTGGAAATGCCCTAATTTCACCATCAGATTTGTGGGACAGTTTTGTTGAATACGTAATTCTTGGCCGGCAATTTTTTTCCTTCACGGCTTTATATATATCATCCCATTGCCTTCTTGCCTGCATGGTTTCTGCTTAGTCAGAGCTTTGTCTTATTGACTGTCCCTTGTAGGTGACTTTTCATTTATCCCTCGCTGCTCTTAAAATTCTCTCTTTATCTTTGGTTTTGGCAAGTTCGATTATAATATGTCTTGGTGACTTTCTTTTGTGATCTACCCTATGTGGGTTTTGATGAGCTTCTTGGATAGATATCTTCTCATCTTTCATGATATCAGGGAAGCTTTCTGCCAACAAATCTTCTGCTATTCCCCCTGTTCTGGTACTCCAATAACCTGTAGGTTATTTCTCTTGATAGGGTCCCACATAATTCTTAGTGTTTCTTCATTTTTTAAATTCTTTTATCTGATTTTTCCTCAGATAAATTAGTGTCAGTCCTTTATCTTCAATCTCACTAATTCTGACTTCCATTGCCTTAATTCTGCTCCTATGACTTTCTATTGAGTTGTCTAATTCTGAAATTTTATTGCTAATCTTTTGGATTTCTATTTGCTATCTCTTTATGGATTCTTGCAGCCTGTTAAATTTGTCATTATGCTCTTGTATAACCTTCTTAAGTTCCTCTATTGCTTTGTCTGTGTGTTCCTTGGCTCGGTCTGTGTTTTGCCTGATCTTCTTTCTGATCTCTTGAAGAGCTCTGTACATTAATCTTTTGAATTCTACCTCGGGTAACTCCACTACCTTATCTTCCTCTGGAAGATTTCTTAGTTCTTTGTTTTGGTCACTTGCTGAAGCCATCATGGTCTGCCTCTTTATGTGATTTGATACTGACTGTTGTCTCCAAGCCATCAATAAGTTATTATATTTATTTATTTAATGTTTGCTTACTGTAGCTTCTTGTTTTGTTTTGTTTTGTTTTGATATGCTCAAAAAGGCTAGTCGTGTGAGCTACTTTGATTATTGGCATCTTTGAAGCTCTCATGTCCTGTCACCAGGAGGTTAGAGCTGTTCCTAGGTATGTGAGCCTAGGAGTCCTTTTACTTTTTTTGAGTGTATTCAGCTCAGGTGTCCAGATCATCAGTCACTGCGTGTGTGATGCAGGCTCTTACCTACAGTCCTAGATGGGCAGGGCTATGCAGGGGTGACTGGAGCAGGCAGAGGTATCTGGCTGTGTAGGGGATTATGTGCTGAGTGAGGTAGGAGGCTGACAGCTACCTCTGAGTGCCTGGGTGGAAGGTGTGTGCATAGGTGGGTGGGTTTTGCAGCCAGACTTCGGGCATCCAATGCTGTTGGCTATGAGGACTGGGAGGCACCACTCATTCTCAGACCCCTGTCTTGGGTGGCTAGGTGGAGTGGGTGGAGCACCAGTCCTCAGGCCTCTGATGTGGGTAGGTCTAAAAAAAAAAAAAAAAAAAAACTAGTGCCATCGAGGTCTAGAGTCTGCTTAATGGGTAGAGAGGTGTCAAATGTCATGAGTCTGCCACTCCCCCTTAGCTGTTGCAGTTGAAAATAGGCTTCAGGAATAGACCCTGTTGTACTGTGCTAATGAGGGTCTACACTGTTGAAATGGGCCCACACAGGTCTAGGCAAGGCTGAAAGGCATTCAAAGTCCGTGGATTGCTTATGCTTGTGCCTAGGCAAAGGGGCTGTTCCTGCTCTTAGGTCCTGGCTTAAGAGAGCTGACAGATTATTTTTTCCTGTTTGTTATTTGCTAATTTGTTCCCTCTCCAAAGCTGGGAGAATGGCTTGGGGCACGCAACAGGTCCCACTTCTGGCCCAGGGAGCACAGCAATCACTGAAGCCAGACTGGGATCAGAGGAGAGCAGGGAGGGGGTGAGCAAATGGGAGAGATATTTCCCCAAAGGGGAAGAGTTTTGTTTTTTGTTTTTTTGGATCCTGCACAGTAGGTTAGATGCTTGCACTCATTTTTCACAGATCAGTGCCATTTCTCTCTAGTTCTGCAGGGCTGTGTAGACTTCCCTCCACTTGGTTTCTCCTGGTTTGGAAAATGCAACCTGAGTGCTACTGCTTGCCTTGGCTCTCGCATGCCAGCCTATCCAACCTGTAGGGAACCGACCAAGTCAGGTCTGGCAAATCCTCGCTGCTTCTGAACAGCCTCTCCCTCCCCCTGCCACTCAGTCCAACTCCTCAACTTTGTCTTTGATGTTCAGGGCTCCTAGACTGTCATAATAATTGATTCACTTGTTTTATCAGGTCTTTGTTGTAAGAGGGACCACAGGAAGGATCTGACTACTCCACCATCTTGGCCCCACATCCTTAGATTTATTTTAACTGCACGGTAAAGGGTTAACTCAGCAGGTTTGGAATGTTCAAATCCTGCACATTCCAGAGAACAGGCTGGCCCTCAACATGGAGATGACCTAAGCCTTTGGAATGCCCTGCCTGTAAGAGTGTCTTTGGCAGTAAAAAGATGTAGCCATCTGCTCCCGTAAAGATTACAACCTAGAAAACCCTATGGGGCAGTTCTACTCTGTCACATGAGGTTGTTATGAGTTGGAATTGACTCAGTGGCACTCAACAACAGCAACACAATACATCTTAAAGGTGATAAACCATAAAAAAAAAAAAAACCTTAGAGGCTATCAATACAACCACCATGTAAATAACTGATTATGTAACATGTAATCTCTATTCCCTCTGCAACACATTCTGGCTGATAAGCATACACCATAAGTTGAGCAAATGAATGTACATTTAATGTATTAAATTTAAAATGTTTTCAGGCGGTTTCTTTGTGGTGGCAGAACAGTCCTATTTCCTGATTCTGGTGTTGGTTATATGGATCTACACATGATAAAATTTCATAGAACTACACATCAAAAAAAAGTACATGTAAAAACTGGTGAAATCTAACAAAGTTATTTATGTGACTTAATAATACTATATCAACATGAATTTCCTGATTTTGATGATGTACTGTGACAACTATATTTTTACACAAATAATGCATGTGTTCTACGTTTGTTTGCCAACTGTGCCCTTCCCACATCAGGTATTTTCATATGTGCTGTGCCATTTTTTTTTTTTTTTTCATGTTTCTGTGATGGGGACGGAGTAACTAAGGTCAGTTACACAGGCTTTCCATACCTACATGACTGACCTCCAATAAGCACCCTGCCTTGGGTGAGCTTCCCTGGGTGGCAATACTCTGTATCTCTAGTCATTCATTTTGCTGGGATAATGAAGCACTGTTTGTACAATTCCACTGGAAGAGAACAACTGGAAGCTTGCATCTGGTCTCTCCTTGACTCCTCTTTATGCACCTTTTTCTTTGTTGATTTTCATCCGTAATAAACTGTAACTGTGAGTATAACAACTTTTGAGTTCTGTGAACTTTTCTAGTGAGTTGCTGAACCTGAGAGTGGTCTTAGAGACCCCCAAAAACATAACAATTTATAAAAATATACTTGAATGGAAAATATAAGATTGTGATTAATAACTACTCCATCAATTATATGTGCAATCATTGTCCCCTGCCCTGCTATATATTACATTAATTTAGGGATAGCATGTTCCCAAGGCCATGTGTAAGTGGGTAAGCCATTGAAATTGGCGAGAGCCTGAGTTAGGTTCCTTCATTTTGATACAAAGATATCGCCATGAACATTGTTTCCTTAAATCTTTAGAGGACAAGGGTATGTCCTTAACCAGTCCCAAAGAAAACCTACCCTCCAACCTCTTGTAACACCATGATTCACAATTCCAGCTGAACCATTTGCTAGCTATGAGACCCTGGGAAAATTCCATAAGCTCTCTGAAACTTAGTTTCCTGCTTCTAGACAGAAAAACAACACTATTACAGAATTATTATGAAGTTTAGCAAAGATAATACATGTGTGATTGAGTAAAAATTAGTAACAGAGGCTGCCTCCTAGCCTCCACTGTCCCAGCTAAAGAGGGTCATGCCTTGGCATCTCATTTCCTTCTCCTTCCTCATCTTCCAAGGAGGGCTCTGACTTTTCCAGGTAGATTGTTTGGAATTGGTGGTACAGAACCAGAAAAGAGACAAGGACAGAAAAAGAAGAGATGTAGACATTAAGTCTGTGTTTTTTAAGACTGAAGATTTTTTTAATCTCTTTGAGTGAGTATGTTCTATATTTTCACTAAAGTTTGGTTCACTCTTATAAATTCAAAAATGTAATCTGTAACTAAATGTTTTCCTGAGAAGGACAAGCATACTTTGTAATTCTTTGGCAACCTACTTTTTCTCTTTCAGCTTCTTCCAGCCCAAGATATTTACAGAAAGTCTTATTTGTCCCTAGTTTTACTTGATACTCATCTCTTCTACCTATGGTGCACCTTCAGTGAGTGATACAGAATGGAATCAAAGGTGTATAAAAGTGCTTTTTGTTGTTGTTTGCTGTAAGTCAGTTGTCAACTCACGGGAACCTCATGTGACAGAGTAGAACTGCCCCACTGGGTTTTCTAGGCTGTGATCTTTATGGGATCAGATCATCAGATCTTTCTCCCACAGAGCTGCTGGGTGGGTTTGAACCGTCAGCCTTGGTCAGCAGCCGAGTACTCAAGCATGGTGCCACTCAGAGCTCCTCCAGTAAAAGTATAGCAGATACATTTCTAGAACCAACATCACTCCTTACCTTGTTTTCTTTTGAATGTTTGTGTACCACTTTTTCTAAAAATAGATTACACACTATCTATCATCAGTTTTTAGAACACATTTTTTATTTTTCTGTTATAATGTTGCCTATTATTTCTTTTTATTTTTAAAAAATGGTACTTTAGCTGTATCTGGTGTAACTGACACACAAATAAATTTACATATGATGATCAGTAGTTTTGCAGTAAAGAGTTAATCAAAACAGGTAGCTAGTTTTCCTGGTAAATCCTAAAACTATGGGAGACTTTTTGAAAAGATTAAATTCATGACCCACGTGAACTCAAATCTGGGAACTTCCAGGGAGTGCAGTCAGAGCAGAGAGCAGACTTCCCTCAGATGGGTTCTTAGCTCCTCCATTTTTTAGGCCCTTTCTCAAATGGTTAAGGGCTTGGCTGCTAACTGAAAGGTTGGTGGTTCAAACAGATGCAGGGGCGCCTTGGAAGAAAGGCCTGGCCATCTACGTACAAAAGATCACAGCCACTGAAAACCCTATGGAGGACAGTTCTACTCTGAAACACACGGGGGAACCATAAGTCAGAATTGACTTAATGGTAACTAGCTATGAGATTGGGTTTAATACATGAAGCTACTATATTCCATTTTGTTTTTTCAATTTCATTCTTCCCAAATTTGTCACCATTTAGAATTCACTAGAAGACAAAATTTTGTTTGCTGCCTCATTACTAAAACATTTCTAAATGTGCCTGTTGTTGTGTGCTGTTGAGTCTATTCCAACTCATAGCGATCCCACGTGACAGAGCAGAACTGCGCCATACAGTTTCCTAGGCTGAAATCTTTATGGGAGCAGATTGCCAGGTCTTTCTCCTGCAGAGCTGCTGGGTGGGTTCTAACCGCTGACCATTCGGTTAGCAGCCAAGCTCTTAACCATAGCGCCACCAGGGCTCCTTTCTAAATCTGCTGTTGTCTACTAAATCCTTTCAATGTATGTTCCCTTAGAAAAGATCAAATTCATCATTAGGATGAGTTTCAAGAGTGTGAATTTGAAACCATCTCAAGAGCGCTTCCTGGAGCACCCAGGGAAATGAGCTGCAAGGGAGCATGTCCTAAAGGCCAGCTGTCACGCCACAGCCCACAGAGTCCTGGAGTTATCTTAATGTTCTCTTTGGTACACTCATCCCTGTACTTTGTCCTCCTTTTCCATAGTGTCACTTTCAGGATTATACCTGATCTGTAATACATAGAGAAAGTAATAGGAAAGTGCCATCGAAGAACAGATACGACTAGAATGGAATCAAGTTGTTTAAAGGGCTGTTCACTTAATATTCTAATCAGGTATTCTCTCTCTCTCTCTAACTCTCTAGATATATATGTATAGATATACATATTCCAAAAGGCCAAACCTGTTGTTGTCTAGTCGATTCTGACCCACAGTGCCCCTATAGGACAGAGCAGAACTGCCCCATAGGGTTTCCAAGGCTGTGATCTTTACAGAAGCAGGCTGCCACACCTTTCTCCCTGGGAGTGACTGGTGGGTTCAAACTGCCGACTTTTGGTCCCTGTGCCACCAGGGGTCCTATATACATATATACATATGAATATAGATATACATATGTACATACACATGTATGAATTAAGAACCTACATGTCCAAGGTTGCAATATGCTGCTGATTATCATTGACCTACATACACGTATGCCTCCAAGAAACCAAACCTGTTGCCGTTGAGTCTATTCCAAGTCATATGCTCACACAATGATAAAACCAGTTGCCATCGAGTTGACTCTAACTCATAGTGACCCCATGTGTGTCAGAGTAGAGCTGTACTCTATAGGGTTTTCAATGGCTGATTTCTCGGAAGTAGAGCACCAGGCCTTTCCTCTGAGGTGCCTCAGGGTGGACTCGAACCTCCAGCCTTTCAGTTAGCAGCTAGCATTGTAAGCCCACCATCCAAGGACTCCTGAAGTCAGCTTATTCTTAGAGCTCCTGCTTCCTATTTGTTTCTTCTAAATCTGTAGGCCACAGTAAAAAACTTTTTTTGTCTATTTGCTTTCTCTTACCCCACTGTGTTCTTAATTGTTCAGCAGTGACATCTTGTTGACAGGTGCAAAGCTGCAGAAGCCAGAAAGACCTCATTGAAACGAGATCATTTGGCACCTGAGGGCATCTTGGCCTTCTGGACTCTTCATTGCTGAGAAAGTCATGTCCTACTTTGACAGCTCTGAACCTTAGAGGAAGAAGACAGTGTATATGAATCCCTGTTCCTCCACGCTGACCCCTGAGGCTGCCTTACTACCACAGAACCAAAACCCAGTTGCCGTCGAGGCCGGCCCGTGAGTTGGCTGCTAACCAAATGGTCGGCAGTTCGAATGCACCAGCTGCTCCTTGGAAACCCCATGGGGCAGTTCTTTGTCTTATGGGGCCGTTATGAGTTGAAACTGACTCGACAGCAACAAGTTTCGTTTTCATTTTTTTGAAACTTTCTGAGGTAGACAGCCATGCTTTTCTTCCCAGGTGCTTCAGAGTGGGTTCAAACCACCAACCCTTCTGTTAGTGTTGTTGTTGTTGGGTGCTGTTGAGTCAATTCTGACTCACGTCTACCTCATGAGACAAACCAGAACTGCCCCATAGTATTTCTAGCCTGTAATCTTTATGGTGGCAGATCACCCAGCCTTTCTTCCAAGGTGCCCCTGGTTGGGTTCAAGCTGCCAACCTTTCTGTTCATAGCTGAGTGTGTAACCATTTGTGCCACTCAGGGTCTCCCACAACGAGGACCTAGATGTCCTGTTCCATACTTCGAAACCTCAAAATTCTGTGAGGTCAGACAGGGTGGAGGTGCCGCAAGGGTTTAGAGTCACAGTCCAAGAGCAGGGGCTCCCTATCAAATGCGTACGGAGGCCAAGCTTATTACAGGCAAACCTGCGAAAGCCAGAACCTGCCAGAGAAGGAAAACTCAAATATTTTGCACTAATAGGAGTGATAGAAAGGGGGTAAGACTGCACCCTGTCAAATGTGGAAAACTTTCCAGACCCAGAAAAGCAAGGCAGTCCCGTGGAGTTCCAGCTCTCACAGGTTTCACTGCATATAAATGAGTGAGAAAGGATGAGTGGAATTCACAGCAATCGGTGACCTTGACTGTCCTCTGGGATGAGTGGGATTCACAGCGACCGGTGACCTTGACTGTTCTCTGGGATGAGTGGGATTCACAGCGACCGGTGACCTTGACTGTCCTCTGGGATGAGTGGGATTCACAGCAATCGGTGACCTTGACTGTCCTCAAGGATGAGTGGGATTCACAGCAATCAGTGACCTTGACTGTCCTCTGGGATGAGTGGGATTCACAGCGACCGGTGACCTTGACTGTCCTCTGGGATGAGTGGGATTCACAGCAATCGGTGACCTTGACTGTCCTCAAGGATGAGTGGGATTCACAGCAATCGGTGACCTTGACTGTCCTCTGGGATGAGTGGGATTCACAGCAATCAGTGACCTTGACTGTCCTCAAGGATGAGTGGGATTCACAGCAATCGGTGACCTTGACTGTCCTCTGGGATGAGTGGGATTCACAGCAATCGGTGACCTTGCCTGTCCTCAGGGGTGAGTGGAATTCACAGCGACCATGACCTTGACTGTCCTCAGGGATGAGTGGAATTCACAGCGACCATGACCTTGACTGTCCTCAGGGATGAGTGGGATTCACAGCGACCGGTGACCTTGACTGTCCTCAGGGAGAGCCACCTCTCAGAGCCCGCCAATCATTACAACGTGGAATAAAGTCCAGCACTGCCAAGCCAAGGAGCCCTGGTAGTGCAGTGGTTACTGCTGCTGGCCACTAAACAGAAGGTCAGCAATTTGAACCCACAAGCCACTCCACAAGAGAAAGACATGGTAGTCTGCTTCCATAAAGATTACAGACTTGGAAACCCTATGGGGCAGTTCTGCTCTGTCCTACTGGGTTGCTATGAGTCAGAATCAAGCTGACGGCAGTGGGTTTGGTTTGTTGCCAAACCTGATTTTTAATGAAAAGACAAAAATCTGATACTTGCATGGAATCTCCTGACATTTTAATCTCAGGAAATGGACAAAAGCCAGGACTGAATGAAGCCACACAAAATCTGTCTGCAGCCTGGGTTCCCATCCTGTGACTTCCTCAAGGAAACCGTTATCATCAGTCATTGCCTTTCTCATGGTGCTCACAGGGGACTTGCATTCAAAAAAAAAAAACAGAGGTGTAGCAAGGATGACAAATAATTTCTAGATTGCTCACTAACTCCAGTTTATTGCTAGTGACTTCCCGGAGCGTTGTGTGTGGAAAGGTTCTGAGCTTTTTTCTGGGTAGCGAAAAAAGCTGTTGTGTTCTTGATAGGTGTTCCTATGACTCCGACTCGTAGTGGCCCAGTGCGCAGAGTAGAACGGACCCGTACGGTCTCCTGGACTGTAGTCTTGTTGGGAGCAGATTGTCAGGGCTTTCTCCTGCAGGGCCCCTGGGTGGGTTAGAACTGCCAGCTTCTCAGATAGCATCCGAACTCTCAACCATTCGTGACCCCAAGGCTCTTTGGACTTACCTGTTAGATCAATATAAATGCAATCCTTCTTAAGTAATATCAATATTTACCCAAATTTATGAAAAAATTAAACCTTCCAAAAAAAAAGGAGCCTAAATAATGTTTTATTTTGATTTTATTTCTCCTATCAAAACTTTCATTAAGAAATTTGTTCCCAAAGAGTATATTCCACAACTGAGCCAATTCACACTCTCTCGTACCCTTAAGATACTATTTTACTTCATTTTTTAGTCAAAGTAACAAAAATATAAACAGCTTATGGGAAACAAAACCATTCAACAAGTAACTAGTGAGCACTTGCTTTGTCCCAGGAATCCCTGGGTCATGCAAATGGTTATTGTGCTCAGCTCTTATTGAAAGGCTGGAGGTTCAAGTCCACCCAGAGGTACCTCAGAAGAAAGGCTTGGTGATCTACTTCCAAAAAATCATCCAGTGAAAACCCTGCGGAGCACAGTTCTATTCTGACGCACACGGGGTCACCGTGAGTCGAAGCCGACTCAGCAGCAACTGGCTGCCCTGTTCCCAGCTTGTTCCAGTCCCAGAAGAAGGGCCCCAGGACACGCCTTGCTTTTGAAGGGCGTTTACAGCCACCCAGGAACAAACTCACCTCTCCGGCACCCGCCACCCTAGACAAAGGACCAGCGTATGCATGCTTCAAACCCTCAGAATCTTCTCCAGAGCAACATTAACCATTAACCAGTGTCTGAGCTTTTTTTTTGAGCTACCTCCCCAGACTCCATTAGGTAAACACACCTTCTGGTGCAGCTTAACCCTCGGTGCCTTCAGCCTTAGCCCTGCCACAGAGGCAGCCTCTCTTCCCTGCCTTCCAGGGGGGGCTGGACATGACTGACAATTTCATGGTGTGGTCAAGGCAGAAAAAAAAAAAAAAAAACAGGTACTGTGAGTTGATTCCGACCCATGGAGAGCCTATGTAGAACAGAGTAGAACTGTGTTCCATTGGCTTTTCAAGGCCTATTTTCTGAGGCGCCACTGGATGAGTTCAAGCTGCCAATGTTGTGGTTAGTAGTCAAGTGCTTCACAGTTTGCACCTCCCAGAGACTCTTTAGAAGGAGTGAAAGGAGGTGAAAAGCTTCCACAGGTCAGCCATAGCGCTAAGGTACAGACTAAGACCTAGAGTCAGAGGTGGTTTCTCCCATGAGAGAGGGAGAAAGTAAGCTGAAGTTTGATGCAGTCCACACAGGAGGAGCTTTTGCATGAGAATGGAAAAGCCTGGAATCAGCAACAGGGCAAGACCAGAGAGGAGAGAGCAGAGAACAGGAGCCCTGGAGTGTAAAGGGAGCACTTGGATTCAGCACTACTCAGAGAGCAGGAGCCCTGGTGGAACAACCGTTAAGCACTTGGCTGCTAACCAGCCAGTCCACAGGAGAAAGACAAGTCCATCTGCTCCCATAAAGACTACAACCTAGGGAACTCTATGGGACAGTTCTGCTCTGTCACCTGGGGCTCCGTGAGTTGGAATCGACTGGATGGCACAACAACATATACCCAGAGAGAAACACCTACGGTGGGCAGGACGAACCTTTTAGCTGCTGGAAAGTCATCTCCGCACGTGCAGCAGAAATGATCCATCAGGCCTTGCTGTAGAATGATGAACCCTGGTTCCCACGTTCACTAGTCAGCTTTCTGATTATCACTTTATCTTTAAAAAAAAAAGTTACTTTCAAGTCGACACCAACTCCTAGCAACCCTACGGGACGGGGCGGAACTGCTCCCCCTACGGGACGGGGCGGCGGGGCGGAACTGCTCCTCCTACGGAACGGGGCAGAAGAGCTCCCCCTACGGGACGGGGCGGAACTGCTCCCCCTACGGGACGGGGCGGAACTGCTCCCCCTACGGGACGGGGCGGAACTGCCCCCTCAGGGTTTCTAAGGTGTAGTCTTTACAGAAGGAAGTTACCCGGTGTTTTCTCCCGTGGAGCCTCTGAGTGGGTTTGAACCACCAAACGTTCACTTAGTAGTGGAGTGCTTAACCACTGCGACACCAGGGCTCCCAGTTTATCTTTAGGATATTGTTCTAGTTGTCTAGTGCTGCTATAACAGAAATACCACAAGTGGTTGGCTTTCACAAAGAGAAATTTATTTTCTCGCAGCCTGGTAGCCCCAGTGGCATGGTGGTTAAGAGCTCAGCTGCTAACCAAAAGGTCCACAGTTTGAATCCACCAGCTGCTCCTTGGAAACGCTATGGGGCAGTCTTACTCTGTCCTATAAGGTTGCTATGAGTCAGAATTGACTAGACGGCAATGGGTTTAGTAGGCTAGAAGACTAAATTAAGGGCATCAGCTCCAGGGAAAGGTTTTATCTCTCTGTTGGCCTTCTCATCAGTCTTCCCCTGGACTATGTGCTTCTCTACACAGGGACCCTGGGCCCCAAGGATGTGCTCTGTTACCCGCACTGTTTTCTTGGTGGTATGAGGTCCCTCACTCTCTGCTCACTTCCCTTTCCTTTTATCTCTAGAGAGATAAAAGGTGGTGCAAACCATACCCCAGGGCAACTCCCTTTACCTTGGATCAGGGATGTGACCCAGTAAGGGTGTTACAATCCCACCCTAATCCTCTGTAACATAAAATTACAATCACAAAATGGAGGACAACTACAGAATACTGGTAATCATGACCTAACTAAGTTGATACACACATTTTTGGGGGGACATAATTCAATCCGTGACAGGTACCCTAATCCCAGCAAGGCAATACCTGGGTGGCAGATATATGTGTTCCAGTAACTAGAACTGAATATCTCACACTGCAAATTACTCAGGGCTGTTGTGACTAGATGCCATGGGTCTTCTTTCCTGAATCCTTTCATCTCTGAGAAGCTGACAGGGCTGAGGGGTAGTCACCACAGACAACGTCAGTTATGAGGCTTCTTGACAGGCAGCTTTTCAGCCTTCTTCTGGCAGCACCCAAACTTCTCTTAGGACCCTTTGCAACTTTTTAGAATGAGCATAGCAAGTATGAACTGGATGTCACCAACCAGCTCTGTGGAATCACAAAATCTACTTTATTTTTATGACTATGTTTTTTTTTACACATACTCTTCTTTGACAAGACCTGTTACTGCTCAGTGGCAGAAAAAATAAACTTGGTCCAAGCAGAAAATTTAGACCAGGCCAGTAATTTTTCCAGTTGCTTCTAATTTAACATCGAGCATCTTTCAGGGAAGTATTCAGTCAAATGCAGGTATTATTAGCGTCTGGTACAGTCCAGTTCAGTGCTGTCTTAGTCACCCAATGCTGCTGTAACAGAA